>NC_056522.1:62445412-62473198 GCF_019175285.1 Sceloporus undulatus | reverse complement strand
TGCCTCCAAACTTCCAGATCCCAGCCCCAGAGAATGAGTCTACAGTATATCAGTGTTGCCAATTTAAGTCTACTTCTGCTGGTGCATTTGGATTTAATAATGATAACAATAATGGTGATGATGATAGAGAGATAGATCTTGTAGCACCTTTGAGACTCACTGCAAGAAAAGTTGGCAGCTTTCCTTGATTTAAGCGTATTTCCTCAGGTGCATGGGAATTGTAGTTCATTGTGGCACCAGAGCTCTTTCTCACAAAACTACAATTCCCAAGGTTCCCTGAGCCAGGGCAGCTAAAGTAGTCTCAAACGTGATTATTTCCGCAGTATGGATTGGACCTTGAGCATTTTTAATAACCAAGGTTCAAAACACAATGCAGAAATAATCCAGTTTGTGACCACTTTAACTCTCCTGGCTCATTGCTAGGGAATCCTGGGAATTGTAGTTTGTTGTGGCACCAGAGCTCTTTCTGATAGAGAAGGCTCAATGTCTCACAAAACTACACTTCCCAGGGTTCCCTAGCACTGAGCCAGGGCAGTTAAAGCAGTCTCAAACTGGATTATTTCTGCAGTGTGTCTTGGATCCAACTCAGGCTGCATCTTCACTCCAGAGACAATCCAGTTTCATACCGTTGTAACTGCCATGGCCCAGTGCTATGAAATCATGGGAATTGTAGTTTGTTGTCACACCAAAGTTTGCTGAGATAGAAGGTTAAATGTCTCAGAAAACCAGAATTCCCAGGATTCCATAGCACTGAGCCAGGGCAGTTAAAGGGGTGTCAAACTGGATTATTTCTGCAGTGCAGTTGCAGCCTAACACGTTTCTATTTGGCACAAAGCTTCCTGGGCTTTGATTCCAATAGGAGCCACTTGAACTGCCACGGTTCCATCCATACAGAATCCCTGAGATTTGTAGTTTGGAACAGCGCCCCCTCCCCACCCCCCACCCCCGCATTCTTTGGGCAGAGAAGGCAAAAGACCTTATAAAACTACAAATCCTAGGATTCCAATAGGATGGAGCAGCAGCTCTTAAAGTGGTGTCAAACTGCATTAATTCTAAAGTGTAGATGCACCAAGAGGAAGGGAGGGAGGAGTTGTCGAGGCGGGTGAAATAATGTTGTGTATGCTGTTATTTCAAATGTGGAACACACTCCTTCCTCAGAGTGTAGTGGAGTCTCCCTCCTCTTCCCCTTCTTTTCTTCTTTCTCCTTCTCCTTTTTTCTCCTCCCCCCTTTTCCTCTGTCGCTGCTGCTGCTGTTGTTGTTGTTGTGTGCCTTCAGCTCCTTTCTGACTTATTGTGGAAGAGAGGGGTAGTCTTATACAGTGAGTATATCCCAAACACTCTATTTTAAGTTGTAAAATTGGGGGTTGTCTTATACGCCCAGTCATCTTATACGCCGGAATATACGGTAAATCCTAAATTGAGGCTGATGAAAACTCTAAGTCCCCATGGTGGGAGGCAACACAACTGTCACTTCAGCACATTTCCTAAATGTGTCTGTGCTTGCAGTGACTGTTGTTACAGAGGTTTAAAACACTATGGCAAAAACTGGTGATACATAGCTGAGCACTTCTGGAGAGGTCACATAATAAAGAGGGATACTTTACTCATTAGAATGTATCATCAAAATTAACAGGCTAGGCCAAAAAATATTTCTCACTTTGGGAGAAAAAGTTTGTTTGTTTGTTTTTTAAATGGGTTGTTGGGGTTTTTTGGTCTAAATTTTTTTTTCTTTGTTTGTTTAAAGCAGCTTTTTGCATTAATCTTTTAATGAAAAAAATGAAATACTGCTTATTATATTAATACTATGAAACATTATTTTGTATATTAGAAAGGTTGATCAACCATATTTTAATGCTTTCTAACATTAACAATCTGAAGTTATTGATTTTAATATGAATTATATCTTTCAATTAAACACCAATTTTAATGCCTATTATTTCTATTAAATCTGAATATACATTGTCTATAGCTCAGCCATGTAAACCCACTGCTTGACCTTGTGCAAGTCATATGCTCTCAGCCTCAGAGGAAGGCAAAAGCAAACCTCCTGTGAACAAACATTTCCAAAAAAGCACTGTTATAGGGTCACATTAAGGTTGCCACATATTGGAAACAATTTGAAGGCACACAATAAGAATACTTAATAAAACTTACAAAGTATACTCAGAGGTTTTTTGGTTGAACTTAAATTAATTGATAGATTTATTTCTGAATGGTAATTCGTGCACTATAAACTAATGTGATTTAAAAGAAGCAACTGACACTGGATACTGGTCTAGCAATAAACAACTGTCAATAAACTGTTAAAAGTTAAAATGTTTAATTTCACAGTCGTTGTCCTAGTAATAAGATTAGAAAATAGTAATAATAGCCAGACTTTTTAAAATGTATGAATAATCAATTTTTTAAAAAAAACAGGAATGTATTTTTTTTACAGCCATTTGGTTCAAACCAAGGTCACATTTATTACAGTTTTTGTAATACATGCATGGTAATACATGGTGAATCAGTAGTTCTTGCAAAAGAGAAAAAAATCCAATCTATTACAAAAGGTAAAGAAGAGGACAAGGAGTTCAACCCAGATCTCTTCTTTGCAACTGATTTAACAGGCTCCCACTCCTGTCACAACACACTGCTATGCCATGACATCATACAGTCCTATATATTAGAGACTTTGCTATCATTACTGTGCTACAGCACAAACTCAGCTCAGGATACTGTGTGAATATGGCTGCTGAGGGTTGCAATTCAATAACATGAGAAGGTTATTCTCATACCAGTTATACAATTTAGTCATGAACTGCCCTGAGGCATTTTGCATGTCTGATCTGCTGGTCCTTTTTGAAGGACAATAAAGTCTTCTTGTCTAGTTTCCTTATCTAAGCCTTCCATAAGAAACAGTCCAAGCCACTTTCAGCAATAAGCCACTTTCAGCTATGAACCCCAAGGCCAAACTAACTGGTAACTGCATAAAAGTAACCAATGTGCACATTTTAAACCACTGAATCATTTGAACTCATATATAAGTGTTGTACTAAGTTCACTTAGTACACTTCATACTAAGACACTTCCAACAGGCTCCAACCACACATGGAGAGAGAAATCCCAGAGACCCAAGCAGGGTTCAGGAAAGGAAGAGGCACCAGGGATCACATTGCAAATATACGATGGCTAATGGAGTATAGCAGGGAGTTCCAAAAAAAATGTGCCTTATAGACTATAGCAAAACCTTTGACTGTATAGATCATGAAAGGCTATTGAACGCCCTTAAAGACATGGGAATGCCAACACATCTGATGGTCCTAATGAGGAATCTGTACGCAGGGCAAGAGGCTACTGTCAGGACAGAACAAAGAGAAACAGAATGGTTCTCAAATGGCAAAGGAGTCAGACAATGAGGCATCCTATCACCCTACCTATTCAACATATGCAGAACATATTGTAAGGAGAGCAGGCTCATGGTGTTCCTCTGGCGCTGTGTCCATACAATGCAGTGCTGAAGGAGTGCCACATAGCCATGGCAATGCAGCTATGGTGCCCTTTCGAGGCCAGATCAGGGCTCAAAAGGCCAGATCAGGGCTGCGGCATGAGGTAGACACAGCCCCGATCTGGCACAAAATGGGGTGGCTGCAGGCCGCCCCTTAGGGGCGGTCTGTAAAGCCCCTTGCACACATTCAAACTGGACAATGAAGAAATAGAAAAAGTAAAAGAGTTCTCATATCTGGGATCAAACACTGATCAGAATGGGGCCTGCTGCCAGGAAATCAGAAGATTAAGAACGGGGAGGGTGGCTATGAAAAAACTAGAAAAGATCCTAAAATGCAAAGACATACAACTCAGCACAAAAGTCAGAATCATACAGGCCATTGTATGCCCTATTACTACATGTGGATGTGAGAGCTGGAGAGTCAAGAAAGAAGATAGGAGGTAAATCAACTCATTTGAGATGTGGTGCTGGAGAAGAGTGCTGAGGATTCCATGGACAGCCAAAAGGACAAACAAATGGGTCCTAGAGCAGATCAAGCCAGTAATATCCCTAGAAGCCAAGATGACAAGACTTAGACTGTCATACTTTGGACACATCATGAGAAGAAATGAATCGTTGGAAAAGACAAAAATGTTAGGAAAGGTGGAGGAAAGTAGAAAGAGAGGAAGGCCACATGCTAGATGGAGGGACTCTATTAAATAAACCACGAATATGAGTTTTCAGGAGCTAAGCAGAGCAGTAGAGAACAGAGGGGCTGGAGATGTCTCATCTATAGGGTCGCCATGGGTCGAGATCGATGCGAAGGCAGTTAACAACAACTAAGTTCACACTGATTCAATAGTTTTCTCTAGATAGGACTGATTATTGGATTTAGGCATACAAAAATTAAATACTGTAGCAGGTGCAGCCCCTCTTTTCCCCAAGCATGGTTGGGACCAGGGTAGAAAGAAGAGGTGGGAATTATGTGGCCCTACAAATGCTGATGAACACCTTAACATTCCTTATCATTGGCATTCTTCATCATTAGCTAAGCTGATCTGGGCTGTAGGAGCTACAGTTCAGCAACATCTAGAGGGTTACTACTCCCATCCTTTAGTGCATAAGGTAAAAGATAAAAAGGAAAGGTTTTCCATTTGACAAGTTTGTCTAGCCGTGTCTGAACATAGGGAGTGGTGCTTATTTCTATTACTAAGCCAAGAGAGCCAGTGTTGTCCAAGACAACTCCTTGGTCATATGTCCAGCATGACTAAACTCCAAAGCACACAGAGCACTGTTACCTTCCCACCAGAGTGGCACCTATTTATCTATTTACACTTTTACATGCTTTTGTACTATTAGGTTGGCAGAAGCTAAGACTAGTGACAGGAGCTCACTCCATCATGCGGCACTTGAGCCTTGAATTGCTGATCTTGCTGTCAACCTTATGGACATCAGAGTCAGTGTCTTAACCGCTAAGCCATCACTTCCCCCAAGTGCATAGGGAGGGGAGTTTAATTCTTTCCTCCCATGATAAAATATCAATGAATCTCTCCTCAAGTGGCTTTTTAAATCAGAAAGGCGGTATCCATTAGTGTCAAAATTGTCTGTTATACATTATACACCTGGCATATGCTATATGCTTGAATGCATGGGTGCTTTGTATAATTAACAGCTAAGAAACTATTGTTATATTCAGCAACTTTCTCCAAAGTAGGAAATTTCAAATTGTGCCAGTATAATGGCTTAGAGGTTCTTCACAGCTGCTTAAATTATGGTCACCAGCATTGTTCTACACAGACATCACCTCATTTGGGAATTACATTATTTTATACTGACTCCTAAACTATGTTCTTGCTGGCAGAGATATTGGGCTTTAACTTCTATCTTCTCAAGAGATAATCAGGCAGACAGATTTTTGCAATTTGCACTGAATAAATACTGTACTTCTTTCCCATTCCTAATCCTCTAGCCATTGTTCAACTTGATTATCCTGTTTTGCAAAGCCATCTATGAAAAGGAGAGAAGTGATGATATGTCTTGCACAATCATTATTTGACCTCATTGTCTGGTGGAAGAGAAGTGGGCAATTGTGGCTTTGTTTATGATGATCAACTGCAGTTCCCAGCATTCTTCACCACTGGGTTGACAAAGTCCAACAATATTGGAAAGACCACAGTTGCTCACCTCATCACAGGACACAAACATGACACAGAATATATAATGATACAAAGAGCAAGCATACTTATAATAGAGACACTCTCATTATCTTCTGCTCATAAACTGTCCATCCTTACAAGTTCATTTAAAACTGATTCCACCACTGGAATCCAGAAGATGCTAATATCCTGGTGTTAAACGCCTTTAATCGAAACAAAGACTGACATACAAGAATACTAAACAGGCAAGGGGAAAACTGAAAATATAAGTCACTTGACACAAATACAGGCACTCTATTTTTAAATTTATTGAACTTGAAAGCAGACAGTAGAAGAATAAAGATTGAATGGTTTCTGGGAGACAGTACACCAGTGCTTCCATCATTTAAAATGTTATGTCCATATAAAAAGAAATCAGTACTTCATATAATACCTTAATAAATATTTTCCTAGCAACCATTGCATATTACTAATTAAAGACTTAGAAAATATATTCATGCATATACAAACTTTTAGTCTAGCTTATTATTCAAATATATCTTACATTTCCCCCCATTATAGATGCTTTTACCACACATTTCAAAGAATTACCCATCTCTTTTATTAGACAGTGTAAAATATGACTACAAATAAACATTTTATTGTGTCTGGCATGTCTGATGTATGTAATTCAAAAACTGCCTTTTAGTACAATATAATTAAATTTCAGATGATGTGTGAACTTTATCTGGTAGGGCAACTGCAAAATATCTTCATGTAGTCTGCTGAACTCTGATTGCAGATTTGGGCTCCCCAGAGGTACTGGAAAGCAAGTTAATTCATTTAATCACAAGGTTGTATACAGCTCCCAGCAGGGAGCTTAACACAGGCCTGCAGAGAGTTTCTGCTTTGTCGAGGAGGAGGTTGGGCTAGGCTTAAGAGAAGAAGCTCTGTACCTAAATACAGATATGGCTGACAAATATATCTTGGCACACTTGTAGATGATTGCAGATCTGTACATTTATTATTATTATTTTAATACAAATGTTATTTTTGTTGTACAAGTTTCTGTTTTCATATTGCTATGGCCTATGGCTCAAACAATAATACCTAAGGTATTAGAAACATATGGGCTAAATGAAGTGGCATCCAGGTGCTTTGGAGACATGGTGTTTATGTAACACACACACACACACACCCCAATGTGGCTGGAAGCCCCTCTGACGCCAGCCTTCGGTCCAAAGGAACCATTTTAATCCAGCTCCTGGATGGCATGGCTTGGGATCGCAAGTGGTGACTCGCTTTGGGAGCGATCCATACAGTCCAATTGCGGCCTGAGTGGCCAGAGGCCATGCCATCTGCTTTGCCCCTTAGAAACATAAAAGAATCGAAGATTTCCTTTAAACTTTGGATTTATTTTTTTTAAATCATGTTCAAAGACTCCTTCCCTATTGAGAAAAGCTTGCTTTAAAAAACAATGGATTGGTTCTTCAAGATCAATCAAATAATTATGCATTTCAATTCAAGCTAGACACTGGACAACTAAATTGATTACCAACAGTCAACCTAGAGAGGGGGGCTCGTTTTGCAATATTTCTGTTCCATTATCTGTCAATACTAAATTTCCATTCTAGAGTCAATACAGAAGAATTCCTTGGTGGTGGATAGAAATTACTAGGAGGGTTAGATCACTACAATGGAAATGGAGGGTGGCAAAAATTAAAGTTAATAGAGGTGACACAAGACCACTGAGAAAAAGGAATTATAATCCATTTCTTATTCAGCCCTATAAAGGTAAAGCTCAGATATAAGTACCATCTTGGTCAACAGGATATACACCCAGGAAAGTGAGGACAGGCTTAGCCTGTTTCAGACCTTATTCATGTATTGAGGACTCACTTCAAATCACAGAACCATAAAACTATAAGAACTGAAAAGTAAACCAAGAGTCATCTAGTCCAATGGGAAATCCATAGCTAAAGTATCACTTTTGCTGGCCATCCACCCTCTGTTTAGAAACCTTCCATGAAAGAGAGCACACCACTCTACACCGACATATACACACTAGGCTTACTGCATTGTTAAACATCATGGTTTCCTTATTGTGCATCAAATATGCAACATGGAAATGCAAATAAAATAAAATCAATTTTCAATGTGTTCTGTGACCAGGTCATAGACCTCTTTCAGACTAGATGGACATCTAAGTACTTTAGTATCTCTTATTGTTAAAATATATGTGAACATGTGAACTCAAATACTTCTTATTACTCAAAACCAGAACTGTGCAAGCTGTATGTTAAGAGCAGACAGTGTCATAAATTTATTGCTTTTTAAAACAATATAAAAAGGACGTGTTCAAGTAACTAGCAAAAAAGCTTAACAGAGAACCAGTATGGAGCACTGGAGACCAAAGTTTGATTCTCCACTCAAGCATGAAATCCACTGGGTGACCTTGGCCAAGTCACATGCTGTCAGTCTCAGGGGAAGGCTATAGCAAAACTCCTCTAAACAAATCTTGCCAAGGAAACCCCATGACAGGTTCACCTTAGGGTTGCCATAAGTTGAAAACAACTTGAAGGCACACAACAACAATAGCTGAAAGACCTTGATTCCAAATGCTATAGTCAGCCCTCCACAGCATCATTCATTATCCATGAATTCAATCATCCACAGATATTCAACCATCCACAATGATATTTTGATTTGCAAACCTTGCTTTGCCTTATTGGTTGTAAATGATGTGGTAGATAGCATAGAGCAGAGAAGCATTTCAGCCCTTTTGATTATGGGCTCCAGCATCCTTTTACAGCTAATGGTAGAACTAGCCCCTAAAACAACGGTAATTGTGTCCTTTTTATAAAATGGCAAAATTATGGTTTGCTTTCTGGGGGGTTTTTAAAATGTATTTTCAAGCTATGGGTGGTTAAATTTACAGATGCAAAATCTATGGATACAGAGGGCCGACTGTAATGAAAATTAACCCTCAATATACCACTTGACATCTGCTATCTTATAGCACTAATATATGTTAGTGATGTCAAACAATGTCTTGGGGAGGCCTTTGACAAAGAATATCTTCCCTCAGATATACAGATACATCAGACAAGCAGGTGTAACATGAGATGGTGGCCAAGGCCAGGGACCCTGATGCTGTTGTTGTTGTGTCATTTTTGACTGACCGTGACCCCAAGGAGTACCTATTATGGAGTTTTCTTGGAAAGTTTTGTTCAAAGGGGTTTGCCTTTGCCTTCTTCTGAGGTTGAGAGAATGGGATTTGCCCAAAGTCACCAAATGAATTTCCATGGACAAGCAGGGATTTAAACCCTGGTCTCTAGAGTCATAGTCCAATACACAAGCTGCTACACAACACTGGTTCTCAGTAGGAACCTACTACCCTTTTATTGTATGTAGACCCTTTGTGTGGGCAATAATGCTTATATTTCAAGACTCAGGAAAATGCATATGGTATGATGCAGTTTTTGCTACACTTTGGATACAAGACATTGGCTTCAAATGTTTAAAGCACAACTCTGAACTGAAATGGGAAATAAATTTTTTTACTCCTTGCTTATCCAGTATTTGGAAAAAAAGATCTTGAAGAATTCTTCAATCTATCCAGAACCCTGGGACTAAAAGTCTAGCATCCCCTTGTTTGAATACAAGGAGAGAAAGAAGTTATGACAAGTATCCATGTTAGGAGAGCCAGCATGGTGTAGTTTGAGCCAGGACCAGCTCTTGGTATTTGGCCGCCCTAGGCGAGAAATATTTTGGCACCCCCTGTTGCCCCTCATAATTATTTTCACCCCTTGATTTCTGCTGTTTCATTTGTTAAAGCTAAACATAACATAAAACTTAGGTTCCAATCTCTCGTCATAGTACTGAGAAATAGCCAAAAAGCCAAAAAATTATACAAAAAAGCCACCAAGCCACCCCTAAATGTTGCTGCCCCAGGTGACTGCCTAGTTCACCTATATGGATGAGCCGGCCCTGGTTTGAACACTGGACTATGACTCTGGAGACCATTCGATTCCCTGCTCTGCCATGGAAATGCACTGAGTGACCTTGGGTGAATTACACATTCTCAACCCCAGAAAACCACTTTAGGAATGACTTGAAGGAACACAACAACAAAGCTATGTTAAACGGAAACAGCAAAAACAACAGTAAGTAAACATTTAGTTGTGACTATTTTTAATTAGCAAAGCTTAATATTAACATGAAGTTGAAGGCTTTCATGGCCGGCATCCATTGTTTTTTGTGGTATTTTTGGGCTATGTGGCCATGTTCTAGAAGAGTTTATTCCTGATGTTTCGCCTGCATTTATGGCTGGCAACCTCAAGATGCCAGCCACAGATGCAGGTGAAACATCAGGAATAAACTCTTCTAGAACATGGCCACATAGCCCAAAAAAACCACAAACAACTTACTATTAACATTATTTTTTAGTTCACAGCTCAGACTCAAAACCTGAAAAACTCATGTGAATGGTAAGTGTACCCAAGGGTACAATTATGGAACAGTAGCAAGCATACCACTCTGGCACTCAAATAATGACCAGAGACTTCAAAATGCCAAGGCTTTTACATTCTGTTCCTGGAAAGCAAAATGTTGCTGTTTCTCTTTGGTCCTCACAGCAGGCACAGACTACAATACTTTTAAAATTCTGCCGTAACTAACAAGCTGATTTTCAGAGTTACTGGATCTCCAGAAATCAACCAGAAAAAAACTACTGCATAGTACATTTGTTTTCCACCTAGACATAACAGGCCTGGTTCATTTGCTTTGAGTCTTCTTTATACCACAAGATGTGTCTTTTTCAAAGAACAGGAAAGCATTTGAGTTTAAGCTTGTAGGAGCTGAAAAAGAGACAATCATCTTTCAAGTAATAAGAGCAGAAGAAAGAATCAGGGACAGCTATCTTTTTCAACAATCTTTTCACACAATTAAATTACAATATGCTGATGCAATTCAGCTTGGGTTACCCTTTTAACAGACTGTTACAGGTGCCAAAGCTCTGATGTGAGCTAAATAATCTCTCACCCTTTTCCAAACCCATCTGGTTGTTTAGTAATAGAGCATGAATTAAACAAAGTAATCTTTGACAAAACAGTTTTAATTTAAAAACTAGTTATGCTGTTCAGAGGAACTCCCACTGGGCTAACAGAAACAGTAACCTAAGCCAGCCTAGAGTCAACTATCTGGAATAAAATAGTGGTTTGCCATTTAAATCATTGCTATCCCTTTGAAGAAAGTCAAAATGCTGTTAACTTCTGATATGCACACAGTAGGCTAGAACATTCATTGCAAAATGAATCCCATCTCTGCAATTCCTCAATAAATCTCAGGCAGCATAGCCAATTGAGGGGTAGGGATGGGTTTATAGACTGTGATGCATTTGGAAGTTGGGACACCTAGGTTCATATCAGAACTGCTCAGACATGAACCTCATTGTATGGCTTTGAACAATCCGATCAAATAATCAGGCCATACAATACAAAGGAGGCACTTTCAGCCCATAGATTACTGGGGTCATAAATTGGAACCCTCCTGACCCAAATGTACCTACACTGCACAGTTTACGAATTTGACACTGCTATTGCTGTCATAGCTAAAGAACTGTGGGATTTGTGATTTGGTTAGGTACTTAGACTTCTCTGTGTGAGAACTCTCAGTGCTATAGATCAGAGCAGGGGTAGGCAACCTTTTTGAGCCGGGGGCCGGGTTGCTGTCCCTCAGACAACTGGGGGGCCAAAACCAAAAAATAAATAATTAAATAACTTTTTTTAAAAAATAATTAAATAAATAAACTGGGACAAATGTAGGACAAAATGTTCAAATGGAGGACACTTTTTATAAAATAGGGAGGACATGCCAAAAAAATTGCTGATTTTTAAAAAAATGTTAATATAAATGCATGTTTCGGAGGCTTCTATAGACAATTGCCCCCCTTACCCGCCACTTTCCCCCCTTGCCTTCCGCTTGCCCCCCCTTGCCCGCCTCCTCCTGATAGGCCAAAGGCTCCACGCCCTCACACGAGAGGCCAAAGGCTCCGGCGGCAATCGGCGGCAGGACCAGGCGGGGGCCGGTCCAGGTGTTTGTGGATTTCAATGGCTTCCCTGTGCATCCTGACATGGTAGTGGTTGGCATGGCCCAGAACTGTTTGAAAACACCGAAGTTCTGGACCATTCTGGACCAAAGCATTCTCTGAAGATGCCAGCCACAGATGCTGGCGAAAGGTCAGAAAGAAACTCTGCTAGAACATGGCCACACAGCCCGAAAAACCCACAAAAAACTATTGTATACAATTACCTTCATGTTATCTGTACAGTCAGACCACCTTATCCACAGATTCATCCATGGTTTGAAAACATTCAGAGAAATATAAATTTCAAAAAACAAATCTTGATTTTGCCATTTTAAATAAGGGGCACCATTTTAATATGCCATTGTATTTAATGGAACTTGAGCATCCATGGATTTTGGTATTCACAGGAGAGTCCTGGAACCAAACCCTAGCAGATATCAGGGGCCCACTGTATAAGGTATATATGAAACATAAATACATTTTGTGTTTTGACTTGGGTCCCCTCTCAGAGATATCTCATTATGTACATATATGCAAATACAGATATTCTAAAATAAATTTAAAAATCCAAAATACCTCTTGTCCCAAGCATTTCAAATACGGGAGAATCAACCTGTATCATGATTCTGAAATAGATGACACTTTGCTAGTGCATCTCTTTTCAATCTTGGTGAACGCCCTTGACTATCTGTGTATAATCCAGAATGGTATGACTCACTTGTAACTGCTTCTCTCAATTACAGTCTGTCTCGCATAGCACTTGCTGCCTATGCAGCTAAATTTTATGGATTGCGTAGTTGTTTATTTTAAATTAGATGGTGTTCCGTGCACCAGGATATTTCAATTAATGAGTTTTCATAAAGGCATCCATATGCAATGCTCAAAAAGAGTCACAGCCTTTACAAAGCTAATTATACCATTTGTCTAAACTTAAGAAAATATACTGCTTAGTTTGGTCCAGGTTGCATGGCTTAAGGAGATATTATTTGATTTCCGTTTAAAATTATCCCCTTAATTACAGACCATTCTTTTTTGGGGCAGCAAACAGCAAAGGTTAATTTCAGGAAACACATCTGGGCAACATTCCAAATTCCAATCCAAGCTCTTCATCACTTGGTCACAGTGTTTCTTCTCTCTGATAATGCCTATCAGTAAAAGACTCCTTGGTAACATGTCACGCCGCAGCAGCAGTTTTAAACAATTTAATCAAGGA
This sequence comes from Sceloporus undulatus, assembly GCF_019175285.1. Lineage (NCBI taxonomy): Eukaryota > Metazoa > Chordata > Lepidosauria > Squamata > Phrynosomatidae > Sceloporus > Sceloporus undulatus. The sequence continues at coordinate 62,460,296 of NC_056522.1, read as the reverse complement.
TAAATTTCTCTAGAGAGTCCAAGACGTGTCTGCTATGTTTCACTTGAATTCAATACACGTCTCAGGTATACAGTAAAAATGTTGGAACCGTGAGGAATTCAACTGACAAGGTGAAAACTGAAATGCAAGGGGCTGGGCAGTAGCATACAGTATATCATTTTCTCTGCAAATTTACCAGCATTTTATTTAATGATGCCATTTTCCACACAAATAGCAACAGAATTCAGAGATTCTGCCTTGAAGATTGTCCTTGTTAAGAGCAGTCTTCTTCAACCTGGTTGAAGAAGTACCTGGTCCGCATACTAAGTTTAATAGGAGTCACAGTCCAATACAACTGAAGGGAATAGTGGTGACACTAGAAAAAACTTCGCCAGAGGCGTAGAGGGGACAAATATGTTTCTAGGTGAATGACCCACATCCCACAATGGTGGAAAACTCAGATTTTTAGAAAAATTAAAATGGGTGCAGAACAAGATTGAGGAATACATGAAAATATGACCACTGCTTATGTTGCCAATGGTTTGGTAAGACGAGCTCCCTTTCTCTTTCTCTCTAAGTGTTTGAAACACTGGAAGTCTGGACTAAGGGTTTAGCTAGCCTCCCAAGGGCAAAACAGGAGAGATATCTTAAGATGTTATTACAGGTGAACAATATCTTTCCTTCATAATGACAGGAATGCAGAAATGGGGATTTCAGAGGGGAAGCATCATGTTTGGAGGACACTTTTCCCTTGCCCCACTAAAAGCTGCTCCTGGTGGGCAACCAAGTTGAAGAAACCTGTTCTAAAGAACAGGACCAACAGTGCTAAGCACATCTGACTTTGAAATATCACTGCAAGTGCCACAGTATTTGAATGTTCATGGGTATACACATAATGGTGTACTTCAGAACCAATGGGGCTGGACTTCCTGTTAGAGTTCTTTTACAGGAAGCTGTCAAAGCAGAGGGAGAAAACCAAGAGACAAAACAATAGAACCACTCAAGATCAATGGTGCAGTGATTGAAATGTGGAACTCTTTCTTCCTAAGAATATATACCTGGCCTAGTATCAGGGCACTGCTGAATATATACTGCACCAGAGTGCACGGGAAGGTGCTTCAGACTGTGTTTCTGGTGGCTCACAATACAAAGCAGCTTTATACAAGGCCAAGGGTGACTGGTTCTTGCCCTCTGGCTCCTGATATTTTCACCAGTAACAATATCCAGGTCCAGGTCTCATAGAAAGCTTGGTTGGAAAGCACCAAAGCACTGATTCTCAGTTTGAAAATGAAAAAGAAATGGTCCAGAGGGAGAGGCCCAGACAGTTTCAGTCCCAGTAGCTGCACTTGGAACAATAAATGGAAAGACTCCAGCGACTTCAGCATCATTGCAGAACCAGCTACCTACCCATTTTTGTCCTGACTGGCCAAGGTGAGCCAGCCAGAAAGAATCAGAAGGGACTAAGCAGTGCACTATTCCAGGACACACTGCCTCAATGTACATGTGTAGGAATGTCAAGCATACCCAGCTTGGAATAGAACCCAGGATCAAAAGTACAGGCAATAAAGCACAACCCATGCCTTGAAGATAAAGCATTGCAGCCAGCAATTGGTAGGTAATTTCTAAGACTTTTTCCTTATTGGCAGCTGGGCAGGAAGTAGAGCAAAGAATTATGGCATTTATTCAGATTTATGAAGTCTTTTTAATTAAACAAATTAAATTTGAATACACTTATGGGATGGTGACATTGTAATCCTTGAAGCCCATTAACCATCTATGTTTCTTTAAATTTATGCATTTATTTCATTTGCATCCCAACTTTCTCCCAAAATGGGACTCAATGACCCTTAAAGTATAAGAATAAAACAAAATATAGTTAAAATACATGTACAAATGTTTAAAAAAGTTAAATAGATAATTGTATTAAAAAATTTTAAATGATTTACGATAATATAAAGCATAAAATAATGGTTCAAAATACCACATTAAAAGACCCTTCTGCCACAACCAGTTAGAGACTGAAGATCTGTTCAAACAACGACTTAACTAATAAAAATGTTTATTTTTAAAATCTAGCTCTAGTTTGCTTTTGCTGTGCAACAGGATGCTGCTGGGGCAAAAAAATAAGGGTTCAAAGCCATATTTTCAAGTTGCTTTATATGCATGATCCTTGAAGTTACTTGCTCTTGAACTTATTCCAGCTTTCATCTGACTCCACCTACCACTGGAGTTTATCACACACCTTCATTTCCGCTATGTTCCCATCGTCACCAATCTGTGACGGTGTCCTGGACTGTGGCCAGCACACACAGACACATGCCAATAAGGAAGGCTCAGCAAGGCAATTAACTATGAAGCTGGGAAATAATCCACAAACCTTGCAAGGAGTGATAGAGAAAGCAAGCCGAAAGCCAAGCCAAAGTCAGGATAACAGAGGTCACAATGGTCAGTCCAGTCGAGAGTCAGGTCAGCCAGAAGGTAGCAATAGTCCAGTCCGATCCAAACTCAAGAGTCAAGGCAACAAGAAGTCAAGATACAGGGAGCCAGTGCAGGCAGCAGTCACACCAAACAATCATGCAATAAACTCTGGCACTGAGTTGATGTCTCTCTGCTCATTAAGTAAGAGAAACTCTTCCCCATGTCACCTGAGGCTGATTTGCTAATTGCTTCTCAGCAATTCTCTGGGATCTGCACCTGCCAGCACTTTCAGCCCTGCATTGTTTATAGGAGGGAACCTTCAAGCCTGGTTCCTCCCCAGAGTCACCACTAGGCTGCTGTACCACCAGAGGAATCCCACCAGCACTAGGACCTGGCTGAGCCTCCTCCTCTGGGGCTGGGGGATCAGGGCTGGATTCTGGCAGAGCAGGATTAGCACCTGGTGTAGCCTCAATTACCTCTTGTACTGGAGCAGGATTAGCACCTGGTGTAGCCTCAATTACCTCTTGCTCTGGAGGAGCCCCATCCTCCTCCTCATCCTCCAAGACCTGCTCTTGGCTGGCCATGACAGACGGCAAAATAAACAGCAGCTGCCTCCAAAATCCCTCACAAAGTATGTGTAAAACAGAGAGAAAAGGGGAGAGCAGGTAAACTTGTCTCACCAGCTACTATTCTGTAAGTTGAAAAAAAAAAACACCATACATTTGGCCACCAAAATGGAAATCATAAGAAATGTGGAGGCTAATGAAGTGGGGAGGGGTTCATTTGTAGTTGTATAGAAGGGAGAAAATTCAAGTGGTCACTAGAAGATTCAGAAAGGTTTCTATTTACTTATGCAAGGCTCACTTGACCTGGAAGATTCATTTCTCATGTGCACATTGTTAGCTTTGAATAAACTGCTGAAACAGGTTGGACTGTTCTTTTTTGTGGTGTAAGAATTATCCCTATTTTTTCCATGTTATTTCTCCCCCTGACACTAAATTATATGATAACAAAGTAATGCCCAGAAACAGATCTACTTTATTAACTAGGCATACCTGAACAGTGTATAATGGGTATTCAATATATAGTGGATAAATTGCTGTAGACATAATGCAAAATATTAGTTTTTTATATATCAGGTTAAAAATACTTTATCTGATGGAAGCTGAAGTACTAAATAACACTAATTTCCACTTTCTTCTCAGCTATCAAACCTATTCAATATTACCAATGCAACTGTTATGCAGAATACTGAATACTCAGGGGTTATTATAATGGAAGATCGTGGTGAAAAATTAATTAGTAACACTACATTAATAGCAATGTTAATTAAATCATTTAAAACCTTGCCTATAGCAATTTTATGTGAATAATGACATTGATGTTAACAATTCATTCCTTGTGTCTTATCCCACTGATGTTCATTTGCACTGCTCAGTCTAATTATAATGTAATGTTTTTGAAATTTCATATACCAGCCAAATCAGCTACATATTACATTGTAATTGTACTGTTTACATCTCAGTAAGATTGCAGGCATGTCTTCCTATGGAACAGTGATCCTTACAGGGAATGAATGTACACCACGGTCTTCAATATTTTAGTTATCTAATTTATCAGAGAGCCTACATGGTGTAATGGTTTGAGCTCAGACTATGACCCTGGAGATGAGGGTTCAATTCCCCACTTGACCATGGAAACCCACTAGATGGCCTTGGGCAAATCACACTCTCTCAGTCTCACATAAAAGCAAAAACAAACCCTCTCTGAACAAATCTTGTCAAGAAAATGCTGTGATAGGTTCATTTTAAGATTGCAATAAATCGAAAACAGCTTCAAGGCACACAACAACAGTTTATCTACATTTATACTTTCCTGCAAGGAGCTCATAAAAACATGTGACATTTCTCTTTCCCCCCATCTTATCTTCACAACAACCCACTGAGGTAGGTCGGCCTGAGAAACAGTGTGTGTTCTAAAGTCACCTACTGAGCTTCATGGCCTAGGGGGGATTTGAACTGGGTCTCTCCAGTTCAGATCTAAGATTCTCATCACTATACCACCTCGGCTCGTGGCAGAGGAGTAGGTGTTCCTGTCCTGAATATTGATATGTACATTTTGCTGGCTCGCTTACCCTTTCTACTGGCTTACCTGTCCCCTTTTCCTGCCTTTCTCTACTCACATACACAGAGGTCAGACTCCTACTGACACACCATACTGGTTGCATTTTTCCAGGTGTACATGGTGCTTCCAAAGGAAGGGGGACAGCTCTGGTCAGCCTATTTCTTTCTTCCTTCACAGCCACTACACTGACAGCCTTTTTCAGCCAACTGCCACTGTTTACACTGATGTAGTTATGCTGGTGTAACACAACATTTCAGTCTAATAGTCTCCCTCCAAAAAATCTGCAGAGCATAATGCAAAAAAGGATTAGTAGAGTGTCTGATAACTTCAACTTCTACATACTACCTAAAGGCTCCCCCAGAACTGCAAAAGAGAAAAGAAGAAGGCAAAGGAAAAAAATAAAAAAGAATACAGAATGTGGACTGATTCTTGAGATTATATTAAGCATCTCACCTGACTCTCACTGACTATTCACTTACTGAACACCTCAGATATTGAGCATCAGTTCAAGGTGCTAAATCATCCCATGATGTATGGGGAAAGGCTAATATGCAGTAGGCTGCATACACAGTCAGGGAGATTCTAGTCCACATCTATTATTGGGGCTAATTGCCTTTTCCACTGCAATTTCTAGCAACTGAATTAAAAGTTTCTGCATCAATAATAGAATATTCTTAGAATTCAAAAATATAGCCATGTTAGTCTATAGAATCAGTATGTAGAGAGATCTTGTTGCACCTTTGAGTCTGAAAGAAAGAAGTTGGCAGCATAAGCTTTCGTAGACTGAAGTTTACTTCCTCAGATGCATATCATATGCAGATATGCAACTGAGGATGTAGACTTTAGTCTACAAAAGCTCATGCTGCCAACTTCTTTCCTTCAGTTAGTTTCAAGGTGCTACAAGATCTCTCTACAGAAGAATATTCTGTGTATACTAAAGCAGTAGTTCTTAACTAATTTGTAAAATGACAACACAATTTCACTCTTAAAAAATAATAGTAAATTAGCTAGTTTTTTGCTTTTCTTATATCAGAAGCCCTTAGCAAGTATACATTCTAGGAAGAAAAGAAAAACTTGTTACTTGCTTTGTTTCATTTGCATTTGTTCCATTTGCTTCTATCATTGTATTTCATTTTTTAACATACAGAAAGCAGGGAAACACACAATAGAGCTAAGAAAGTTACTGTATAAAGAAACAGGATGAGCATCCCTCATCCAAAACGCTTGGGACCAGAAGATTCAAAGGGCCGACTGTATGCAGTTACAGGCAACACTGTTACTGGTAACTCATCTCACCTACTGTTTGTGTCTTTATATACTGCTGAAAGCCCAATTCACATGTATCTAAACATGTATTATGTGCTCTTTGTCTTAGGGCGAGTCAGTAACAAAAAATCTGAACCTCTGAGTTACGAAATGAAGACAAACTAGGATCACTTTGCATAGGATTACATTGATTAAGAGCAAACGAGAGGTGTGTTAGTGTATTTCAAATCACTGTACTACTCAGCGAGCATTTGTTGAAGGAGAAGCTGATGGCAATTATGATAAAGGAAGGTAAAATGGACTACACAGCTCTTGAGGATTCCCTACCAAGATGCTTTCAAGAATTGTACAAAATCACACTTTCCTTGAAAAAATAGACTAACTGTACCCGATTATCCTAAATCCTACCATTTATAATTGTATGGATTTAATCAAAACCATTTGTTTACTTTAGTTAAGTCACCAGTTGCCCTTTCTCTTGAACTCTTTCCTAGTGAAGCTTAATCTTAGAGAACAGGAAAGAGTGTATCTGTTGATATGCATGGCTTCCTTCTTGCTTACTGAAAGATGAAATTAAGAGGTACTGTAACTATAGCCTGGGAAAACTTTCTAGGCCAAATAAATTCTGGAAAGAGGAGACAGAAAGAAAAACTATTCCAAGTCCATGGAATCAATCTAAGGAAACAATCACAATTCTGCAATATTTTTTAAAAATAAAGGACTAGCAGTCAGTTCCTCCCCTGTTTCTCTCCTTTGTAATCTAAGGCCCGTTACAGACGGGCACCCTAGGATGGACTCAGTCTGTGCTAGGGTTAGAAAGGGGTGTCTCTTCCAGACACCCCTAACCCTAGCACAGACAGAGTCTGTAAGAAATGGCGGCAGCCGTTCCACACGGCCATTTTGACGTAGCGGACGCTCTGCGTCCGCACGTCACACAACAGAAGTGATGCCACGAGTGCGCGACTAGCGCCTCACGGCATCTCTTCCAGGGCCCAGGAAGGAGTGCAATTTTCACACTCCTTCTTTGCTGCATCCTGGAACCGCGTTGTTTGGCTGCTATGGTTCCCGGATGCAGCAACCAGCGGTAGCAGCAGACCATCGCTTTTCGGTGGTCTGTAACCCGCCTTTGACTACTTTAGGTTGCATAACTTTTTATGCTTGTGCATGTATTATTTTGTAATATTTATATCCCACATCACTTCCTCCAGAAAGTTCAGGGAAACAGGCATGACTTCCTTTCTGTCCCGACAAGAAGCCGGTTAAGTAGACTGAGGTACAGAACAGACAGGCATGAAAGAATGTCCCAAGGCCACACGGGCCACAAGTGTCCCAGGACACAGTGACCATACAGCCCACACCTAAAGTGGGCTGGTGCCACTGGACCCAACCTGCAAAGCTAGGAACCAGATTATCCTGGCTCCGGTTTGTTTTGGTCCAAAGGACCAGGTTGCAGCACTGGAATGGCTTTGAGCCACTTTGAGGGCATGTGTCATCTAAACACCATGCCTCCAAAGCAGCCAAAAGCTGCTTCTTTTGGCCTATCTGTTCCGAGTCTGAGAATCACTAACTGTTCCAAATCATGGAATCATAGAGTTGAAAGAGACCACAAGGGCCATCCAGTCCAACCCACCACTCTCCAAGGGACTGTGTTCCACTGCTAAACAACTCTTACTGTCATCTCTCTTCGTGTAACTTGCATCCATTGTTCCATGTTCATTGCCCAAAGCCACCAGCAAAAGGAGTTCGAAAAAGTGCTCCTTGCTGTCAGCTCACTTGGGACCACTGCAGCCGTCCCTGGCCAATCAGGGCCAGAGGACATTCCAGGGTAGATATAGCATCTGGGCAGTGAATGGGTGAGATGAGGATGATAAAGAAGGACAGCCCCATCCACTCTTAGCTGACCTACTTCATTTTGCTTGTTTAAATTGTTTTAATGGTGTAACTACTTTAATTGTTATTGTGCTTTATTATTATGTAATGGTGGGGGGTTGTAAGGGGACAGTATAATGTAACTATTGTTTGTACAGCGCGCCCTCAGCTTACGCAGGGGATCCTTTCCAGACCCCCCACATAAGCCCAATTCCATGCGTGCTCAAGCCCCATTGAAATGAATAGGGCTCGTGCATGTGGCAGTGCACTCCACGGGCACACACCCTATTCACTGTATTTTGTATTTTTATTTTATGGTGTAATATTGTTAATTGTTTTATTATCATTTCTGTTGTAATCTGCCTTGATTCAAATGGGATGCGCCGCCCCTTGCGCCCCGCACACTCCTGCACGACTCTACACAGGTTTGAGCGTATGCTCAAATCCACGTATAGCATGCCCACGTATGATGTGGGCGCACGGTATTTTTATTTTATGGTGTAATATTGTTAATTGTTTTATTATAATTTCTGTTGTAATCTGCCTTGATTCCTCCGGGAAAAGGTGGAATATAAATAAATATCATCATCATCAAGTCGCTGGTCTGCTTTGGCCCAATAATAATAATGAAACTTTTCACTAACTTGTTAGGGACAATACTTATTATATTAGTTTTAATGTTTTAATGGTTGTATGTATTTGCTTTTATTGTAATTGTTATCTTATGTATTATGATGTTGTACACCGCCCTGATTGCATAGAAGGGCGGTATATAAATAAAATCTTATTATTATTATTATTATTATTATTACTTATATCTCAGCCAGTAACACAGGAGTGCTCTGAGAGCTTTGGCCAAGTTACACTCTCTCAGTCTCAGAGAAAAGCAAAGACAAACCCCTTCTGAACAAATCCAGCCAGCTATCATTTCCAGACAGGAAGCACGCACACAACAATATGGCGAGTACATACACAACATGGAGAGTACACACATAAACAGATCAAAATAAGCTAAGTGTAGGATTCCAACCACAGCCTGTAGTGCTCATATCATTCCTCTGGATTAATGCATTCATCCTTCTTACGTTATAGTGTCTCACGTGGGAGCAATTTACGTAAGTACTCCTGCATTGATAAATTGTAATGGAAAAAGCAGCCTTTAATTATTCCACTGAGATTTTATGCAGTTCTCTTTCTTATAACACCCCACACATATTTGGAATAGTGCCACATTAAAAACAAGCAAGCAGAAATCAAAAATGGAGTTTTCAGCATTTTTAAACATGTTGTATTACCTTACTGTGTGCTCAAAATAAAATTTTAAAAATAGAATGTAGCGATTGTACCCTGATCATTAACATTACAGGTTGATCATCTCTTGCCTAAGAACTACTCTAGGCCAAACAAGCAATTGTGTTTCAATGTCAAAATTAATTCAAATGTTTTGCAATAGATACAAATAATGGTGGCATGTATACATTCATAGCAAGGTGATCAATGTGTTTCCAAACAGTAGCAAAATGATTTTGGGATGCAGCATTCTGGTGTATACTGACCCTGACCTCAATTCAGTGCTCTTTACAGAATATCCAGAGTTTGAAAGAGTGACTTTTTTGGGACTATAACTCCAAGAGCCTCCAACTACCCTATAAGCTTGCTAAGAATATTTAACCTTTGTACAACAAATAAACTTGCCTGGGAAATATTATCTGTTCAGTCCTAGCCTTGTAACTCAGGGAAGGGAAGAATAATGTAGATGTTGTTGCAATGCAAATAACATCAGCCCTAGGTGGCACAGTGTCAGGTTATTTCACAGAGAAAAAATGGAGTTAAGTCGCAATGTGCTGAACGGATGAATGATTTAATAAAAAGACCAACACATTTTGGCCTTCTTCAGGGGCTTTATGAAATCATAAAAAGGGATGATGCATACATACATAATAAAACAATGCATAATTTTACAATGAATGAAGCCATTATAATATTTCTATACTGCTTATGAGCTGTATATACTTATTATAAGTTTCAAAATTTCTGGAACTAAAATTCATACCTTTTACTAGACAAAAAGAAACTTGTAAACTCAAGGGCATTTTATGTCAGCAGACAGTCAGGAAAAAAAGAGTTGCTAGATAACATTCAAAGATGCTTTAATGTAAAAAAAAGGGGAGGGAACATCAACAAACTCAAAGAAAACTGACAAGCATGGGAGACAGTTAAGATCTTCATTTAGGCCTCTAGGGACCAAATATTTTGATTTTGAAATTCATTCTATTTCCTTATCAGAATTCTCTCCTCAACAGGGTTCACCTTTTCTGTAGCCCAATATAGAAAGCCAATTGCAGGATGATGTTGTTTCAAGAAATGACTCAATAAAGGATCAACTTAGAGGCTATCCATGCACGACAGATGGCCCTTGTTTCCTCCTCAGCCTTGTGTCATCCTCTTCGGACAATACTGTACAGGCCAATAACTCAGGGCCAGGATCAGGCTGAATCCTGGCAGACCGGAAGTGGATCTGGCCCAAATTGACCACTGGTTTACCTCCAAGTTTCCCCAAAACTCTGTAACAAACCCTGGCAGATTAGATGGACCTGCATACCCCTTACCATATTCTCCTGTTGCCACTACTAAAAAGACCTCCATCACCACATCTGAAATGGCCACATGGGAGCAGCCAGGTGCCCCATTTCCACATCAGATGCAATGACGGGGGTCTTTTCAGTAGTTGCAATGGGAGACTAAGGTAAAGGCCACACAGCAGTACCAGGTCTGTGGCATGGGGACAGGCAGACATGTAAACCTCCACCTATCCTCACACCAGCCTGGGGTCTGATCCAGGTTAGCATCTGGGCTAGGAGAGCACATACTGAGCTCATGCTTTCCTGGCCCGTCTGCTCAGCCCCTCAGTTTTGTTATTTCTGTTCACCTATATTTGTCTTCAGAGATCTAGTTGCAAGTGGAAAAGTGGTATAAAGTGTACCTTTGTTGGTTAACGTGGTTGTATACCTTCAAATTGTTTGTAGACTTATGGAGATACCATGACGTCTATAGCATTTTCTAAGGCAATCAACACTGAGAGGTGGTTTTGCCAGTTTTGTCCTCTGAAATAAAGCCCAAAGCAGCTGGTATTCATTGGCGGTCTCCTGTACAAGTATTAACTGGGCTGTCCCTGCTTAGCTTCCAAGATTAGATAGGATCTGGTGCCTGCCCTTTGGGGGTATTTAGGCCCATCTGTTGGTTAATATGTTCTGTAAATTCAGTCATCTCGGAAATATATCTGGAATAGTGGTAATCGCAACAGGGATGGTATCCTTTGGGTGTAGTTGCTGCCATCAGAATAATGTCTGATGCATGTTTCTGTTTTGTGACATTCCTACTCACCCAAATAACCCTAATGTTTCTAGGGTTTTTCTTTAAAAGATATCTGGAACTTTTCCTGACAGCCTAATATATGATTAACTATGTACCTGGGGAACTTTTGACCATCCAGATGTTTTGGCTTACAGCTCCTGTCAGTCTCATCCAGCATAAAAAACTGGGACAGTTTTAGCCTATATCTGGTGGGCCAAAGGTTTGTTGTGAGCATTTAAGCCAAGAGATGTCCTTAACACATTTGAAATCACAATCCATAATGTCAAAGTACTAACAACCAATAATGTAGCAATGAGAATTGAGCAAATCTGTAACATTAAACATTTATAATTAATTTATGAAAGACTTTTATGTGATGAAAACGTGGTTCCTAATTAATAAGGCAATAGATTTTTTTGTAAAATAATTCTTTGTTTTGTTTTGTGCGTGCATGCATGCATGAATGTATGTACTTATATTTATATTCCATCTTTTCTCACAAAATGCTCAAGGTAAGCTTACAATGGGCTTACAAATCTTACAACAAGTTACAATATACTTGAAAGTAATATACTTAACATAGTCCAGCAGTTTCAGTTTTGGAGTCTAGTCCAAAACATGCTGCAGAAATAATCCAGTTTGAGACTGCTTTAACTGTCCTGGCTCAGTGCTAGGGAATCCTGGAAATTGTAGTTTATTGTGGCATCAGAACTCTGACAGAGAAGGACAAATGTGTTTTGGACTGACCCTGGAGACCAGGATTCCTCGCTCTGCCATGAAACCCATTGTGAAACCTGGGCACATCACATGCTCTCAGCCTCAGATACATGGATATTTAGCTAGGCCCAAAAGCTTTAATAAATAACTTTTTCTTGGCATGGAAATGAAACCAGTGTGCTGCCAACGCACACTCATATGGCTGATAAGAGAATGCTCGGCAAAAGGAAACTACGCTGAGCTGCCAAGAAGCAGTTCCTCAAGCAACAATGTCAAACCACGTCCAATAGAATAAGCCACTAGCCAGTCCAAAATTCAGAATTACAGAGAGCAATACTACCAGTCCAGTCCAAGGTCAAGAGTGCCAGAGGGTTGGTCAAGATGTCCAGTCCGAGGACAAGGATTCAAAGGCAGTCAAAGGTTGAGGAAGCAAGGAGTCAGATCAAGCAGTGTCTACTAATGAGAACCAATAGACTCTGACAAGAGAGTTCAGCGTCTGCTGGGTGTCTTATATCTAGCTCCCTTATCACAGCTGCTGGGAGGCTAATGAGCATTTCTCAGAAAGCCTCTTGGAACAATGAAGGCATGCCCTTTCTGATCTCCTCTGGTTGAAGGTAGGAACCTCAATGCTCTGCTGCTCTATGTCTCCCAAGTCTGGAACTTCTACTGGGGCAAGGCTGAGCTGCTGAGCCCCAGGCTCCACTGGAGAAGATCCCACAGAGCTAGGGTCTGGTTGAGCCAAATCCACTGGGGCTGGGAGAGCAGAGCTGGGACCTGGCACAGCCTCAGGTTCCTCCTTCACCTGAGGAGCCAAGTCCTCCTTGTCATCCTCCAAGTCCTCGTGGCTGGCCATGACATCGTCAATGGGAGAGAATTCCACACACAGTGTGCCATGTTGAACCCAATGGAGGGTGACAGAAGAGTGTCCTCTTGGCGGAATCCTTCTTTCTCTCTCATACTGGAGGATGCTTCTTCTGAGCTGTTGTTTTGCTGTGACCTACAGGTGGATCACCTCAAAATTAAGAATCCCTTTCTCTTCTTTGGAAGTGTTGCTTTCATATACATGCAAATACTCTATATGTAGATTTCATCACTCCACCAACTATTAAGATTTCTTTCAATCAAGCAACAATTCTAGAATTTCATTTTCTGATCATTTCAGGAAAAGAATACTTATTTGCCCATCTCCCACAGCATTATCTCCCGCAGCTGCTTTACAGTGAGATGTTAGGAGGCCTTAAGAATTAATCTGCCACCTCAGACATCAGAGCTCTAGTTTCTACCCGTATTGCATGCCAGCCAGCCAGATCAGCAAGCAGGTGAACTGCCTTGTGGAGATATAGTACTGGACTCAAAAGTTTACTCCTGCAGATACAATTTCACAGTCAGATCTGAAATTATATCAGGAATAATTAGCAAGAGCTGGTCTGACAGCAGAGCCACTAAACAAAAAGGAAATACAATAGTCCTGTCTCACTAAGCAAAATACATATTTGTCACCAAGATAGACACAAATTTGCTACAGAAAAGTTGCACACTATTGTAAGACAGACATTTTGCACAACACAAGCCTAGTATCCAATATAAACTAAAAATTCTGAATTAAAATGCATAGGAAGAAATAGTATACTGCTCATATTAACCATCAAAATGACACATGGAAAATAGAATACAACATTCAAGCTCATTCTGAACTTGGCCAAAATCCGGCTACATTCAGAATTCTGATATTTAAATCCCTGGATTTAAGATTAGGTTAAAAATGACAAAAAGCTAGGCGATAAAGGGAAGAAGGATAGAAGAAGGGATTTAAACTGAGAAAAGACACAGCTGTCACAATTCACTGGAGAGAAAATTTTCCAGGAATACTGTCTCTGTTTGTTTCCAACAGAACTTTACCAGGCTTAATCTAAATCTCATTTTCAAAAGATGAAACAAAGCAAAATACAGCACAGCATACAATGAAACTTGAGCAGAAGCTTTGTCATCATGTTTTTAAAAAAACTACAAATGAAGACACAGGTCATTATAATATTTTCTCTCAGAAATAGAAGTCTAGCATTATACAAGGCAGTCATTTCTTTCCTTGTTACTAACGTCAGGTTTTTTATTCTAAAATGTGAACAACATGCACAAGGAAGAGGTTAAAAGTTCTTTGTGCCTTCTACAGGAAAACAGGGGAAATTGTGTGGTTGTGAAGTGTTATGGATCATGGATTCTAGGAATCTGTGGTGTAGCAATATAGTGGTTAGAGCATTGGACTGGGGCTGCAGAGAAACCTGAAAATCACTGGATGATTTGAGGCTCATCAACCTCTGGTTTAGGTTGTTGTGAGGCTAAAGTAGGGAAGAGAAGAGCCACATGGTTATGAGGATGAAGTGGTGAATGAGAACACTGGAGGAAATGTGGGATATAAATGGAACAAATAAAGGAATATTTTAAGGCCAAACTATTTGGCCTTGATAGTTGGCTGATTTGGGGGACAAATGATTTTCATTAAATGAATTTCTACTGTCTTGAAATATGGATGTTTTAAGGGAATCGTTTATTTGGTTTTTAATTTTTATGAGGTTTTAATAATACTTTGGACCTTCTTTTGATTCATGTTCTGAGTTGCTTTGGGTCCAGGATTTTAGCTATACTTTGTTTTAATTTGTAGTATGCCTTGATGGGAGAAAGGCAAGATATAAATTAAATTGAATTGAATTAAAAAATGAAATATTATTATTATAACTTCACTGACATTGCTGCAGAATTTTGTGCAGGAAACTGCCTTAGCAAATCCCACCAACTGATATGACCACAAGACAATAACAAATAGACTAAATCTATATGCACTGCTGAACAAAGGAATCTAGTAGGATTAAGAGCATTGTTAAATTCACTTAGAACAATCTATACCCAACCACTTTTGGAATGTGGTAAGCTTTGTGCTTCATCTTGCGTAGGCATCTGAGCTTTCTCTTCATCTGGGAACATTATTATTGTTCCCAGAAAATACATTAAAGGAAGAGAAATCCATACTGAATGAGTTTCAGGGTACTAGGAGAAAAATAAAATTATTCCCTGGAATTTGGGAGAATGTAATCTCACAATCTCAAAATAGGTATTATTATTATTATTATTATTATTATTATTATTATTATTATTATTATTA
>NC_056522.1:62417288-62445402 GCF_019175285.1 Sceloporus undulatus | reverse complement strand
GTCTTGGACTGCAGCCAGCATACATAAACAACACTGATAAGGATGTCTCAGCAATGTAATTAGCAAGCACTGGAACCAGTCCACAAACCTTGCAAGGAGTTAGAGTTAAAGAACAAGCCGAAAGCCAGAGCTGAAATCAGGAAAACAGAGGTCAGCGTAGTCAGTCTGGTCCAGGGTCAGGGCAGCAGAAGGTAGCAAGAGTCCAGTCCGTTCCAAGGTCAAGAATCAAGGCAACAAGGAACCAGTGCCAGCAGCAATCACACCAAAGGATCATGCAATAAACTCTGGCACTGAGTTGATGTCTCTCTGCTCATTAAGTAAGAGAAACCCTTCCCCATACCACCTGAGGCTGATTTGCTAATTGCCTCTCTGCAATCCTCCTGGATCTACGCCTGCAAGCACTCTCAGCCCTTCTTTGCTTGAAGGAAGCCATGTCCAGGCATGATTCCTCCCCAGCATCACCACTAGGCTGTTGCACATCAAGAGGAATCCCACCAGCACTAGGACCTGGCTGATCCTCCTCCTCTAGGGCTGGGAGATCAGGGCTGGATTCTGGCAAAGCAGGATTAACACCTGGTGTAGCCTCAACTATCTCTTGCACTGGAGCAGGACCAGCACCTGGTGTAGCCTCAATTACCTCTTGCTCTGGAGGAGCCCCATCCTCCTCCTCATCCTCCGAAACCTGATCTTGGCTGGCCATGACATTATTATTATTATTATTATTATTATTATTATTATTATTATTATTATTAACCTTTATTTATAAAGCACTGTAAATTTACACAGCGCTGTACATACAATCTTTTAATTAGATGGTTCCCTGCCCTCAGGCTTACAATCTAAAAAAACACAACACAAAAGGAGAAAGGAGTGGTGGAGGGGAAGGGAATGAGGTCCAGCAGTTCTTCTCTACCTCCAAGGCCTGGACCAGGGGAGATGGACTGGAGGGAGGGCTTGGCTTCTTAATGTATGGGTAATCTTCTTCCAGGGAGGCCTGTTGGAGCTAGCCTGCCTTTCTAGTAGGATAATACATATAAAATACATAGCAATACAGGAAATGATTCAATAAAACAGGCAACAAAAGAACATCAAATAGCTAGTGACAATTATGCAATGCCTGGGAATGCTTCTCTGAACAGGATAGTCTTCAACTCCGTTTTGAAGCTGGTTAAAGAAGTGATGGCTCTTGCTTGTGGGGGAAGAAGGTTCCAGGAGTGAGGGGCAGCAAGTGAAAAGGGGCGAATCCGAGATGGGGCAGAGGAAATCCTGGGCTGGGACAGCCGACTTTGACTACCAGAACGGAGGGCTCTAGTGGGAAGGTGAGGAGAAAGAAGGTCTGATAAGTAAGGAGGGGCCAGCCCATGGAGGGCTTTAAACGTCGACAGCAGGAGCTTATACTGAATGCGGAAAGGGAGGGGGAGCCAGTGAAGGGATGCCAACAAAGGAGAGATGTGGTCAGAGCGGTGGGCGGATGTGATAATGTGTGCAGCTAAATGCTGGACAGAAATTAAAGGACGGAGGTGAGAAAGAGGAAGCCCAGCCAGGAGGATGTTACAGTAATCAAGTTGTGATACCACTAGGGCATGGACCAGAATCTTGGCAGTAGAGGCGGAGAGATACGGTCGGATTTTGGCAATGTTGTATAAAAAGAATCTACAGGCCTTGACTGTGGTCTGGATCTGAGGGATACATGACAGAGAAGAATCAAAGATGAAACCAAGATTGCGGGCTTGATGGACTGGTTAAATAGAAATGTTGTCCACAGAGATAGAAAAGGAGTGTTGAAGGGTGGACTTAGGAGGAAAGATAAGAAGCTCCGTCTTGGACATGTTGAGCTTCAAACGCCGATGGCGCACCCACTGCGAGACATCTGTGAGACAAGACGAGACTTGCTGTTCAAGCCTTGGAGAAAGGTCACGGGTGGAAAGATACAACTGGGTGTCATCAGCGTACAGATGGTAAGAAAAACCAAAAGAGCTAATGAGTTTACCTAAGGACAGTGTGTAGAGAGAAAACAGAAGGGGACCCAAAACAGAGCCCTGGAGAACTCCAACAGATAAGGGAACAGAGGACAAATTCTGACCACCTGTGACCACTGCAAAAGATCTGCCTGACAAATAAGATCTAAACCAGTTGAGAACAGAGTCTGAGAACCCAAGGTCAGAAAGTAAAGTATCTTTCAACAGGACTATAATCCCTACTTTTAGACAGACAGAATGGTGCCACATACCCCAATGGACACCTATCAGAGGAAGAGTGAAAACTCAGCAGGTAGTTATGTTATTTTAACAAAAGGGCTGATGGGAGAAAGAAATAAAGTCTGACAGAGCAATAAAAGAGTTTTAACACCAGCCACATCACACTCAGTAACCAGGATAGGGTTATGACTCTTTGTTAAAAATATACTGCATGAGATAATTACAATTTCAACAGGCTTTTAGAACTAACTGTAGATTTTTTTTATTCTGATGTATATTCTGTTTGTATGTTTTACTTTTTAAGGAATACATTTTTAAATACAGTAGTTCTTTAAACTAATAACTAGGTAAATCATACTTAAAAGTTTTGTATTTTCTCTTAATGACAGCTTTTGTATGTGTTTACATTTTTGTAGGCTGCCTTGAGTTTGAGGATTGGAAAAGAGATGGGGTATAAACAACAGCAAGAACAACAATTGTTACTATTGGGGGGGGGGGTCTGCATTTTTCTAGCATTCATGTCCATGGCACCAAAGCACAAAATATGATGTAAAGTAGCCTGCAGAACAATTGAGAAACAAGGATGCTCTTTTTTGCAATACTATGAATTAATAGCCGGAAAAGGACCTCAAACACAGCCCAGACACGGAGTAGTAATTGCATGCAAACTTCCATCTGTTTTCCCTAAGCCTGGTTAAACAAGTTTAAGCTAACACTTTGCAGCCCATTTCTATAAGTCTGAAAATTAAAACAGAGCTCCATGCGCTATGAATAGTAATGAAAAGAGAGGGCTTAAGATAATTAAGTCATTTTAAACTGTTGCTAAATGAAAATCTGATTGCATCTTTTATTAATTATTACAGGCTGACATTTTAAATAAAGATAAATTATTTTTGAATATTGGATGCATTATGATCACTAAATAAAACAAAATAGAACTGATTGTGATCTTTCTACACCTGGCTCATGCTGAAGGTGAAATATCAAATCTATTGTTTGAATAATACACAGTTGCTGCCACAGAATTCTATGCACCAGCTGGTAATAAGGTTAGAAGCACCATGCAGGCAAGAAGTGACAATGTTTGCACCAAGTACGCCTTTTACTTATTGATGTACAGTTGTCCTCTGTGATCAAACTACAACCATCCCAGAGCTGGGAAAAATTACTCTTTTGGACTACAGTTCCCACAATCTCCCAACAAACATGGCCACAGCCATATTGCCTGGAGAAGGCAGGTTGGGAGCTGGAGCTCCAAAACATTATTGTTCAAAGCTCAGCTATCAATTGATGTATGGCATAAAGTAGAGACACCAGAAGGTGACCTCACACATATTTGGGGTGAATTTCTTCTCAGACAAGTGCCAGCCAACTGAATTGCTCTCCTTTTTCATACTCACAATCAATTGCTTTACATACAGGCAGGCAAGAGGGTCTTTTGGATTAACAAATAGCAAGCAGAGCTGATCTAAATATATAATCTCCTTACCTATTTGAGTCAGCCTATTTTACCACCCATTGCAAAGACCATCATATATATATATATATATATATATATATATATATATATATATGAGTGCAATTTAAGGATTCACCTTTATCTCAAGATGACTTACATACCCAAAACGTCCAACAATTGGATATTAAAAAGTAAACATTTAATAAATGCTAAGTAACAAACAGAAGAGGAAGAGGCACTAGGGACTACAATGCAAACAGACGATGGCTAATGGAGCACACCAAGGAATTCCAATAGAAAATCAGCATGCGTTTTATAGACTATAGCAAAGCCTTTGATTGCATAGATCATGAAAGGCAATAGAACACCCTTAAAGACATGGGAGTGCTAACATATCTAATAATCCTGATAAGGAATCTGTACTCAGGACAAGAGGCAACGGTTATAACAGAATATTGAGAAACATAATGGTTCTCAACTGGCAAAGGGGTCAGACAAGGATGCATCATGTCACCCTATCTTTTCAACTTGTATGCAGAACATATTATACAAAGAGCAGGCTTGGACACAGAAGGAGGAGTGAAAATAGGAGGAAGGAACATCAACAATCTAAGATATGCAGACAACACCATATTATTAGTAGAAAACATTGGAGACCTAAAACAACTACTGAGAAAGGTCAAGGAAGAAAGTGCAAAGGCAGGCTTACTGTTGAAGATAAAGAAAACAAAAATAATGACTACAGAGGATCTTCACAAGTTCAGTCTAGACAATGAAGAAATAGAAATAGTAAAGAGTTCCTATACCTGGGATCAAACATAGATCAGAATGGGGACTGCAAGTCAAGAAGTCAGAAGAAGACTGAGAATGGGGAGAGCAGCTATGAAAGAACTAGAAAAGATCCTAAAGAGCAAAGATACACAGCTAAACACGAAACGGAATCGTACAAGCAACTGTATTCCTCATCACCATGTATGGATGAGAGCTGGATAATTAAGAAAATGGACAAAAAGAAAATAAATTCATTTGAGATGTGGTGCAAGAGGAGAGTGCTGAGGATACAATTGACAGCAAAAAGAACAAGTGGGTGGGGTCCTAGGGCAGATCAGGCCTGAAATTTCCCTGGAGGCTGTTTTACTTTTGTCAAATCATGAGAAGACACAACTCATTAGAGAAGATAATAATGTTGGGAAGAGTGGAAAGAAGTAGGAAGACCACATGTTAGATGGATGGACTCAGTTAAGGAGATCACAAATATGAATCTGCAGAAACTGGAAAGAGTAGTGAAGGATAGGGGGTCTTGGAGATGTTTCATCCACACGGTCGCCATGCATCAAGATTGACTTGAGGGTGGTTAACAACAACAACAACAACAAAACAAACAAATGGATATGTGTTTGAAGTTAATTACTGTATTGTGTGCACACACACACCAGCAATACTAATGTTCCAGATTTAGTCCCATTTAAGCTTCCTGAGTCTAGAATACAGTCGGTCCTTCTTATACACGGATTTTTTATACACGGATTCAAGCATACACGGTTTGAAAATGTTCCAAAAAAGTATAAATTTACCTTGATGTTCCATTTTTTATTAGGGACACCATTTTGCTATGTCATTATATTTAATGGGACTTGATACACGGATTTTGTTATACACGGGGGATCTTGGAACCAAACCCCAGCATATAACAAGGGTCCACTGTATGTCCTTTACTGTACACTGTGCAACATGATTGGCTGCCTATTTCTGCACTGTGCAAACAACTTTGCCCCATTATCTACATTTCAGTCTTCTAACTCTGTATTGACTACACAAAGAAGTGCAAGTCAAGAGCTTCTAATTAAATTACAATTCATTTTGACAGAGTGACTAATATTTGCTCATACACATTATACCGTAATAAGCAACAGAACACAAGAAGGACTGCTGTGGCTAGAAGGTTAATTCAAATAACATGGAAAATCCTGATTCTCCCCAGTTATAAATCACTGGTATAATAGTTTCCTGGAAAGGACTAAACATAAAAAACAAGGAAGACGAAAGAATGAAAAATCAGAGACTAAACAAACTCTCATGTTATGAAAAAACTGCCTTTCATTCTGAAGACTTCCATGGCAAGTAAGTCTTCAGGGAAACGCTGCCTTTTTAAAAATTAATTCACCTATATTTCTTCCAGCTGTAGTTCTGCATTTTAGTAAATTTATAAATAAACAGACTAGAGAAAAACAATGTTAATATTATGGCTTCAATGTGGTAATGTTATCACATGCATTCATTTTGATTGTAGTTAATATGAGATATAAATAACTGTAGGCCAATTATTCACTTTTGTTGGGGGGAAAGAAAAATACTGACGAATATTATAATAGCTGATCCCAAAATTCACTACTTCTGCCACATTGTGTAAAGGTACACTGCAACTACAGATAGTATTGTTGTACAACATTATAGAATATAATGCTCTAAATCTGAGTGCTAACTTCAGCTCTTCAAAAAGAATTAAAATGATTTAAATAAGATTAACAACATACAATAAATTCCATTAGAATTGGCCTTCGTAATATTTCATGATCATCATTTCTGTCTCCAACAGTGAAGATATATTTATTATCCCCTGTCTATTGTTCCTTTGAGGATCTAAAAGCAGCCCATGTATTCTTTTCCCAGTTTCTCTTCACTCTCCTGGAGTAGAGCTTCATTATGAATTTAACATTATGGTCCAAAATGCACTGCAAAAATAATCCAGTTTGAGACCACTTTAACTGCCTCGGCTCAATGCAAGGGAATTTTGGAAATGGTAGTGTTGTGAGACATTTAGCCTTCTCTGTCAGAGAGCTCTGGTGCCACAAAAACTACAATTCCCAGGATTCCCTAGTATTGATTCAGGGAAGTTAAAAGTGTCTCAAACAGGATTATTTCTACAGTGTGTTTTGGACTTCTGTTAAATTTCTTAAAATAATCTGGCAGACCGAATATTAACAACTATACATTTTCTACTATAGCAATGATGGGAGACTAGTTTTTCACCCACAGGATCCCCTACAAGTTAGAGAGCCAACATCTGGTTTTTCCTCTCTTTCTTTCAGGTATTTGGCAGTGCTGTGAGCCATACTGCTCTGTTTTTGCAATATATATAAGAAAAATTATATAATTGTTATAGTCAGTCTTTTATGCAGCAAAATTCCTTTTGACGTTACTACCCTGACCACTATATCTATACACACACACACACACAAACAAACAAACAAACAATAACAAACAATAAAAAGGAAAAGGAAAAGAAACAAAAGAGAAAAGAAAAAATAGCACAGCCAACCAACTAGCACAAACACTGATTTCAAATTTAATTCTGTACAATAATGATTACATAGAAACCCTTCAATAGCTTAATTGTTCTAAAGAGATGAACCCCCAAATATTAGCTGATATGATGGTGGACCAGTTACTGATTAAATAAAGGAGATCAAATTGTGGCAAATGCATCTTTTTAAAATTCCTGCTAACCATATGAATTCTACAAGTCATTTTTTTCTGGAAGAGCAACTTCTTAGGACCCGTGCAACATTTAAATAGCATACCTCCAAAGAGACCCGAAGCAGCTTTATTTTGGCAGTCTGTAACAGGCCTTTGTTTGAATGTTTTCTTTGGTTGCCTAGACTCTATTTTGAAATGACCACTGAAGTTTTAAGTTACTGTAATGCAACAATTTTGGGGACTGAAAGTAAATTTCATGGGAGGGAGAAGAAATGCTGAGTGAAGAATGGAAACCTGATCTCTATGATCCTAGTCTTACATTCAGACCACTAAAAATCCCAGAAGTTTGGTATATATTGATATACCAAAAGTATGAGACAAGATTCTACCATTTTCATCCAATATTAGTATAAACATAAGGACATGTCTCTTTTTAAATTTATTAGAAGTAATACCTTGAGGGAAAAGCACAATAGATCAATAATTTATATGTAATAACTGGCTTAGCAAATACATTAAAGGCACACATCTCTGCATCATCTTTCATTCTAGCAGGCAGCTCCAATAGGATCAGTCATGACAAATTATGGCTTAGATTACGGACCACAGGTATTATCACAAACTCGGGGCCAACTCCCCCACTTCAGAGAATAAGATTTAATATGCAAAACCAAAAATAGTTATATTAGAAACTCACTGAATACAGTGATATGAATATTAAAGATATTTATATACTAATATCAAATTATGCCCACAATTAAAGAGTGGTAATATTGCTGAGGTTATGTTGTAAATTACCTTGTTATAAATGATAAGGTTCTGTTATTATTTTGCTAAATCTGTTTCGTTCTGAGCTTTTTGAGGCCCTTGTTGATTTAAGAATATAGAGTGAGGTTGCCAGTAAAATTATAGTGTGCTGAACAGAAGGATCCAAGAAAAAGAAATGGGAATGGCCAGATATAACTGTTCCTTTTCTAAAACATGTCAGGAATTAAACACACCTACATCTACAGCATTTGTAGGTTGTCGTTTTTCCTTTTGTCTTGCTGTTTATTTCCATCACTCAAGTTCAAGCACTGAACAGATTGTACCTGGCCTTCAATCAAGCTTCCTACTTTAACCAGTTAGAACTAGAATAAACACTCTGTAGACTTTAAAGGGATGTGGGAGAAGGCCTGAAAAACAGTATTGGAGTACAGGTAAAATTGTTTTCTTCTATGGCAAGTTATTAAAGGCTATCCCACTTAGATTAATTCTGTAGAAAAAGCACCATGTAAAATTCTCTAAGGTCTTTGAAATGCTACAACTCATTTCACATCTCCTTAGGGTTATCAGGTTTTCAAAACAGCAGTTAGAGAGAGTTGAAATTCATGATTCATGGGATTAACAATCAAGAAGTATCTATTAACATGGTGTGTTCTGTCTAAATTTACAAATAAAAGTTAACATAGCCATTTGTTTCTCTATAAAATTAACATATTGTCCACATTCTCATCATTGTAAATTACATCACAAACCAACTTCTGTCTTTATGGGAAATCCTTTTTTAACATGCATTAAAAATGAACCTATTTTAATCATACGAAAAACTGCCTGACAATTATGATTAAATTTCATATTAAAACCTGCCTCCTAGATCTGGTTCAATTTTCAGGAGATCTGTTCCTCTTATCACTTCCATTTGTGGAGTACAGAACTGAAAAATCCTTTTTACAAAAGCATTTCAAGCTGGAATACTCCGAAACAACAAATACATAAGCTCCAGTAACAGCAGCATTCAAATCCACATTGAGAGTAACAATCCAGTTTGGCTTCAAGAGACTTATGCAGGTGATTACAGACTCTCTAAATACTTTAGTTTTCCTTATAAAGAGATGTTTCAACTTTTAGATACATTTAGACATCTTTTCGGCAATTTTCTGAGCTCTAGAGCATCCTGAGTTGGAGTGACAGAATGCCACACAAAACCACTCATACCATAGCTGTGGATTCCTGCAATGGCAGGGCGTTAGATGAACTCTGAAATTCCTACCAAAGACTGTATATGAGGAGTTTATCGCGTCGCGTTCCGAGAACGTTTTTGGAACCCGATGGGAACAGAACACTTTCAACTTTACCGCACGTTTATGTCCCCATCGGGTTCCCATCGGGTTCTACATACCCCTCAAAGTGTTCCATATGTGTTCCTCGGAGGGAACGGATAAGAAAGTGATCCAAGCTTGTGGAAACGTTTTTTAAAACGGTCCAAGAAATGTCAGAGCGGTAATGTAATCCGTTCTTACTTCCGTTCCCATGTTCTGCCTTGTTGTGATTGGCTGAAAGGACTTCCCTCCCTGCATTCTGTTTCCCAAGCTCTAGCCTGGCCCTGGCTGGGGCTCCTCGTCTGCAGAGTCCTCCAAAGCCTGGCTGGAGCTTGAGAGAGGCTGTCTCCCAAGCTCTAGCCTGGCCCTGGCTGGGGCTCCTCGACTGCAGAGTCCTCCAAAGCCTGGCTGGAGCTTGAGAGAGGCTGTCTCCCCAGCTCTAGCCTGGCCCTGGCTGGGGCTCCTCGACTGCAGAGTCCTCCAAAGCCTGGCTGGAGCTTGAGAGAGGCTGTCTCCCAAGCTCTAGCCTGGCCCTGGCTGGGGTTCCTCGACTGCAGAGTCCTCCAAAGCCTGGCTGGAGCTTGAGAGAGGCTGTCTCCCCAGCTCCAGCCTGGCTCTGGACAAGGTTTAAAAATGTAGGACCTTCTTTTTAAAATTTCCTGGCCAGGAAATTTTTTTTAAAAGTGCTACATTTTAAAACATTGTCCTACATTTTCCCAGTTTTGAGGTCCCCAGGGATGGCAACCCTATGTTTATGTATATGTATAACATTTATATATATATATATATGTGTGTGTGTGTGTCTAAAAGTATACATACAATATATCTACAATATACATATTTTAAATATGTAATATATACAAAATATATATTATATATAATATAAATATATTACACACAATATATACATATATATGCATATTATATATATATATATATATATATATATATATATATATAAAATTTTGTATATATAGATTGCGGACTATATGTGTGTATACATGTCTATATGTATCTTGTATATAAAAAGATTAGGTTGTGTTTGCACAAATATCTCCTTGTAAAAGCCTTTTGTTCTGTGTATGTGGGACTCATGAATAAGAATAGACTGTTACAAATACGCATGTGCAAATATTGAAACGTTCTCATACTTATCACGCTTCCTATAAGGACAAATGCGGTAAATTGTGTTCCCGTTACGTTCTTGGAACGCTTTACATTTTCGAATGCGATAATATCCGTTCCCATAACGTTAAATCTTGAAACGTTTTGGGAACAGAACAGAAACGTTTCAGGCACTGATGCGATAACCTTCTTTGTCTCTAACTTCGCATGATGGAATTATAATGTTCAAATCCCAGCTTCCCCATAGAGTACATATGGTCACCATAAGCCAATTGCAGCCTTCTAGTTTAACATGCCCCCATAGGATTGTTACAATAAATAACAATTTGCTTCAGCTTACTTATTTTTGATTGGTTGCTAGAATGCTCCAGAGAAAACATCTACTAGCTTTAAGGCAGAGGAGAAAATATAACTGTATGCACTGATAGTAAGCTTCAGACACATTAGCTTGCTCCTGCGACCTGGCTTCATCCTTTCTTAAAGGACCCAGGGACCAAATACAAGATTTTTGGCACCTTGCTTAAAATACATAAAGTATAAGCTTTTCACCCTTGAATAAGTGACATCCTTTCAAATAAGGGACATCTTCTGCACAATTACCATTTTCTTCATGTTTGTCCACTGAAAAGCTAAGCATTTGCATTGTACAACAGAAATAGTTTCATAATAAACAAATCTTAAACTTCCATATAGAAATCAGTAGGTCATTATATGAAATACGGCAGATTGAGTACAGAAATGGTCTAGGTAAAAGGTAAAGGTTTTCCCTTGACAGGATTGTCTAGTCATGTCCGACTGCAGGGGCGGTGCTCACCTCCATTACTAAGAGGAAGAGCCAGAGGTGTCAAAGACGATTCTGTGATCATGTGGCCAACATGACTTCATAGAAAGCTGTTACCTTCCCACCAAGGTGGTACCTATTTATTTACTTGCACCTTTACATGCTTTCAATTGCTAAGTTGGCAGAAGCTGGGAGTAGTGATAGAAGTTCACTCTGTCACACAGCACTTGGGTCTTGAACTACTGATCTTGCAATTTAACCGCCGAGCCACCGCCTCCCCACACTCCTAAATTAAAATATTTGGGACAAAAATACAAAACCTATAGGTAAATTTGCAAAACATGTCAAGACATGCTTATACCCTGAGCAGCACACTATCCATTATTATTTTGTTGATTGTTATTAATGAATAAAATAAATAAACATTTTCTAAAATGAGGGCTTAGTAAATATTTCTACAGGATCTCAAGGGTTTAGTTCATGTACTTTTTTTTTTAAAAAAGCATAAAACTAATTACCTCTGACTAGGCAAGAAGTGAAAAATCCAAACACAGTTCCAAGTAAATTACAAATAAAACCTTTCTTGTGTTCATTTATTTGTCAAAACAAGACACCACAACAATACTAAAAAAAATTAAGTAATTCGTTACTGCCAACACCCAAAATGCAGTCTCACGAAAGAACAGCCAAGAGCATTTCTCATAAAGCCCAATAATTTAGGCAAAATGAAAAAACGAAACTTAATAAGATACACTGCCATAACCACAATTTATTTTCATCACCACATTATGCTTAAGAAAATTGCATAAACTCAAACTATGTTTAAAAAATGAAAAGGGTATAAACAGAACAAATGCAAAAATGAATAATCAGGCTTGAATTCAATATCCATGTCACTAAATAAATGGAATATAACACAGAACAGGTGGGAGCCAATGATATAGAAGGCAGATTTTGATGAAACGCCAGAATGTGCCTATTTTCACCTTTTCATATAAATAAATGCTTTCAATTAATTCTAATAAGAAATAGTTAAAAGGTTGTACTTAAGTAAAACACTTCACTATAATCACAATGCAGTTGTGCAGTATCATGTTCATCCCCAATATACATCATTCCTGTTATTGTTTCTCTAAGTAAACAGAAGGAGACCTAAATTCGAGGGAATTTCCCTTTATGTCATCCATTTAAAAACACAGCATCAGGTGAGATTCAATAGGGTACTTCCATGTCAAAGAGCTGTTGATTAGGGACTCTCTTCCATGAAGCAGCAGTAGGTTTCCCAGACCTCTGGAGCAGGCTTTTAGAGTACATAGGGAGATGGAGAAGAAAGGCAGATCACCAATTCTAGTGGAAATAGAACAATCCAGAAGACATTCCCCACTGGTACCAGCAATGAACGTTACTGATGAAATACAAGTTTACCATATCCCATCCACTGTAGTGATGTGTAAAGAGGAAAATACTCATGAAAGAGAACAGGTCTACTGAAAAAATAAATATTCTGAAATTTTATTCCACATGCCAAATGCTAATATAACCTCTGGCATTAATATTTCAGGTTTTAAAATGTATTTTAATTTTTTTGATGCACAAATCAACACAATTCACATTCTGAAAAAGGAATTGGCCATTAATCTGAAATAGTCACTAAGAAATTTCCCAATTGTTGAAATCACTGAAGAAAATCTAACAGGCTGCTAAGTATTATTGCTCTATTCTGAAGAAATCATGGAATTATTAATACTGTGACAAATCACTGCAAAAAGTGATATCTAAAATATTAATTAAAAATTAACCAATTAGCCACTTCAAACCATACTGCCATTCTCTGTCCAGAAACTACACAGAAACACTGACTCTAAATTGCTAATGCATTTCCAACAAATGATAAATAAATTCATTTAACACTGGATGATTATGATTAAAGGAAATCTCAAAATTTATTTCATCAAGTTGTACATCCATTTGGTTAAGCCAAATGGATATGACATCTAGTAGTCTTTGGAATACTAATACATCTGTAGTAAATAAATATGAAACCTTGGATGATATATCAAGAAATAGGAAAAGGGACAGAAATGGCATATTGTGGGATGCACTGATGACTTGTACAACGCATCATCATATATCAGCATGAGAGAACACAGAATATAAATATATTTGTTATCAGATTATATATAGGTTTCAAAAAAGGTAATGCATAAAACATAAGACTATGTCTCTAAAAAGTAACATATAAGATAGCTAGAGTTTTACTTTAATAATCGCAAGTCATTTTTCAATATTAGCATTTTGGGCTGTCACCAACCTCATTTTTTTTTTAAAAAAACTGTTGTTTGAAACATAAATTAAATTGTTTAATTCAGTCATATCAAAAAGAAAAAGCTACTGGTACGTGGCAGGAAATTTGTTTAATGAGTGAAGTGGCGTATAAAATTTACTGTTCACATTGACATTTGGCAATATATTATGGTTTTTCATGACTCTCTCACCGAACACTAAAGCACAAAAAATAAGCAGTTAATTTATAGAGTTGTCAGGTATCTGGTTGAATACTTACTTTTGCGAAGGTTTCAAAAATATCCAAGGCAGGTGGCAGTTGAGAAACATCCTGGATTTCTGTCTTTAAATACAGCTGCAGCGCCTTTGCAAGGTGCCAGAGGCCTTCTTTCATTTCTTCACATAGCTCTGCAACATCTTTAAAGGAGGCAATATATTTCAAAACCTTCTGCCAAGTTCTTTAAGTAGTCCAGTATCATCTTTGCAGTCTAGACATTCCCAACCCCAAAGACACAAAGGGGCAAGTGTATGCCTCTTTATTTTTGACAGCTACCTTTCACCACCAGATTGCCATTGCCAAATTGTACAAACATTATGTGTATGAAAAATCAAAAGCTCAAAATCAAAACAGATGTGCAAGAAGATGTAGAATAGCACAAGCAGTTGGTAGAATAGACTACACTTATGATGGTACCTTTGTATTGTCCCAAAATATCTTCCTCAGTACAGTGGACCCTTGTTATACGCTGGGGTTTGGTTCCAAGATCTCCCGTGTATAACAAAATCTGTGTATGCTCAAGTCCCATTACATATAATGACATAGCAAAATGGTGTCCCTTATAAAAATGGAAAATCAAGGTAAATTTATACTTTTTTGGAACATTTTCAAACCGTGTATGCTTAAATCCGTGTATAAAAAATCCATGTATAAGAAGGGCCGACTGTACAAGATTTGCAGTCAGGTGTGAGGAATCACACTAGCAGAGTTTTAGGGAAATTAAGGAAGGCTGAGATACATAATCTATATATAAATGCATGTTAATATAATATAAATATTCTGGATGATTGCCTGTCACCACCTTCCCAAGCTTGTTTGGAGGAACAAGGGAGAGGGGTGAGGGCCTTCTTGGTGGCTGCTCCAAGACTTTGGAATCCCTTCCCCAGAGAGACCAGAATGGCCCCATCTTTGTTCTCCTTCCATAAGAAATTTAAGAGATTTTTATGCTGCCAAGCTTTTGGAAACTGGTTAGGGTGGGCTTTTTGATGCTGTGAGGTGCTGGGTTAAGGTAAGTAATGTTGTCTTTTAATGAACTTTAATGTTTTTAATGTTTAATGTTTTTAACTTTATCAATTGTTTAATTGTTTTTTAATTGAAAAGTTTGCATTTTGTTACTATATATACACTCTAGAAATTTTAGTCAAAAAATTGACCCAAAAAACTTGAGCCGACTTATTCATAGGTCAATGCAAGTACTGTACTTTAACTCTTATAAAAAGGAAACCATCCCTTGGTGAAAAGCAAAAGTATAATCTGTCTTCAAAGCACCGACCCCCCCTCTGCTCTGTCATCCATCTAGCCTTTAGTGGGAGCACAAACAGTTATGCCTGCTGGAATTTTGCTAAGTTCTTTGGCATCATTTTCATTTGCTTCATCCTATAGATGCTTTGTCACATGCCCCTAAATTTTACCCTCAACTTATACATGGGCCATATCAAAATCTGTGATTTTAGCCCACAACCTGCCCTTGATTTATACATGAGGTTGACTTATAGTCAAGTATATATGGTAATCTGTATTGTTTTTATGTATATTCTTAACCACCTTGAATCTAATTATTGAGAGAAAGTTGGGATACAAATGAATACAATAAATAATAATAATTGAAATTGCCACTGCTGCTGCCAATGTAAAAATTCTACCAATGATGTTGGAAATAGGTCATGGTGAAACTGTATGCCTTATTTTCCAGCAGAATTATATTCCTCTAGAAATGTCTTTTGTTTTTAACATTTGAAAGCAAACATTATAAAGAGATATTTAGCTTAAAAGGGGACAGTACGTATCACAAGACTGATTGATTTGTTAAGAGATGGACAAGCTTTACTAATTTTACCTGTCACTGAAACAAAACCACAATTGGGATGGAAAACAGCAACTGTTTGGGAATGCACAGCATGTGGGACATTTCAGTTCAGGATGATGTAAACAATATAATTAAATCCACACAGAACTCTGTGCATCAAAATCAGAAGACAAATATCTGAATTGGAATTTGGCCAAGATGTCAAAATTAGCCATTCTCAAGGAAGAAAATGCCACACAGGGGGTTCGTGGCAAGTAAGCAGAAGCTAAGCTTCCCATCCTATACTGATGCCAAAGGAATTAAAAACTGAAATGAAATCAAGGAAATGAACTGTTTTAATTTTCTGCCATTAAGGAATTTAAAACTGTCCCATTCCTTGGAAGATAAACCACTGCCAAAAGTGTAGCTATGAATAGTCTTATAGAGACTATTTTCACATGTTATACCAAAAACACTTTCAAGGCCCTTTACCACCATCTGTGCACACAAACTAATGTTGTTGAAGCCATATAGAAAGTGGGAGGTACTCCTTTTCATAGCAAGTTCTAGGCTATGCTGATTTGTATATTTTTTTTACAGATACTAGAAATGTAACACAATTATTCCAATGCCACATATACGAACACGCTGCACTATGGAAACAAAAATCCATCAGTGATACTTTTATTGCACTATGATTTTACACAAGCGAATTACATTCAAAGCAATGGTACTCATTCCCAAGACAAACAAAGGCCTCCTTCTCACATGGAGCCCCATGTGCAGCCTGTGGGACACAAAGCTGTTTGGAGAAGGTTTGTCTCCTTCCTAGTGTCATGGGACAGGCTCTCCCCGCAGCCAATGCAACTCATGATAACAAAACATGTTACAGTGGGCCCTTGGAATCCACTGGGATTTGGTTCCAGAACCCAGTGGATACCAAAATTAGTGGATGCTTAAGTTTCATTAAATACAGTGGCCCAGTAAAATGCTGTCCCTCATATAAAATGGAAAAACCAAGGTTTGCTTTTTGGAAGTTTTAAAAAGTAAAATGTGTCCCCCACTCGTCCCTCACTCGTCCTGTTCCATTCTGAGAGTGGTCCTGTGCGATAAAGTTCATTGATAAAGATGTTGAATAGCATTGGGCCCAGGACAGAATCCTGTGGGACCCAGCTGGTCACTTCTCTCCAGGATGAAACAACTCACTTTTCTATAAATGGTCTGGATAAGGTGCATGTGATATCTTGGTCTACATACCATGAAAGCGTGTGACCAGTAGAGCTTTTCATTCTTTAAGGTGCCAGACAACTAATTTTTAAAAATTGTTTTATCACTGTTGTACTGTTTTAATACAGTACTTGATTTTATTGTGTATTTTTTGTATTTATTGGTTTTTAACTTTGTAATAGGGAAGGATTTTTTTAAAAAAGGTGAACAGTGATAGAAATTAATAAAAAAAACATTTACAGTTGGCCCTCCATTTTTGCAGGGGATCCATTCCAGGATCCCCGCACAAAAACAGAGGCTTGTGCTTATTCAAGCCCCATAAGCTTGAATGGAGTGCATCCCTGTGCGTGCACGCCATTGCAAACAGCAGAGGTTATCCCTCTGCATATATTCAAGGGTGCGGATCTCAGATCTTAGGAGCGATGAGTGTATTACACATTTACACGTTCAAATCTTCAATTTTTAATTCAACTGAACATATTTGTAAAGTAGGGTACACTTCAGAAACAGAAACAACAACTATATTAACAACTGATAACTTTACAGTTAACATCAACAGCAGAAAATCAGAAATTCAACCAATTCAAAATCAAAGGCCTTGTTATTAAAGAAATTGTCTTAAACAACCTTTGAAAAGGCAGAATATTTCCTGTGTGTTCTAGTTTTTCCTCCCACAAGAATTATGCAGTTAAATCTGTTGAATTCCAAAGGGAACTTTTACTTCAGGTTACGCAGTAAAAGTGAGGGGGGAAATGACAAAAATATTGCTAACAGCTACTTACTTGACTGAAGTTCTGAAAAAGAGTAGAGCTCCTCAGATGAGCATGTTGACCGTCTTAACTGTTGAGAACACAAAAAAATGAATGAAAGAAAATGTGATGGGATTAATAATTAATTCCACTTTAAAAATTCATATAATCCTCATGCACCTGTGTATCAAAGTAAATAACAACCAGCAGCAAAAATCACTTGTTGTTTACTTCCATGTTATGGAAAACATTGTTAGCATTTTAAATCCTATTACTGTAAGCTACTGCTCATTTATTTTCTCTCCTTTTCATTTTTACATTTTGTTTTGAAAAGTGATATTATATAGCATCAGAGTTAAAATAGTTGATAAAAGATTTTATCTTTTTTAATATTCCACTGAATCAAGCTTTTTAACTACTAGGCAGCATGTATCATGTTTAATAACTAATGCTTAGGAAATATATAAGTGGAAGGTCGATGCTAGGCTAAGACTCTGGCAAAACAGGATTCAGAGCCTGGAATATTTTACTTCAAAAGTAAGTTACTTTTGGTAATGGCTATTTAAAAAGTAACCTTTTTCTGGTAATGTAATTTTTGCTTTTTAAAAAAAGACAATACAAAAATGGCCACAAATTCCTCCAAATGGGATTCTCTCCCCTCCAAAAAATGATTATATGGGGAGCATTAGTAGTCAGTTATTTTGTAAATCTATTGTTAGCTGCCGTTGAGTCGACTTCAACTCATGGCAACCTTGTGGATGAGACGTTTCCAAGATCCCCTATTCTCAGCCTCTTTGCTCAGGTCCTGCATGCCCAGACCTGATCAAGTCGCACCATCTGGCATGTGGTCCTCTTCTCTTTCTACTGCCTTCCACATTTACTAGCATCAGTGTCTTTTTAAAATAATTTTTCCTTAAGATTTGGCCAAAGTACGGCAACCTCAATTTTGTCAACTTGGCTTCCAGGAAGAGTTCAATCTTGATCTGTTCCAGAACCCATTTGTTGGTCTTCTTAGACATTCACAGTATCCTCAGCACTCTTCTCTAGCACCACTTCTCAGATGAGTTGATTTTCTTCCTATCAGCTTTTCTTACTGTTCAATCTTAACATCCATACATGGCGATGGGGAATACAATGGCTTGGATCATCCTCACTTTAGTGTTCGCAGTTATGTCTTTATGATCTTGTCCAGGTCTTTCATAGCTGCCCTTCCTAATCCCAGTCTTCTTTTGATTTCCTGACTGCAGTCTCTGTTTTGATCAATATTTGAACCAAAGTATAGGAACTCTTTGACTATTTCAGTTTTCTCATTGTCTGGGGTGAATTCTTGAAGATCTTCTATGATTTTATTTTTGTTTTTTAATGTTCAGCATTAATCCAACACTTTCCTACTTGACTTTCTTAAGTAAGTGTTCCAGGTCTTTTGCTTTTTTCTGCTAGTACTATTGTGTCATCTACATATCTTAGGTTGTTGATGTTCCTTCCTCCTATCTTCACACATCCTGCCTCTGAGTCTAAGCCTGCTCTGCATATGATGATTTCTTTTTTTATTATTAATATTTTTACATTTTACAATACAAATTATTACACTTTCTTCATACAAATATATGCTTTAACACTTTACTTATTTTATACTAAATATCACCTCAGTGCATCCCTTCCCTGGAGCCATTCCCATCCATATACTCCAACCACAATTTTAATTCATCTCATGAAGGTATTTTTCCATCTTCTTTTCATAATACTTTTTCAATAATTTTTTCCATAATTCATCAAAATCATTTCTTTTCCATAATCCTTTCTTAACTTTCAATTTACATGTTAATTTATCATTAATCACTATTTGCCGGACTTCTTTATACCAATTCTTCAATTTCACATTTATTTTCGGTTTCCAACTTCTTGCTATAATTAATCTTGCTGCTGTAAGTAAATTTGTTACAAGATTTCTTTCTTCTTTTTTCCATTCTACATCATTATACATTGATAACAATAGTATATTTGGTTTTCAATCTATTCTTATATCCATAATATTTTCCATATGATGATTTCTGCATAGATGTTGAATAGAATGCAGCCTTTGCATATTTGCTGTTTCTTTGTATTCTGTTCTGATGCAGCCTCTTGTCCTAAATACAGATTACGTATTAGGACAACCAGATGTTGTGACTGCCCCATTCCTCTTATTGCAATCCATAGCTTGTCATGATCTATGCAGTCAAAGGCTTTGTTGTAATCATTAAAGCACATGCAGATTTTCTTCTGGAATTTCCTGGTGCACTGCATTATTCATGTTTGCAATGTGATCCCTAGTGCCTCTTCCTTTCCTAAATCCAGGTTGCAACTCTGGGATTTCATGCTCTATATATGGTAGGAATCTCTTGGCTGGTACAGACGGCCCTTTAAGATGCCCTGATCACGTGCTAGCGTTGCCTCGGGGCGGCACTTCCAGACACCCCTCAACCCTAGCACGTGATGCAGGTATCAAAATGGCAGCGCCCTGTACATGATATTGCCCCCCTTGGCCCCCTGCGTTCTGCTCCTTCATCCTCCTCCCCCTCCTTCACCCCATCTCACCCCCTCTGCCATCCTGTGACCTATCCCATCATCCCCTGCCTGCTCCTGCATCCCAATCCTGGCCCCAGTGACCCCTTGCGATGTGTCCCATCATCCCCCGCCTTTTCCATCAACCGATCTAACCCCAAGTGACCCCATGTGACCTGTCCCCTCATCCCGACTGCTCCTTCACCCCCATCCCGTCCTCTCTGCCACTCTGCCACCTATCCCATCATCCCGCCTGCTCCTGCATCCCCATCTCATCCTCTCTGCCACTCTGCCACCTATTCCATCATCCCCTGCCTGCTCATGCATCCCTATCTCGTCCTCTCTGCCACTCTGCCACTTATTCCATCATCCCCTGCCTGCTCCTGCATCCCCATCTCGTCCTCTCTTCCACCTATCCCATCATCCCCTGCCTGCTCCTTCATCCCGATGAAGGATGACAGCTAAGGAGGGGGCAGGTAAGGAGGACAGCATCCTAGTCCCATTGTGCATGCGCAAGGGTGCCAATTTGAATCGTTGAACCCTCTGATGTGTTAATACAATGTGCACTCACATGCTTTGTTTGAATCCGCATCACATGACTTGCTTGGAATTGAACTGATTCCGCTTCCTCCGCGATTCGGAAGGGCAATGGAAAGGCAACCAGGTGTGGTAAAACATCATGTTTTAATGTGAACTCGCATTGGAGTGACCTCAGATCTGGTGTGAAAAACATCACTTTTTGTGTTGCTAGAACAGGAGTGACTGCGGATCTGAGCTGCAAACCCCCCACGTGTGATAAGGGCCACAGATTATATGGAATCATAAGTCTAATGAAATGTATGTCTGCAGTACTTGTCTATGTTTTAAAAGGCTGTTTCTTTTTTGTGTGAGGAGGCAGCAGTTTTGTACCTTTTACAGAATGTGATCAATACAAGTGTTAATCTCTCTCTCTTTGTTTACAGCCACTTTAACCCTCTTCTTCACTCAATACAGCTCCCAATGTGGTCTGCAGATTAATAACATGCAATAATGTTATTGCTCTAAGTAAACAATCAAAAAAATAAAGGAATAAAAAGGAAAGAGAGAAGATGGGGGAAGGACAGAAGAAAAGCCATGTACCAGTTCTTAAGGTTACACAGTTAACATTAATCAGCTTGAAGAGCAGCAAGCCAGGGAAAGGAAGAGCCACAGAAAAGCAAATAGCCTGCTTCCATTCCTTTCTCTATGTTCAAGACATCAGGCTGACCTACAGGCAGTCAGTTCAACAAGTCCTGCTTGAATTCTTCAACATGCCATGTCCTTGCTGGTTCAGAAGGGACTTTGCTTTGCCAGATAAAAATACAGCAATTATCTCAGCTTCCTCCTAGGGGAGCAATAGCAATATTGGCTGGAAGTTTTAGGACTAGTCTACATGATCCAGCCAGATGCAATTGGCCTAATTGGGAGTGGGGGAGGGGGAGGAATCACACTTTTTACCAGAGTATCCAGAAGGATGTGAATCATTGAACATGTGGGTATCTGCTTTCCCTGTGTTTCCATTACAGAGGATTATTTGGCAGAGGGAGAGTGGATGGGTGAAACAGAACATATCACATGATCTTTTCTTGCCAGGAAATAAAACCACCTCCTTCACGATCTAGGAAAGCATAATTATTGAGTGTGTGCTGAAGTGGCTGTGTGCTGAGGTGCTCATATACATTTGTTCAACTTTTATCTATTTTATTATTTTGCAAGCCAACAGCCTATTTCAAAAGCTTCTCTGACCCAACAGCATTCACATACAATTCCTTCCTCCATGCCATCTTAATTCACATTGATGCTGCATGTGGCCCGCAGTATTTGCATAGATGTAAACAGGCATGAAAGCGCTCAGGAGAAGTGAAGAAAATTAAGTGTCCATGCAAAGATGCCAAAATGTAAAATGCTGCCGATGTGTATGTTGAAGCAATCCACCTCCACATTAGCACATATTTTACTATCAATCACATAGAGAAAATTTACTTACTATTTTAAAAATAATCCTCCCCACTAGTCTCACAGAGTCTGGTGGAAAGTTAGGCTCCATACTCTTAATACACTTGCATTCCCGTTTGTGGTCCTGCCAGGCTTCTTTCTACAAATGGGAAAAAATAAAAAATTAGCTTCTAAAATATAGTTACAGCAACAAAACATTCTAAAGTCTGGTTAATATGAGTATTAACTAAGTATTACTGATTTGTACTGGCTGTATGCCGTAATAAATTTTGTATTATTTTTTTTATCCCACAAAAGACCACAGGAAGGCTATGAGCCTAGAGTACTGCCTTCACTCAGAAAAGACAATACATGGCTAGAAAGTCTAACTCAGTATAAGGCAGTTTCACATACATTCACATAATCATAATACATACATTCACATAATTGGCTATAAGGTAATATCAGAAAGCCAATTCAGAGTAATGGCACAAATGGAAAGATAGCTGAAGACTTTGGGTACTATTTACAGGGATTCCTCTGATAAATTGCTGAATGAAGAAGTGTACTTCACATCTTATGAATCTTGCGAAAAGTCCACACAAATATACATTCTTTTTAGGTAACCCAAATTAATCAAAACGTGTTTTGTATAAGGCTTAGCCCTCTCTGCTGCATCTGTTATTTCACATGGATTACAAAGTGATGTATTAAGATGGACAAATAAGATCCAATGTGGTGTAATGGTTTGCACGTTGGACTATGACTTTAGAAAATAGGGTTTGAATCCCCACTGAACCATGAAAAACTCACTGGGTGACCTTGGGCAAGTCACTCTCTCTCAACCTCAAAGGATGACAATGGCAAACCCCCTCTGAAGAAACTTGTCAAGAAAACCCCTGTGACAGATTCACCTTAGGGCCACCATAAGAAAGCTGCACAAATCTAGTTTCTCTCATCCTAAATAAACAGTATTGCCTGTAATCATTAGGACACAATGCTGCACAAATTTATTGCAGAAATACTGATGTGTTTCTCCTGAGCCAACTAAAATTGTTCTTTGAAGACAGTCCTTGTCTGATATGCTTTGTTCTTAAAGTAAATACTGAGAAGGATTTCAAAATATACTAGATGAGACATTAACATGATCAACAGTTTATGTAACCAGGAAAATGCTGATGAGATGAAAGATGCAACATCACATAAAATCATGCATCTCTATTTTAAGTCTGGAAATACTAAATGATGAAATAAGGCAAAACGAGCATATTAGGGGTATTAAAATTAAAGGTGCTGATATGAAATTAAGAGCCTATGCGGACAACCTGGCTGTTTCCCTTTCTAACCCTATTGAAGATGTTGAAGAACTTAACAAATGTTTGGTTTCATTCGGTAATGTTTCAGGTTTGATTATAAATAAGGATAAAACCGCGTTGATGACAATGAATCTCTCTAAGTCGGATAATGATAGGTTACAGGAATAATCTAGATTTAAAATTGTGGAAAAGGTTAAATATCTGGGGATATGGCTCGCTACAAAAACACAGAACTCTTTAAAAAATAATTATTGTACAACCTGGCAAAAAATTAAGATGGATTTACAACGTTGGGACAACATTGGTTTGTCATGGCTGGGTAAGGTTGCAGCTATAAAAATGATGGTTCTGCAGAGGATGATTTTTTTTATTTCAAACAATCCCAATATTAACTAATAAAGCACCTTTTAAAGTATGAAATCGAAATATAAGTAAATTTTTATGGGGAGGCAAAAAACCAAGGGTTTGGTTTCGCGTTATGCAGGACGAGACAGGACATGGCGGACTTGGTCTCCCAAATTTAAAGCTTTATTTCTATGCTTGCTGTTTTGACTGGATGATGCCTTGGTTCAAATTAGATGAGATAAGTTTGTTAAACTTGGAAATGGTAGACAATATATATGGGATTCACGCATATTTATTTTATGATAAGATCTCGGTTAATCGTGCCTTTGCCGCCCATTATGTAAGAAAAACCCTTTATAGGGTCTGGACTAAATTTAAAAATATAATTTACCCAAGTATTCCTTTTTGGGTCTCGATCAACGAAGCCTTCCACAGAAATGATGCAATCCTTGTAAATAGATGGGTAACATATAAAGATATCTTAGTTAAAGACACCATTACTAAGCAACTTGATATGAAACCCTTAGAGGACTTGTTGAAAGAGGGTTTTCTTATTAACTGGTTCTTATTTAGGCAGCTGAAAGAAAGATTTGCTTTGGATAAAAAAAAGGTGGGGATTAATTTTGATAATTCGGATTTTGATAAAATTATTTTCGGCAAGACGGTGGGAAGAACTTCCAAAATATATAAATTTTTATTAAAGTTAGATATGCATGCGGATTTGATTAAGCCTACGATGATAAAATGGGCATAGGATTTAGGAGAGAATATCCTGCTTGAACAGTGAGAAAAAAACTGGAACACCAGACTGAAATACACATCGTCTATTGCCATTAGGGAAAACTATTATAAGATGCAAAATAGATGGCATTTAACACCTCTGAAATTAGCCAAAATATATAAAGATAAGAATCCGGTATGTTGGAAGTGTAATAACACCCCAGGCTCTTATATTCATATGTGGTGGCGCTGTAGCTATGCTAAAAAATATTGGAATGGGATACACCAGATAATTCAAGTGATTTTGAATGAAAAATTCTTGTTAGATCCCAAAATGTATTTGCTAAATATGGTATTGAATGTGAATTTGGAGAAAAGGTATGGGAAATTGCTGTTTTATATGATTTCAGCAGCCAAGATACTTTTTGCTTCTCATTGGAAAGATACTCAACATATAACATGGGAAGATTGGTGTATGAAACTTTTGGAATACATGGAAATGGATAAACTCACTTGTCTCTTGAGAAACCTGGACTGGAATAAAACAAAAAAAGTTTGGAACCCTCTTATGACTTATATGAAAAAGGAGAATTTATTTTCTAACTTTGTTTGGTAATGAAGAAGACCCATTTCATGTAGGATATTTTTCTATATATATATATGTAATTAAAGCTCAGAGACAACCGTCTTGGAATAACATATGTTTAATTTTATATATTATTACAACAAGCTTGTAAGAATTATTTATACGTATGGCAGATAAATGTACAGTGGTACCCCGGGATACGAAAGCACCGCCTTACGAAATTTCCGGGATACGAAAAAATCCCATAGGAAAAAACTGTTCCGGGTTACGTTTTTTTTTTTTCGGCTTACGAAAAAAATTTTTGGTGCTTTTCGGCGCTTTTTCGCACGAAACGCGGCTTTCCAGCGCTAGCGCCTATGGCTTTTTCGGGTTACGAAAAAAATCGGGTTACGAACGCCGCGGCGGAACCAATTAATTTCGTAACCCGAGGCACCACTGTATTAGGAAAACCAATTTGACATAAGCATGTTCCCTCTTCTCTAGGAAATCAAAAATTTTATTGCTTTATATAATGCTGATGGAAACGGCTGTATGTGTTTTGTTTTTTATTTGTTGTACGTTTTGTGTTTCAACGTCGTTTGTTTGCTGTTTGTGTTTTTAAGAAAACTTTCAATAACGATAATTAGAAATTAAAAAAAAAATTCATGCATCTCATTCTTCTAATATTAGTGCTGCATTTTCACATTAGAAAGACAGTTGGGTCACATCCTTATGATCACTGCCACTTTGAATCCATCCACAGTATGAATCCATACGGGCTAAAATGGGCACAGTCCTTTCTGTTTTAAATACAGGCACAACTGCACCTGCTGGTGGTGCTATAAAAACGAGGCATCAGCCCAGAATTTATTTGCCCACAGCTGTTCCACTTTACCTAGGCTGCCAAGCCCAACAGTACTTGTCCCAGTAATTTACTCCCACCTCCTTTTGCTTGGCAGGTCTTTGTTATGTGCAGTAGCAGAATAACAATTGTTGAGTTGCAATTTCTCTTTTCTTGTACACATGAGGGCATAGCTAGTGCACCAACTGCTGTTCAAGATCTCTTCCACAAAAGACACTGAGATGAAATGGGCAGAGCTGAGAAGGATCCCAAGAATGCAAGCACGGCTCTAAGAAAAAAATTAATTGTTCAGAAACCCCTAAAGAGAGACCAGCAAGTCACTGGTTTTCATCTGCCCCAATTACATATCTTTGCATGTGGACTCTTTCGGAAAAGAAAACCAATTTGTTACTTGTTACTCTTTCCAAAGGACAGAGTCCTAACCATTTTGAGCACTTGATATTGTTCAAATTATCTGAGTGTCTCCCAGATGGAAAAACAAATTTGATAAATTTGATAGTTCTTTTTAAATTTGGACTTAAAAACTCAAAAATGGGTTCATCAGCTCACTGACATGGAAGCTGTCAATAGCCACAGCTTTCATGAGGAGAGGCTGGACTTAAAATAACCAAACAATGCAAAGAGGTGGTAACAAGACCAGCATAACACAATGTAACAATGATGACAGCAGATAGTGTTAACAGCTCCTGTAAACAGAAAATCTAAGCTACTATACAGACTTGCCCAAGGTCTCCCAGTAGGTTTCATGGCTGAGCTGGGATTCAAGCCCTGGTCCCCAGAGTCGCATGTTC
The DNA here is from genome assembly GCF_019175285.1 of Sceloporus undulatus. Lineage (NCBI taxonomy): Eukaryota > Metazoa > Chordata > Lepidosauria > Squamata > Phrynosomatidae > Sceloporus > Sceloporus undulatus. The sequence continues at coordinate 62,418,863 of NC_056522.1, read as the reverse complement.
AAACTGCTGACTCTCGTTGTTCTTGTTATTGGCCTGATCCAGACCGGCCTGGCTACGTACTAGAGTGTCCGCATGGTCCGCAACCCTAGTACATGGCGGCGCCACAATCACAGCGGCCTCCCATCTACACCAGGGGGGCACCATGATTATGTCACGCATGCGCCGCAGCTTGGCATGTGTGTGACATCTCTGCACCGCCCCAGGCCGCTTATGACAGCCTGGCTGCGGTGCAAGAAGGAGCTCTGAAACGGAGCTCCTTCTGGGTGCATGCCTCATTCCGCAGCCACCAAAGGGCTGCAGGAACAACACTGGGGAGAAAGGGGCAGAGTGGCACCTTTTTCCCATGGCTGTGGCTCCCGGGGTGTCCAGAGGCATGAAGCCAAAAGGACACCCCTTTTCCGTGCCGCGGAGAAGCAGCATTTTGCCGCTTCTCCGTGGTCCGGAAAAACTCCAGATTAGGGCTGCTGGTGAGGCTGACCTGCCCCCAAGCTGGAGCGAAAAGGAGCTGGTGAAGGCCGCCCAAGGGGGCGGTATGTACCGTGCCATTGTGTCAGTGCCTTCTGTGCTTTATTATGCTTGTTATTGTTGTTATGTGCCTCCAAGTCGTTTCCAACTTATGGGCCCAGAGCACCCTCTCTTCCAAGTGCCAGTTCCTGGAGACCCTAAGGTGAATCTACAGTATAATGGGGCAAGCTTCCTCAGAGGGGGATTTCCATTGCCATCCTCTGAGGCTGAGAGAGTGTGACTTGTGTGTATGGTGCCTTCATGTTGTTTCCAACTTATGGCAACCCTAAAGTCAAACTATCATGGGGTTTTCTTGGCAAGTTTCATCAGAGGAAGGTTTCCTATTGCTAAACTGAGGCTGAGAGAGTGTGCCTTGGGTTTTCCCCCAGTAGTCCTGCTTCCAGCAGGCAGAAGACCCACCCCAGAAGTCCCAGCCCCAGAAGTCCCACCCCCCAAAAGTTCTGCCTCCCCAAAACGTCCTGCCCTCAGTACCTGGAGACACCCACTGCCAGAATGCCACTGAGTTTGGGCACTCAGTCTCTAAAAGGTTTGCCATCACTGCCTTAAGGCAAAAGTATCACAAGGTTTTCTGGGATTGACAGTGGGTCACCCAGTGGGTCCCCTTAGTTGAGCAGGGAATTGAACCCTAATATTCTGTCATACTCCAACACTCAACCAACTACACTACGCTGGCTCATGTTGTTACTGTCATAAAATTGGCTTCCACTTGATAACCTGTAAATGAGAAACCTCCAAGTTACCCTGTCATCAACAGGGCTTTTCACATTCCACAGGCTTGAGGCTGTGGTTTTCTTGACTGAGTGTATCCACCTGTAATGTGGTTTTCTTCTTTTGCTACTGCCCTCCACGCTACCAAGCATTATTGACTTTCCTAATGAATCATATAATCTCATCACATGTCCACGTATGATCGCTCAGTTTGGGGTCATCTTGGCTTCCAGAAAGTTTGGGCTTGATTTGTTCTAGGACCCACATTAGCCACTTGGGCTAAGTCTGTATATAATAATAATAATAATAATAATAATAATAATAATAATAATAATAATAATA
>NC_056522.1:62405071-62417278 GCF_019175285.1 Sceloporus undulatus | reverse complement strand
TTTCTAGCCCGCCCTATCACAGAGAATCCGGGCAGGTTACAACAATAAAATACATCAAAGTTACAATAAAATCCAAGAGGAAAACAATCCCTATGCCCACCCCTTTGGGTTCATTGACAAAAGGTTTTTCCTTGAATGATGTTACTCCAAGGTCTAGCCCTCTGAACCCCTCCTGATATCAATGGGATGTTTAAAGCACATAGGCACGAGGGCAGCCCAGGGCAGGAAATTGCCTTGCCATATAAGGAAATGAGCATGGGGGAGCTCAAGAGCACATAGACAGGATAGATCGATCAAAATCAGAATCCGCATAACCCCTGCACTCATAGGCATGATGGTGGGTACCAGACCTGGCGCTTACACGTGAAAAGAAATCCAAGTACACTCCTCTCTGGGAGCAATACTCTTTTGCACTGATAATCTAGCCATTCTCAAATTTCTTGTTCATTCTTCACTCCTGGAAATCCTTTCACATCCTGAAACATACCCTGGAATATGTTTTGCCTTAAAATATGCCTGCCCACGCAGCCCAATTCCGTCTCATTTGAGGTCAGACAGGCACTCTGTCCAGTTCTCACTTGACTCCTCAGCATAAACTGGGCATCGGCATGCCATAATCCTAAAGTAGATGCTGATCCATTTTCCATCTCACCATGCCCCCACCCCTAATTGAAGCTATACATCTGGAATTGGTACAGTATTACCCTCTGCAACCCTTTTAAGTAGCTATCTGCCACCACCTTTATATCTTTAGTTCTTCAGTGTGCCTGTGAGTGGGTGTCTCATGTGAATGGTGATTGCCTATAAATAAAATTACATTACCTGAACTCTGGACTACTCTCTGCACTCCTCTTTCTTGGAACCATTATACACAGGCTTGATCCCCACTTTAGTTGCCTGAGCCTTCTCAGCTGTTGTCATTTGAGCTAATAAAATCCCCCTACTTGAATATTAAGTGTGGGTGCCTTCTCAGATGGGTGCCCCTTGCATTTTGGGTAACAATGACTCTATCATTTTTCATCTCTTTTATAGAGTTCTTCAGTGTATTGCTTCCATCATCTTTTTATTTTATTTTTTGTGTGTTTATATATAGTATATTTCCCTGTTGTTTATACGGCATTCCCACCCTTGGTTTGAATTTCCCTTTGATTTCTCAGATCTTGTAGAAGAAATCTCTTGTTCTACCTTTTTTGCCATTTTTTATTTCTTTGCACTGACTATTATAATAGTTTTCTTTGTCCCTATGCATAAGTTGCTGAACAGTTGCATTCAGAAATCTACCCTTGCCCTTGGCATCTCACTTCTTCTTAACTGTGTGAAGAGTTTTGTCTGTCATCCAAAGAGGCTTTTTCTTTCTTTTAGGTTGCAAATATGAGTTTGTTTTGCATTGTTCCCTGACAACGCCCCCAGTTTTAGTCCAGAGTTCTGGCTTTCAGTCTATTAGGCTTAATAGCACTAATACAGTGGGCCCTCTCCATATGCGGCAGATCCATTCCGGACCCCCACCCCCCGCGTATGGGGGAAAATGTGTACACTGAAACCCCATTTGTTTTAATGGGGGAGTAGCTTCTGCATGCGGCGCAGTGCGCATGCCATAGGCACACATGTCATTATAGCTACCACGGCTTAACCTACCACGTAAGGTTAAAGTTGCATATGGCACGCCCGCATATGGCGTGGGCGAGCTGTATATTCTTTACATAGTCTTTTGATTTTACAGTGATTTTCTTCAGGTTACATTTTGGCATAATGATTGATTTAACATACTTTCATATCAGCAGTTCATGGCCTTTCTTTCTTTCCATGTTCTTTTTTCTTGTCATTTTTCCAGAGAAAATGAAGATTCGCCAAATTCTGCTTTTAATTTTGAAAATATTTTGAAAGTATTGACCATTGTTTTGGCATCTCACTTCTTCGTAACTCTCCATGTTTACAGTTGTCTCTGGTTGACGGAAGAATGTGGTTGCAAAGAACAAACTGTTGGCATCACAAAATTCAATAATTCTCTCTCCTGCTTCATTTTGTGATGCCAAGCTACACAGAAAACAATTTCAAAGGAAGCAGCAAGAAGGAATCTTTAATTAAATGCACAGGGGAGCTTTGTTAAGTATGACTTACTGCTGTGTGCAACCTCTTTTGTTCTGCTTCCAGCACACTACAGAAAAGCAATAATTCTGAAGCACTATAATGTCCTAGTGTAGGAGAAACCTGAAATACAACATTAATGACACCAAAAGGTCTGAAAAACATATGCAATGATGTTCTTGTAAAACAATAAATGTAGTAGTTTAGCATTGTCTGAAAGATTTGCTTTAAAACAAAACAAAACAAAAAATTAAACTTGTATTGTCTAACCTCTTATTCTATATACCTTATTCCAGAATCTCTCCAGTGAACAAATTTATATTTAATGCATCAAAATGCAATTACTTGTCACAAATAATCAGATCTCTGTTTACAGTATAAAAGTAAACATCGAAACATATATTTACAATTTAAGCACTTATTTGTAATGTTAGTTCTATATTTATACCCTGCATTCAAACGGTGCTAGCAGTATTACAAGTTTAAAACATGTATATTTACATACAATGCCTTGGAATCTGTCATCCAATATCCAATACTATGGATATTTACCATTGCAGATATGGAGTTTTTCCTAGTCATCACAACTAATTGCACAGACATTACCAAAGGTTAATGGGGGCAAAAAGCTCAAAGGTTAAAATACATACATTATGTATTTGTGGTTCACTTCAGAATCATCATTACCTGGCAACGTGCATTACAATATCGTGCAGCTTTGCACTGAGAACATCTAAGCAGCTGCTCCTTCCTGTGGATAGGAAAAGGTGGGGATGAAATATTTTCCAAGAGCTTTCAAGAAGCTTTGAAAGAATGCATTTAAACTTTAAAATAACATTAAAAGGTTAAGGCTAGAACATAACAGAACATAATTCAGAGTATACTTCCAAGGCCAGGGGCTGTTAAGGCTGCTGTGTGGGAGGCAGATGAAACAAACACACACAAAAACACAGAGAGACACACAGATCTCACACTATGCAGTTTGCTGATCTCTGGCTCTAGACTGTAATTTAAGAAAACTGCATTCCCTTTGCAATTATTGCCTAAGAGGTAACCCATTCTGGAGCAAAATTCCTGAGAAAATTGTAGAGCAAGACAAAAAATTATGTCCAGGTGTTTGCACATACCATCTTTGAACTGTGGCCAGTTGTCTCCCCTTCTATTTAGAAGAGGCATGTCACCACAGTTCAAAGATGGCATGTACGAACACCTTGACATCACCTTTTTTCCCCTCTTGAAAGCATCATAAGAAAAGGAAACTGAAAATTAAAAGTGTTACTGGTTTTTAAGTGTGTTTTCATGCATTTTCAACTAGCACAATGGCCATAAAAATATTTAAAGCGCCTCTGGTTAGTAGTAGCAAGCAGAATAGCAGCATGGAGAAGAAAAAAGAATGACAGGGTTGCCAGAGTTCAGGGCCTGGCCCTGAATCTCCAGTTATAACAGGTCATCTCCAAGTAAAAGACAAGGGTACAAATTCTCCAGTTTTGAGGGACTCAGCTCAGACAAGATGAAATCTCCAAGTCAGCTAGTTGCAGCTTACTATAAGTTTACAAAATTTAACTGATTTCTTTCTGCAACCTGCAAAGTTTCTGGGGGGGGGGGGGTCCTTAAGTAAGGTATTTACTTAATGAGTTCCTTCATTTCCTCCCAGTTGTTGTGATGCCAGAACTTACCTTCTGTTTGACTCTACATTCACCTTCTGGCTAGAAGCAAGCAAAAGTTTGATGTTCTACATCCCATCTCCCAAAGCAAGTGTGAAGGAACAATCCCATCATTTCACCTTGATCTGGTAACAACCTCTTTAGCTAAGATTTCGCACTCAGTTTTCAAAAAGGAAAATGCAGTGTGTGTGTGTTTGAATGACAAACTATGAGCAACTGTGACTGGTACTTCATGCATAATGCTTATTGACATCACCAAGGGTCATCCCTACATCTCAGGTTCTGGCCTGCAAACCTCAGAGCCTTGGATGATCCAGAACTGGCAATTCTGATACTACAAATTTAGATAATAATAATAATAATAAAGCTTTTATTTATATACCACTTTTCCTCCAGATCAAAGTGGTGTACATACAGTAAAACTCTATGACACATGTCAAATACAATATTAAAAACAGTTATAAAAACAGTTGTAAACATTCAATTTTTAAAAACAGTATAACTAGGATAGTCGGGATATCAATTATGGGTAGTCGTCCAATCTAGTCGGGGAATACTTTCTACAGAAAATCGGGAGGGTATGCTAACTGGAAGAGATAAGTTTTTAATGCCTTCTTGAAGGCTTCCAATGTACAACTGGATCGAATCTCCTCTGGAAGTGCATTCCAGTGAGTTGGAGCTGTCATTGTATAAGCTCTTTGGTGAGTCATTATCAATCTCACCTTGGGGTGTTCAAGCAACAATTTCCCCATTGTTCTGAGAGTGCAAGGCGGATTATGTAGGGAGAGGTGTTCCCTCAAGTAACTCGGGCCCAAGCCATGTAGGGCTTTATAGGTAATAACCAACACTTTGTATTGGGCCCGGAAGCGAATTGGCAGCCAGTGAAGAGATTTTAATACGGGTGTTATATGGTCCGCCCTTGAGGTTCTGGCGACCAATCTGGCTGCAGCGTTTTGAACCAATTGAAGCTTCTGAACCTGGTACAAAGGTAGCCCCATGTAGAGCGCATTACAGAAATCCAAGCAAGAAGTTACCAGTGCGTTTACTACTGTTTCTAGGTCCTTTCGGTCCAGACAGGGACGTAGTTGGCATATCAGCCGAAGCTGGTACCAAGTACTCCTGGCCATTGGAGCCCTGGTGGCGCAGTGGTTAAATGCCTGTACTGCAGCCATTCACTCAAAACCACAAGGTTGCGAGTTCAAGACCAGCAAAAGGGCCCAAGCTCGACTCAGGCTTGCATCCTTCCGAGGTCGCTAAAATGAGTACCCAGACTGTTGGGGGCAAATTAGCTTACTTGCTAATTAGCTTACTTGCTGTTCACCGCTATGATCTTTGGAATAGCGGTATATAAATAAAACAAAACAAATTGTTATTATCGCATCTACTTGAGATAATAACTGTAAGGATGAACCCAGGAGTACTCCCAGACTGCGAACTTTGTCCTTTAGGGTTAGTGTGACCCCGTCCAGGACTGGATGGCAAATTTCCCTGCCCGGGCTTGGGGTACCTATCATGAGTACCTCTGTTTTCTCTGGATTCAGCTTGAGTTTGTTTTTCCTCATCCAGCCCATTACTGACCCCAGACAGGCATCCAGAGGAGAGGTGCCATACTTAGTCACTGTATCAGTCGGAGACATGGAGAGATAGATCTGGGTGTCATCAGCGTACTGATAACACCGTGCTCCATGGTTCTGGATGATCTCTCCCAGCGGCTTCATGTAAATGTTAAACAGCATGGGGGACAGAATGGCGCCCTGAGGGACACCAGATGTCAGCTCTCTTTTACGAGAGCAGCTGTCCCCCAGCCTCACCATCTGGAATCTTCCCGAGAGGTAGGATCGGAACCACTGGAGCACAGTGCCCCCGATACCCAACTCTCCCAGGAGTTCCAGAAGGATACCATGGTCAATGGTATCGAAGGCCACTGAGATGTCCAAGAGCACCAACAAGGTCACACTTCCCCTGTCGATGCCCAGACGGAGATCATCGACTAAGGCGACCATGGCAGTCTCAACTCCGTGGCCCACCCTGAAGCCAGTTTGAAATGGGTCCACTGTGTCTACTCAGGAATAATTTCCATTTAGTGTAATGAATATTACTCCCAGGTAAGCGTGCACATCAGAGGCAGATAAAATATGACCCAGGAGCCACATGCAGATCCTCTACACTCTTTTTTGCAAATCTCTTGCACTACTCCATTTCCACATGTGCCCTGCTTTGAAAAGGGAAAGCACCTTTTTGTCACTGCTAAGCCACATTTGAGCCATGTAGCAGCACATTGCAACCCACAGCAATTGGGGGGGGGGACAATACAATACCCCACACCCAGTGCTGGAGGTTGCCCACCACTGGCATAAATTATTACAATTTTAGAACCTGATATACTTGTGTTACCAGTTGTGCTCCATAAATGAGAATATTAGACTTTGATGCATAAGACAGAAAAGCATAAGACAGAAAAATCTGTACAAACTGTTAAAAATCCATAGTGGATAGGCTAGGGCTGCTGCAGCCTGGATGCTTTGTCCATCTTGGAAAATCCAAGACTCATTTTAAACTACAAAATTTCCTCATCCTCTCTCTGCCCTGGCTAATAAGAAAATGTTTGCATAGATTGAAAGCTACCAGTGCTTAACTATATCGTCCACATCCACTGAATAGAGACCCTGCCAACATGGCTCAGACTAGTATACCTCCTATGGTGAAGTGTTGTGCTATCTTCAGAGAGGGTGATACACGTTTGGATTTAGAAGGTAGTGAATAGCCATACAGGTTGGTTTTTCATCCTGTCTGTGCAACCCCATTTTATAATATTGCTCAGACCACTTAACAGCCATAATCAGAACCTGAAAGGCAGGTTCACCTCTTCCATCTGGAAGCACATGTTGAGGTCATGTTTACTCCACCCAGAGGCATTCCCTCACTCTTAGGAGACCACCTCTCAAGTTAGGAAAATCTTTAAAATACAGACACACAGAGAGACTCTTTCTCTTTGACCTGCCCTATCTTGGACTTCTCTTCCCCCCCCCCCCCCCCGAACCTTCCACAGTCTGCAGTCATCTTCTCCACATCAGAGAGTGAGAAAACTCATGTGTTTTAGTCTGTAAACCCCTTTAAGCTTAGCTACACTCCTCTAGCAATCCCCCCTCCAAGACTGGTTGGTTTTTAATCCCATGCCCTTTTGCCATCTTTTACTTTGAGAAACAGCTGGCATTCACTATTCTGTTGGTTTCTGCTTCTATCTTTCCCTGTCTTTTTATAAAAGAAATAATTGTTTTTGCTGCAAAATCAGCTTGTCCTTCTGCCTCATTTTTATGAGAGTCACTTTGGTTAATTGTCCATTTTTAAAGCCTTCAGCCTGTAAGATCCTAGGTACTAGCAGAGAGCTAGTGCCTAAAGAGCTATTCCTCCGCCGCCGCCCCCCAAAAAACACAATGTATTGCTCTTAGCATTTGCTTCTGTTGAACAATTTGCCATTTTTGTGCTATGTAGGCAAACAATTCATAGTATTAATGAGGGCTTTATATGCAGTACCTACTTGACACAAGTTGAAATGCTGCAATCTGGGTAGAAAATATTTTACTCTTTTCTGTGGTGTGATGGGGGAAAGGCATAACACCTCCTTGCTCTCCTGTGATGTAGTCAAGGAATCAAATACTCTTATTTAACATAAGAGAAGCTCCAAACCGCTTTGCAGTAAACAACACAGTGGGATACCATCTGTCTTTGGAACTCGTGATATTCCATTGCAAGCTAAAATTCAGCAACTCTGATTTCTTACATTACCTTGCCTTAAGCAAGTTTCTTGCTGTGAATCTTCAGACACCTTTAGTGACGGCAAACATTTATACCATAAACACTTCATGCAATGTCAAATGGCCTTAAAGTTTTGTCTAAAGTAAAATAGTTTAAGTGACTCAAGTTTCACAAAAGGAATACTACTTAGGGAAGTGGGGAGAAACAGAGAAATAGTTAAATTAGAGTTATGTATGCACAGCTTAGACAGGATTAGTAGTAATGACTGTTTTGGTCTTCTGAAGTGTCTGTTAAGGAGGTACCTGAAGTGGATCAAGGGCCCTTTCACACTACCCAGTTAAAGTGCTACGATTCAGCTAGGCTCTATCCTCCATTTGACAGAACAATGTACTACCAGAGTTTGACAGCATGGTTTTAGAGGTGTCAGAGGGCACATGCTGACTACCCCATTCAACCTGGTGTAGTATGTAACCCAAGCTTTGCCAACATGCAAGAGAAATATACCTAACTTTGACAAGGGGCTGAATAGGTTCTATTCACCATCTGTGGTTGAGTTTCAAGTCATGATGATCACTATTTATCATGATGTCACAAACAATCAGCAATTATGTGGCACTATGGGACTATAAAACAATCCCTCTCTTTCTTCTTGTCTTTCTTGCCATACTATTTGCTGACAAGAGTTCATCAATATTTTATTTTATTTTATTTTATTTATTTATTTATTTATTTATGTATGGTATTTATACCCTGCCTTTCAGCCCTAAAGGCTATCAGAGCGGCTAACAATTATTATTTTTAATAGCCTCACTTCTTCTTATAACTCTGCAATGAACCAAGTTTCCATTATAAATAATGTGCAGACTTGTGAGATGGAAAGAAGGTGGGTGAAAATATTATGTCTCATTTACTCCTCTGAGCATCTCTCCCTTGCTGTAAATCTTTCATCTTTAAGGCTGAATTATCACCTATTACTCTTACCCCAAGAACATATGTGAAAAGTAACCACTTGCATTTCAGGGCTGGACAGAATGAGAACTATTATAAAATTAAGCAGGATGCAGATTCAATCATGTAGGATTTCAAATACAGCCACCCCTCCATTTTTGCGAACTTGAAATCTGCGTCCCTTGTCTGTTTGCGTGCAGCAAACGAAGGGGGATAAAATGGATCACAGACCCATGACATGCGCCTGGAGGTGTCCACAGGCACTCACCGCCATTCAAGCCAACGGGGCTTGAATATTGACGAGTTTCCATTTTTGCAGGGGGAGGGTCTGGAACAGACACACACACACACACACACGAAAACTAAGAGGCAATTGTACTTATTTCTCAACCTGTTAATGTAGATGATGTTTACAAGATTTAGATATTTAGAGTGATTTAAAAAACCACAAGGTGATGACAATTTGCATATTAATTCCATCTGTTTTTCTTGAATTTTTGCCAAGATAAAATTCAATGGAAATCATGCAGCTTAAACTAAGACATTCTGGTTTAACTGGCTTTCTAGATCACTACTGGCTTGTTGTTGTTGTTTTTTTAAAAGTAGTTTTAAAACATAAGTCTAGAAAAATAAAAATAAGGAGGACTGTGAATGAGAATGCAAGGTGCAGGGAAAGGTGCAGGGAAGTTCAGAGATAATCTTGGATCACTATGACCTCTCTCATCATTTGTTCAAAATTAGTAACATGTTTCAGAAAATAAAATCACCTATTACTGTATCTACTTCTCTTTTTAAAAATGCTATCCACTGCTTTCTACTGCAGCCTGTTTGGGGAGATATAAGACAAAAGCCACCGTTATTTGTGCAGCAGTCTGGGTTAGACAGTGAATAATTAAGTTTGCTTGCAATGCAGAACAGGTGATCTTTCAAGGTCTTTTCACCCGTTGTTTCCCTCCCCTCTTCCGTCTGCATGTTGTCACGTTGCTCCTTTCGATATCCTGCTGCTTTGCCTTATCAGTCATCATGGATGCATCAGCACATCTTTATGTCCATTGTGCTCACTCTCATAGAGGCCAGGTTGGCCTTGGAAACTACCTACATAAAAAGTGATTTTTCTCCTCTGTTGTGTGCCTGACCTCTCTTTTCACAGTACTAACAGTTCATGCAAGCGTACAGGGGAGATAAAAGAATAATGGGAGTTTGAAGAGCTATTCAGGACTTTAAAATATCTTGAGGTGTGCAAAGGTTCAGCAACAATGCATCAATCCTGAAAAGAAGATGGAGCACAGCAGGCATTGGATTCTGGGGGCCAAAGCCAAAGCCTGTGGAATCAGTGGCACAGACTTCAATAGGATTTCAGCTCAGGCACTCTGAACTTCAATAATTATTGGAATGCGGTACTCAGTGAAAACACAGGCCTCTCCATTTCCATTCAGAAATATCTTGCACCAGAACTAGAGTTTTGCATACAGAATACCAACCTGGATCAGATCAAAGCAACAGCTAGTAGTACTGCTTTCTGTTTGCTAACAGCTAGTCAGTCTCAGGAAGCTGACAAAAAAGACAGTCATCTCTCTCATTTCTATCCAACAGACCTTTTTATTCCCACTATCATCAGGTTTTATCTGTATCTTATATTTCTTCCCAATAAGTCCAAATCAACATTGTGCAACACAACTCTGAAAAGCAGGTTATCCTAGGAACCTACCAACTAGGCATGATGGTAAAGTGTAAGCTGGGATGGGGCTTTGCAGGTCATACAAACAATTTCCATGGGCCACAATTTCCTCACACCTGATGTAAGGTCACTGCCACACACAAATAGCTATGCAGCTAGTTTGTCCCTCTTCCTCTCTAACACTGAACGAACTTACCTTGATATCATGATGTCACACTCTTTTGCTTTCCCTTACTTCTGCTCCAACCATGTCATGTTCTAGGAGACCAGTAGTGGTCTGGACAGAGACTGAAAGGCTGAGAAAGATGAAGACTCAGGACCTGAGACCTTACTCTATCACATCTAAAGTTCCTGAACTAGTCACACCTGACATCCTCAGTCAGACAGACTTGAGCTCTCTGGGTCTGACACTCTAGAGTTAGAGAAGCCTGGTCTACCTGAAATTTAGGTCTCTGTCCCTGAACTGTAGGTCACCTCCTGAGACTGATCACAGCAATGAGACCAAGCCACTCTTCTCCTGGAGCTCCATCTCAGGAAACTATACCAGCAGAGTGACTGGCTGGAGCTCCTGGAGAATTGATGAAATATCAGACTTCAGGCCAGGGAGTTGTCCATTTAAAATGTTCCTATTTGCTGAAATCAGGAAGGGTAAAGCCTTGAATGTGTTGTCACTGGGCAGCACTATGAGGGGCCTCAGTTTAGCTCCAACTATTGTGAGACCACGGTACTCACTTGGTGCTGTGTCTCTGGACCAGCCCGCATGTGACAGTCCACCACCTGTTTTCTCCCTGTGTTCAGTGCAGAGACAGTAGCTCTCCCATCACCACAACCAACATGGTAATGCACAATATCTGACTCTGAGAAGGATGGTAACATTTTTCATGGGCAACTTGTGTTTGACAGCCAGTATAGTATGATGGTCAAGAGTGTTGAACAAGTACCTGGGAGATCCAAGATTATATCTCTGCTGAGCCATGAAACTTACTGGGTAGTCTTTGCCCAGTCACACATTCTCTGCTTGATCTATCTCACAGGATTGTTCTTAAAAATGTGAGGTGGGGAGGGAACCATATATGGTGCCATCAATTCATTGGAGGAATGCATATAAATATAATGTGTTTAATTATTAAAGATGAGATAAATGTGACAAGCACTGTCAAGCTAGAAATTCAAATCTAGGTTTCTTATTTCCAAATCTACACCACAGACATCTATACACATGACTATTTTTCTCCAATAAACAGGTGAATGTGAGGTTCTTCCTGGCCTTTCCATGATATGATTAAGGAAGATCAAGATATTAAAGCAACAACATACAAAATTCTACAATCTGATATAAGGCTCCACCCTGATGAATCTGAACTGTTCAGTTAATCCTGAGTTCTTCTGTTTACAATCCCTCCTGCAACAGTTTCCATTTGAAACTATTGTATTAAACACTGAGACTGATGTCATAAGGCAGGGTTGTCAAAAGTTGCTGAATCTGTACATGAACCAACATGCAATTATTATCCTGTTCTTTGTATTACAGAAGGTTAGATTCACAGTAGTTATTCAGTACAAAACTGTGGCAAGCCCTCTTTGTTGTTGTGAAGATTCTTTCTTCTCTTCGCACCAAGGATTGATGTTTAAATCATTAACATCTCTTTATCTGTCTCTACGCGTTTAACCTTGGAAAGGTACCAGCAGCTTTCAAAAGCTCTTACATGAGAATAAGTCCAGTAAGTAATGTAAAGCCATGGGTGAGTTCAGTGCATATAGAGCATACAATCCAGATTTATTAGAAGACAAAAGTATGATATTCCTCAATTAAGGCTCCATTTTTTTTTATAAAAAAAAAAGGGGGGGTTGCAGAATGCATTTGATTGTCTGTTGCTTCCTTGTTTCATTTATTTATTTGCCCACTTCTATCTGTAGGCCATCCTTTAGATCAAAGTCTTCATAAGGCAGCTCAAAAAGGCTTCTCATTGTATCCCTCGTACCTCTAGCTCAAGGATGTGGAAAGAATAACCCATGAGCCCATGGGGCATGGAGCCCTAACTAATTATTTCTGCCCCCCCCCCACCTCCAATCCTT
>NC_056522.1:62366573-62390071 GCF_019175285.1 Sceloporus undulatus | reverse complement strand
TAGCGGAACGAATTAATTTCGTAACCCGGGGTACCAGTGTACAAGGTGTTGGTGATAACCTATAAAGCCCTACGTGGCTTGGGCCCAGGATACCTGAAGGACCGCCTCTCCCCATACATTCCGCCCCGCACCCTCAGAACTTCTGGGCAGCAATTACTCAGGGTTCCAGGGGCCAGACTCTCCTCCACAACGAGGAGGACGTATTCCATCGTTGCCCCTGCCCTTTGGAACACGCTGCCCACAGAGCTCCGCTCGGCTACCTCCCTAGCTCAGTTTAGAAGGGATTTGAAAACCTTCCTATTTCGAGCTGCATTCCCTGAATTAAGTTCCAGATGGCCTTCCTCCCTCTTTAGTCGGCAAGATGGTTGGCTGATGGGTTTTAACTTGTTTTTAATATGTGTATACTGTTATACGGTTTGTGTTATTGTTGTATTTGATTTTATTATGATGTTCACCGCCCTGATTGATGGAAGGGCGGTATATAAATAAAATTTTTATTATTATTATTATTTATTATTATTATTCCATCATGGCTTTGGAATTTCCTTCCCAGAGAGGTTAGGCTGTCACCTTGCTGTCCTTGCTGTCTTTCCATAGGCATGTAAACACTCTTATTTTGGCAGCCCAAGACTGATTGCTGAAAGGGAAGGGATTTGCTTAATGTGCTGGATTTTTTATTTGCTGTTTTCTTTTTAACAGTTTATGTTTTTAATATGTTTTTAACAGGTTTTACATGGAGAGATCCAAAGCAGAATGTTTGGTTCACATGTTGGAAGGTCTGTGCTTTCTTCTGCAGCCAAGCAGGAGATAGGAAAAAACCATGCATTACCACACTAGCTTCTTCATAACACCCACAATATATCTCTTTTTTTTCTTCCCACCCCCCTTTATTTTTCTTTTTGGGTCTACATTGTTGGGTATATGGTTCTAACTTTGGGGAAAAGAAGGGGTATAAATAAACAAATGGAAAGGAATGATAGAAAATCAAGTCATTTGAAATGTATGCTGTTGTGTGCTTTCAAGTCATTTCCAACTTATGGTGACTCTAAGGCAAACCTGTCACAGGTTTTTCTTGATTTTGTTTCTTCAGAGGAGGCTTGCCATTGCCATCCTCTGAGACTGAGAGAGTGTGATTTGCCCAAGGTCACCCAATGGGTTTACATGACCTAGCTAGGATTTGAACCCTGGCATCCAGAGTCATGGTCCAACACTCAAACCACTATGCGCTAGCTCTGAATTATCTAAGAATCCTCTGAATTATCTGACAGAAAATTCTGTAAGTACCATGGGCTGTCAAAAGAAGAGGAGGAGGAGGAGGAGGAGGAAAAAAAACCAGGCCTGAATTCTTGTGCCAAAGTGAATAAACGGTCATACTTTGGACATGTCATGAGACAACATGGCTCATGAAAAAAGACAATGTTGTGTTGTTATGTGCCTTCAAGTCATTTCTGATGTATAGCAACCCTAAAGCAAACCTTCCACAGCGTTTTCTTGGCAAGATTTGTTCAGTGAGGAGTTGACTTTTCCTTCCTCAGAGGCTGAGAGAGTGTGACTTACCCAAGATTACTCAGTGGGCTTCCATGGGTGAGCAGAGAGTCAGACCCTGGTTTCTCAGTCTAGTCCAATACTCAAGTCACTACACTCACCTGATAAATAATGCTTGGTAAAATGGAAGGCAATAGGAAAAAAGGGGGAAGGCACAACGAGTGAATTGATTCCATCAAGGAAACCATGGCCCTGAGTTTGCACAATCTGAGAGAAATCTCTCATACAAAGGGTTGCCACAAGTCAAAATGGACTCAATGGTAAATAATTACAACATATGAACTGTACAGAGCCAGCACGGCATAGTGGTTTGAGCATTGGACTATGACTCTGGAGACCAGGGTTCAATTCCTGCTCAGCCATGAAACTCACTGGGTGATCTTGGGCAAGTCACATGCTCTCAGCCTCAGGGGAAGGCTATGGCAAACCTCTTCTGAACAAATCTTGCCAAGAAACCCCCATAATAGGTTTGCCTTATGGTCACTATGAATTGGAAACCATTTGAAGGCACACAACACACGCATACATATGCACTTTATCCAATACACCATTATAAGATCATTGTAAACAACTACATTAGGGAATTTTATTGTACAGAAAATAATTATCTATTGCAAAGCTAACGTGCAGCATTTCTTCCGACATCTGAGTACTTCTCTATCTCTCTAGTACTGATGTCAATCGGCACACACACACACACACACACACACACACACACACACATTCTAAAAAGAGGTGGGACCATTACAGCTATTTGTCACAAGACAAGAGATTCATTAACAACTCTCCTGCTCAGCTGATGCAATCGTAGCACATCAGTGAACACATTTCCATTTCAAAAATTGCTGCCAATGTTGAAGTCACTTCAAAGGAGACACAGGCACAGCAGTGAAGTATGAAACAGTATGAAAATGCCAGGTTGACAGGGACTGTTTCTGGATGTTTTTACATAGATTTTCCAGGGGGGGGAAATATAATTAACATTGCAAGAATATAATTTTATAAGTGAAATTTTAAATATTATTTACTTTTACAATTGGATGATTTATTGTGATGTTTGTTGATTGATGTTTGTGATGTTTGATCAGTTGATTGTAATAAATCCCCCCACTCTCTCTCTCTCTCTCTCTCTCTCTCTCTCTGTGTGTGTGTGTGTGTGTATATATATATATAAATATATATAAAATTAACATTGTATTTTAGGAGGAAATACAATGGCTACATTTCAAACAATTAGCTAAACTGCTTTTTGTTTTAAAGCTAGGAGATAGGCTCTACAGTAGGTCATGAGCACAGTAAGAGTGTTTTATTTCAACAACCACAGAATGAGACAGTGCAAATGCACAACACAATACAATAGAGTGAAGAGATTATTTATTTTCTATTAGTAAAGACAAGAATGTTTTTAATAGTTAATAATGAAGACACAGGGGTTGTGCAGACTGCCACTGAAGGGGCAGCCTGCAGCCACCTCCATCTTCTCCAGACCAAGGCCTCAGTGTGCCTTTCCAAAGCGCAAAAAGGAGCCGCAAAAAGGGGCTGCTTCTTGCGCCCTGGAAAGGCTGCGATAGCCATGGCACCATAGTTTTAAGGTGCTCCTTTGGCACTGCATCATTTAAATGTAGCACCATAGCAGTGGCGTGACACTGCGCATTGTGTGGAGTGGCACATGATGTCACGCCGCCATAGGGGCGGAGTCAGGGCATGCATTGTATGCTTCAACTCCGCCCCCAGGCCGGTCTTAATAGCTGGTCTGCACAGACCCTCAGTTAATCCTTGTCAACAGTGATATGACATATATCTTACAAGTTGTGGTAGTTATATAGTAAAATGTTCTGGATCCACAGCAATGCAGTAAACCACAGAGTTTATATAATGCCAAGATGGTATCACTTTAGGTATTATTTAATTTCAAAGAACAAACCATTGCTGTGAGCGTATTTAGGGTGCATCTGCACTGCAGAAATAGTGCAGTTTAACATCACTAACTGCCATGGCTCAATGCTAGGGAATCCTGGGATTTGTAATTTGTTAACGATTAACCGTCTCACCACCCAGAAGCCATTCCATTGGGCACCTGCCCCTATGACCATCCACACAGTCGCATGTGCAGTATACCACCTGTACAGTGCAATGGTGCATTGATGTGCCCAGTGATACATTGGGAAAGCAAAATAACAGAGGCTCTCCAAACATGCCCCCTTCACCCCATGCCCCCCTGTTGGACTGTCTGGTTTGTGTATGCTGTAATTACATCCATTGCATTATTGGCAATCATGGTGGGGGTTTTTCGCCGCATCCCATACAAATGCCAGGCTGTTTATATGCCAGAGCAATGATGTACATTTACTGCCTTGAGTTGGAATATCCCAGCCTGTTTCTGCTTCAGTTTTTAGTCCTGGAGCACGGGTTCATTTTGCTTTCCACTCGCTTTCACCTCATGCATCATCTAAACACCCAGGCTTCAAAGTGGTTAGAAGCAACTTAATTAAAATGGATTTTAAAACCCTCAAGGATTTGGAATGCCTAAATCTGAATTTGAAATTCAATTGTTTACACATAATGAACATTTGATTGCTAAAATGTATAAATTATTGTTGAGATATCAAACAGAAAGGGAACAGTTGAAGGATTGTGTGGTAAAATGGGCTCAAAATATTGATTGGCTGATTCAAATCGAACAACGGGAAAGAATGTGAACAAAGAGTTTGAAATTTATTTTGAGTTATGACTTAAGAATTTTTATAAAATGATGTATAGATGGTATTTAACACCAGATAGGACTCCCTGAAACAACATCTCAGGCTTGGCCAAATTGATCACCAACAATGTTCTGCCCTGGCCTCACATCAGGAGGCATGGAGACCCACTATCCACAATGCTGCAGCCTTTTTCGAAAGCTCACGGCGAACAAGTCTTGAAGAGAAACGATAACGCAGAAAGAACCGCAATTTGGAAACATCACCCAAGGAGACTTTCTGCTATGATTTCTGCAACCAGACCTGTTTATCCCGGATTGGCCTTTTTAGTCACCAACACGCTTGTACAAAGCGCGGGATGAGTCCTTCCTGAATCTTCGTGCGTGAAGCTAAGCCAGAGAGAGGCATTATACAAAATGTATAAAAATAATTCAAGCAAATGTTTGAAATATAAATTAAATATATGGTCTTTCTTTCACATATGGTGGGCCTGTGATAAGGCACAAATCCATTAATTGTTAAAGGACATTTTTAATGTAAAGATACAGATGAAACCAGAGACTTTTTTGCTTGAAATGCTGACTATTCAAATAGGAAAAAAAATATAAGAAGACACTGCAATAGATGATTACAGCAGCAAGAATATATGTCTAAAGATGCTAATATACCAACACAAGAGAAATGGCTAGTGAAGATGACTGAACCTGCTGAAATGAATAAATCAACAATGCTGATCAAGGGGAAAAAAATGAGTAATTTTAAGGAACATTTGGATTTGTTTATTACATTAGGGATATGAATCGGTTTTAGGTTCTGTAAAATAAACATAATTGGTGTATAGCAGAGGCTTAAATATATTACAATCAGCCCTCCATATCCACAGATTTTTTATCTATTCATAATTTAACTTTCCACAGCTAGAAAATATTCCCAAAATAGATAAATTCCAAAAACCAAAGCTTGATTTTGCTATGCTATATAATAATAATAATAATAAGAAGAAGAAGAAGAAGAAGAAGAAGAAGAAGAAGAAGAAGAAGTTTTATTTATATACCGCCCAATCACTGGGAATCCGAGCGGTTTACAACAGAGGGGATAATAGACGGTTCCCTGCCCTCAGGCTTACAATCTAAAAGACACGACACAAAAGGAGAAGGGAGTGGTGAGGGGGGGAGGGACTCAGGTCCAGTATTCTTCTCTCCCTCTGAGGCCTGGACCAAAGCAGATGGACCGGAGGGAGGGCTCTTCTTCTTCAGGCCAGCCCTGATGGAGCTGGGCCAGCCTATTCTCTCCCTCACAGGCTGAAGGATGACAATTATGGAGAGAGGGGCCTCTTTCTTCAGGCTAGCCCCTGATGGAACTGGGCCAGCCTATTCTCTCCCTCAGAGGCCAAAAGATGACAGTTAGAGAGGGAGGAGCCTCTTTCTTCAGGCCAGCCCCTGATGGAACTGGGCCAGCCTTCTCTCTCCCTCAGAGGCCGAAAGATGACAGTTAGGGAGGGAGGAGCCTCTTTCTTCAGGCCAGCCTCTGATGGAACTGGGCCAGTCTACTCTCTCCCTCAGAGGCCAAAAGATGACAGTTAGGGAGGGAGGAGCCTCTTTCTTCAGGCCAGCCCCTGATGGAACTGCGCCAGCCTTCTCTCTCCCTCAGAGGCCGAAAGGTGACAGTTAGGGAGGGAGGAGCCTCTTTCATCAGGGCCAGCCCCCTGATGGAACTTGGGCCAGTCTCTCTCTCCCTCAGAGGCCGAAAGATGACAGTTAGGGAGGGAGGAGCCTCTTTCTTCAGGCCAGCCCCTGATGGAACTGGGCCAGCCTACTCTCTCCCTCAGAGGCCGAAAGATGACAGTTAGGGAGGGAGGAGCCTCTTTCTTCAGGCCTGCCCCTGATGGAACTGGGCCAGCCTAATGGACACCATTTTATTATGCCATTGTATTTAGTGGAACCTAAGCATCTACAGATTTTGGTATCCACAGGGAGTCCTGGAACTAAAGGCCCCCTGTATTATATATAAGGAAGTAGAGTAATAGTGGTATATATATCCATCAGTGTGGGGGGGGAGGAATCAATAGTATATGCTTATTTTTGTTTAATGGTTTAGTTGCGGTTGTTTAGTTATTGTTTGTCTGCTATTATTGTTCATGTTTTAGATATATTCATAAAATATTTTTGTAATTGTGTTTATGTTTAATAAAAATGACATCAAAAGATAAGTATGATCCAGCTTGTCAATATCCTTCTCAAACCATGATGATTATGAGCTTCAAAAGATCTAATCAGTTACTTGATTCTTCTTAAAATAGTCCTTTACTATTTTAATATATTTCATTATTTATGTAACACTGTCACTAAGCAGAAAAAGAAGAGCAGGAGCTTACAATTTTGAAAGAAGAGCAAACCAAGGGAGAAAAAGAAGACAGTAGCAAGGATAATGGAAGTATATACATACTGTACATTCTTTTTTAGGTAAGAAAAGGGGGGAAATATTTTGAAAGATAGAAACTCTGTGGAAGAATAAAGAATATGCTATTTGAAATGCAGAGAATGACTCACTTTTGAATTCACACATTGACCTTGTTGCTCAACAGCAAAAAAATACACACACCATATATTTTAACTAAATTTGTCTCTTTGTGGACAGATGCACAAAATATATTTTAATAACACTTGGCATGGAAAATATTTGACTGGTGTACCACGAAGAAAAAAAATTAAAGGAAGACACAATGGCTTCACTAATGTATATAAATGACTGACTGAAGGCAGCACAGATGCTCTGGTATACAAAATGACTTTGTGGTCATTTTGAATAGTTGCCTTTACAATCTGCTACAGTACACTTGTTTCTAGTTTCCTGGAAATAATCTTCATAACCAAATGACTTGCTGATAATTGCTTTGCTATCAGCCTGCTCTAAATAAAATGGATGATGCCGCTTTGCCTTAAGAATTAGCTACACATAAACCAGTCAGAAAACTGACAGTGACATTTATGAAGATTATATACAAAGCAGATTAATTTATTTCAGAACTCTAATATAGATGCTAACCTTCAGCAGCAGCACATACATTTTTCACTTGTGTGGCCCCAACCTCAAGCTCTAAATGACAGCATAATCAAAGGGAATCCAAATCAAAAGATACCCAAACATTATTTTTATCCCAAGCAAAACAGGGGACAAAGTCCTTAGGAAGTCAAGAGATAAGAACTAAACCAAGGACTTTTCAACCTTGTGGAATAACTCATTGAATACAAGAAAATATTTCCAAAAAGCTTGATTTCATTTGTATTAACATCAATGAAACTAGCGTTTATACTTTACCTATCTGGCAAAATGCTACATGTTCTACTGCTCAGAAATGTATAGTATTCATGGTAGCATACTTTGGTCGCATAGTAGCACTTAGCAAACAGGGACAAGATAACATAGGATCTTCATAAAGTAAGTGTTTGGAAGCCATAGGAGTCCAGCAGCCAGCTGTTTGCCCCCAGGATCCACCAAGGAGCAAATGAAGATTCATAAATCCAGAACAAACCAGGCCAGATGTCCACTTTGGTTTTTTGAAAAATGAGTTGTCAAACAAAAGACTGGGAGGGGGGGTTCTTGCTGGTTAGGAATATAAAGTCCAATGCAACTGAGGTTCAAGCTATCTGAAATACCATATCCTTTGAGGTCTGCAGGAGATTCCATTTTCATAGCTGCACTACCTTCAGAGACAGGTTGCTGCAGATGTGGGGAATGGGAAATGGCCTTATCAGTGGCCATTCCCACATTGTGGAACTCTCTTACAAGGAAAGGCTTATAAATTGCCTTATAAGTATAGAAAATGTTCCTAATAGAACATGAAGTCTATGAAAGAGAATGTACCTCAGCTAGAAATGTTTATGTGATATGATGAACCTCCACAAGGAGTGTTGCTGCATAAGCTAATTGTACTACTGTACTTTATATCATAAATGTACTATACTGTATAAGGTAACTAACTATCATGCTACAGATTTGTTTTCCTGTACTATAAAAAATCCAAACCTTAAGATGTTCTTAAGGGGGGATGTTATTTACAACACTGGTGACCAAAATTGTGATCTCTAAGAAACTCTGTGTGTACGTGCCTTCAAGTCACCTGTCGACTTATGGTGATTCCATAAATTTTTCATAGGGTTTCCTTAGGCAAGGAATAGTTAGGGGTGGTTTTGCCAGTTCCTTCTTCTGAAATATAGCCCACAGCACCTCATATTCATTGGCAGTCTTCCATTTCAATACCAACCAGAACTGACCCTACTTACCTTACAAGATCAAAGAGGATCTGGTGTCTTGGGGAATTTAGAACAGATATTGGCAAGCATAAGGCAAAGAACCGTCAAGCCTCTACAAAGGGACAGAGATGAGGGAACCGTGCAAGTTTTGTGGCAAGGCCATAAAAAAGGCCTTAAGATCCTATCCGGTTTGCAGGCCATAGGATTCTCATCCGTGTCTTAAAGGATCAAGAACATTATACGTTAACTGATCCACTCTGTCTTCTACCTCCAGAGGCACTTGTCAGTTTGGGTCGGTTTGCCATGATATGCATTCCAGCATTTTTTGACCTCACATAATTTTTATAACAATTTATTTAATTTTTTTTAAGTAGAGGCAAAAAGCATATATGATTGTTATCTACTGAAGCATAAATCCATTAAAGCTATGAAAATATTTCACAAATGAACCACTTTTCAATTCTGATAACTTTTTGCTCCACTTGAAAGAAATGCTGCTATGCAGATTTCAAATCGTTCCATTTAATTTTGAATTTCTAATAGCTAAATGCTAAATAATATTTTCAGCAGGCCATACACATTCACATTACAACACTGTCCAGACAGGTATAATGATTTTATATTGTTTTAAAGTATTGTCCTTTTAATCTGGTAGTTTATTAAAACATCTTTTAGTCTTTTGTACCTTATTTTAATTTAACATGTAATTAGAATTCAAAGATATAGCCATGTTAGTCTGTAGCAGGGGTTGGCAACCTACGGCCCACGGGCCGCATGCGGCCCGCCAAGCCATTGGGACCGGCCCCTGCTTGGTCCTGCTTCCGATTGCTGCCGCCAAAGGCCCCGTGGGGCCTTTGGCCTCTTGCAGAAGTGCGCAGGGCCTTTGGCAGCAGGCAAGGGGGGCCTTGGACCTCTCACACAGCCATTCAGGGAGGAGGAAGGAGGAAGGAAGGAAGAGGAGGAGGAGAGAGGAAGGCGGAGGAAGAGGAGGAGGAGGAAGAAGAAGAAGAGGAGCAGGAGTAGGAGGAGGATGGTGATGGTGATATTGATATGAGCCAGCTTCAGAGGCACGGCCAATGTAAGTTGCTGTGATTTTTACAAACTCATGCGCAGTGAAGAAAAACCTTGACCAAGTACACACTTCTGAGAAGTACATTTGAACCCGAGGGCAAATCACTTCTTGTGAGACCACCTTGACATGTTAAATATGCAATAAGCCTCTGAAATATGCAAGAGATTGCCATGTTAAGTAAAGCCATGTTCAATACTGAAATGTGCTGTTTGGAATGGGGGGAGGGGGGGTTGGCCAGAAAGGGAAGTACATTTCTGCCATCTGTCTAGGAATAATGCCCAAATGCCCTCCATTTTGATCATGTCTAAGAAACATGCATTTATATTAACATTTTTTAAAAATCATCAAATTTTTTCGCAAGGAAAGTGATTCCCAAACATGGCTCTTCAAAAAAGGTAACAGAGAAAATGCTAAAAATGATCCTCGTAGGGTGTTGCTGAATTCTTTCAACAGCAGTGTGATCAAGTGTATACTGTATATGGAATGGGGAGAGGTATAAAAAACACAATTATTAAAACAATTATATAAACTACCATATAAAAACAATATAAAATCATTTAAAAACCTATTGAAACACCTTACCGCTAAGCCAGCTAAGTCAAGAAAATGGCTGTTAAATTTTTTTTAAAAAAATTATCTGGCAGCAAATCAGGGAGGTGTCAATCTAATATCCTGTGGGAGTTCAGTCACTGTGAACCCACTGGGTGGCCTTGGGCAAGCCACACTTTCTCAGCCTCAGGGGAAGGCAATGGCAAAATCTCCTCTGAATAAAGCTTGCCAAGAAAACCCCATGATAGTTCACCTTAGAGTCAACAAATAAATATTTGCAAAACAGCCAAACTGTACATCTTACAATGGGGCAAACATGCCGGACTTTAGTTTTCCCACATTTTAATAATTCTTAGATTGAAGTGATGCAACCTTAGTGGTATCCAAGAATGTAAAATATAAAGCAAAAACATCACTTATGCATATTTTACATTCAAATTCAATTAATATATTGTTTCTGCAGCTTTGTTCTTGCTTGCTCCTGTCATAGTCCAGCAGTTATTTGATATATTTGTCAGGAAGAGCACTAAACAAGGAAGACATGCATTTCTAATGCACCTATGATGGAATATTTACCAAAGGGCTGGAAGTGCCTTAGAACTGTAATCCCTGTATTATATCCCATTAATAATATGAACATTAACATTCACTTTTTCCCTTCCAGTGATAAGTGTCTTTAGCCATCAAGATAAGCAACAAGAGTGAAATGAAGAAAGACTCCAAAATAAACAAATAGTTCCAAATGATATTTTTCCAGGGATTTAAGTTAATGAAATGTATGCTGATTGTTCATCTGAGGGATAATATACACAGGAGATTAATCACTTGGTTGGCCCTAGAGTGCTCAATTTTTCTCTTGGAAATAGCCAGCCAAAGGATGTAGATTCAGATCCTAGAAGCTACCATGGCCTAGAGACAAACTGTGCTCTACGTAATTGCTACCTGTATTTGCATAGGACTGTAAACTGTCCTGAGACTTTTTGTTAGAAGGCAGCATATAAATCTCACTTTCCAAATTAAATAAAATGAACAGATAGGAAACATAACTCCCACCACGAGAACTAACATCATGCAAATGTTAAGTAGGGAGACTGCAGCAGTGGCCAAGGGACCCCATATCCTCTATACTAAACCAAACTGGCACCTCGTGCTGGTCATTTGGGAGGGGGATTAAACACCAAAGAACAAGGTGCATGGCTTGCCAAATATGAATCAAAAAGGCATAGAAATAGTGCAACTATTATTAAAAAATAACTGCAACTTATCAACTTATTATATATATTTATATTGCACTATCACATACATGTGATACTAAGCCAGCATGGTGTAGTGGTTTGAGTCTTGGACTCTGGAGAGCAGGGCTTGATTCCCAGCTCAGCCATGAAATCCATAGGGTGACCTGGAGCAAGTCACATGCTCTCAGCCTCAGGGGAAGCCAATAGCAAATCTCCTCTGAAGAAATCTTGCCAAGAAAACCCCATGATAGATTCGCTTTATGGTTGCCATAAGCTGGAAATTACTTGAAGGCACACAGCAACAACAATGACACATATCTTCTGCAGAGAAAGTGCCACTGGGTTCAAAGGTGTTTTCTCCCAGGTAAGCGAGTATAAAATTGTACTGAAAGATTTGAGACACATTGTGGGATCCCATTGTGGGAGAAAGATGGGATATAAATCCTTTAAATAAATAATAATAAAATAAAGAAACACAAGTGCATGGAACCCAAGGCAAAAAGAAAGCATGCAGTCAGCAATCAATAAGTGAAAGGTGTAAGATCAACAGAGCATAAGAGAAGCTGAGTCATATATTTGACAACTGGGCAGTTGCAGAACAGTGCTCTTTTGTGACCTCTGTCAAAACGTAATTGTCTTGGCCCATGCAAAATCTATTGTAAAAGATCCCTACATCAATGACTCCAAGCACAAAAATAGATTCTGACCGTATAGGCAATTTTTACTCTGATGTTGAAAAAGTCCTGCATTTTAAAAATCAATGTGCAGTATATTTTGCTAATTTTGTAGTACACCAGGCATTCAGAAGATTACAATTTAATTACTGCTTTGGTAAATTAAGAGAATACATGAAATTCAAAATTCAAATCATATTTAAAGTATAGCAACTGTTGACCTTTGAAGGACTTATTATAATTTACATCTGAATTTAATAACATGTATGGTGAACATATTTTAATTTATTATATTTACAATCCACAGCTCCTTTAGAAAACTCTTAAACAAATAGTTTTTTTCCTTAAGCATGCAAATTGCAGGTGCAGGAAACTTGATTTAGGTTGAGACCACAAAAGAGGGCAAAGGCTAAACCCTCACCTGCAGTACTGTCCTGAGCCAAATGCCCCCCCCCCCATGATGCCAATTTGTAAACCCCTATCACTAAAGGCCAAAACTATTCGACAAAAGTAACACAGAAGTTTGCCTTCAGAGCTCAGGAGAAAACAGTTCTGTTATGGTTACCAACAAAAGTATGTAAAGACTTTTATTCCTATGATAGTTACCACCAAATGCACTGTGGTGGTTTGGTTGTGACATACAGTAGACTCTTGTTATACGCTCGAGTTTGGTTCCAAGATCCCCTGTGGATAACACAATCTGTGGATGCTCAAGTCCCATTAAATATAATGACATAGCAAAATGGTGTCCCTTATAAAAAAAATGGAAAATCAAGGTTTGATATTTGAATCATAGAATCATAGAGTTGGATTGGAAGAGACTGATTTTTTTTTTAACATTTTCCAATCGTGGATGCTTGAATCAGTGTATAAAAAATCCGTGTATAAGAAGGGCCGACTGTACTTCTCCCCTCTTCCTAGAGCAGCTTTTCCACCAGAGAGGCCAGTGGATTCATTATCACCTGGTTATCCACTTTTGGTTTCCACTTTTGGTTTTATGGTCACTCCTTCTGCAACTGCTTTGGGTTATATATACAGGTCTATATGCATAATCTTCCCTTGTTCTGATGCTCACCCTCAACCTTTCTAACAGAGGTCCAGCGCCCAGAGAACTACACAACCCAGAAAAGCTGTGGCAGGAATGGCCATAAAATAAAGAGTGGATTCACCATCCCTGTGATGAGAAATTCACCATCCTCTCCTCTTTCCTACTTTTTTTTTTCAAAAATCATTCATTAAAAAAGAGGAAGGGGCGCCAACAAAATATTTAAATTGGTTAACACACTTGGACCTTTTTAAAAGCAGAACCACTGCAGGAGTGAGATCAGAATACAGTCTTTATGTCACTCTCATGGTTCTTCAGGAGCAAAAGCTAGATGCTTAGCAGAATCCACCTTGCATCAGAAAAAAAAACATTGCTATTGGTGGATATGTCTGTCTGTAGTTTGTCATGGATCCCTTGATGATCTGCATTCTGGGCATTTAGCTTCAGTGAAGATCCAGCCGCAAATGCTCATACACCAGTCATGTTTAATTATTGCTATACATTAAATTTTTAGATTTATCTTTAATTAAATAGCAAAAAAAATGTAGATAGTATCATATCATTACATTTTTTTAATCTGTCAGTTTATTTTACCTGTATGTTATGATTCTTCCCCCAAAGCCAGTGTAGTGTAGTGGTTTAAGTGTTGGACTAGGATTCTGGGAGGCCTTCCTCTCTCCCTTTTATTCTCAAAACAACCCAGTCCTAATAAAGTGAGAGTAACTGTCTTGAGGTCACCCAGGGAGTTTCATCTCAGAAAAATGAACCACAGATTGTTAATCTTGTCAAAGCCTTGTCAACGTCACTATTTCATCATAAAATCTGTATATATTATCTTAGAAACTCAAAATAAAACCAAAATAAAACTACCGGCAGTAATTAAAACACTACAGCTCAGAAAACCCAATTACAACCTGCAGCATCAATGGACCAAATGATATGGATAAATGGAAGAGTCTGAGGTGGGATCTGCTTTGAGAAGTGTAATGCCTTTTGATGCTATGCTACAAAACAAAAAGCACTAAGGCCACTTCTTAAAATAGAAACCATATCAAACTCTTCTTTTCCATTTATTCATATCACTTGGTCTATCAGAGCCAAATGTAACAGTTTAGGACCTCATAAAAATGAAAAGGAGGAAGTGTAGACAATAACCTACAGAAACAATGTTTCAGAAGGTTTCCATCAAACTCTGTCCCAAAAGCTTCCATTTAGATCACTAACATATCATGCAGACAGAATTCTCTACCTAAATGACAGTATTCTCTACAAACACACGCACACACACACACACACGTTTTAAACACCCTCTTTTTGTGGAAACTGTAAGGCATGCTAGGCAGTGCACATGGCACATTGAGGACTTAGGTTAACCCTAGCATGTTTGACAGAAAATGAATGGGAGGTTACTGCATATTAACATTATTGTATCACTTGGTGGCAACATATTACAGAGGATTAGACAGCGTACTGGGACTAAGTGTAAGCAGTTTATATGAGAACAAATGTAACCAGAGTGGGGAAGTAAATTTGCAACAGTGGGAAGAACTTCCTCTGCCTCAGCTCTTCATGGGTTGGATGATGGCAGAAGGTATGCCAGCATGCTCTGACATTATGCATATCTACACTGTGATTTTCCACCCATCCTTTCCTCAGTCACTGAACCAGCTATGTCTTTTAGGAACAAGGGAAGGAAGAAGAGAGAGCTGCTGGCTGAGCCCAGAGATTTTGGCTCAACCAGCACCTCCAAAGGAAAAGGAGCAAAGGAGAAAAGTACAGGAACCAGTAGAGATGGAATCTTGCAAGCATGAAAGGTAAGATAATTCTGGCTAGGATTGCCAGACTGAAAACTGGAGAGGACCACTGTGAATGCACTCCAAATTCTCAAAGTACATGTAAAATGTAAACATTAATTAAAATATTCTAAAGCATTCTTGCTGCCAACTATCCCAAAGCCAGTCCATATAGACCTTTACATGTAAAAATCAACACCTGGTTATGAAGCCAGGAACAAAGCAGTATCCCATTGAATATTTCAGAAATTTTCAAAGGATGAAAAAATATTTTAAAACTTTTGAAACACACACATCAAACCCCTTGAAAGTAATGCAATCTGAGCCATTTCAAATCCTCTTAAAATGTCATTTTAAATGACATGACATGGAAGTAGGCAAGCACAAACCTAATGAAATACAATTTATTTACATCCTGTAAAACAAGTGTTCAAAGTCTTATATGTGGCTGAACTGCTGTTAGACATTTATGCAAAACAGACTTTTCTTTATAACCAAAGGAATACAAATAAGTCCATCCTCCCATAGTGGTTATGTTGCATTTTATGTGAATGCCCTGCCCAAAAGGCTGAGATCAAAAGCAATCGGTGTACTGGGCTTGGTAGTCAAAGCTCATCAAATTGCAAATTGATTTCCAAAACTAGCTTTCAGCCTTACATGATGCAAGCTTAGCAATGCAAAGCAAAATACATTTTCTGAAGCAACACAAGAAAGGCAGAGATTTTGTTAGGCTTGTTCCTAAATGTTTCTATTCTTGAAGACAATCATGGCATTCCCTAAATGTGTGAGGGCTTGGGTGTCAAGACAGACAAGTGAATACATCTTGTAGTGAAAGCAATATAAAAAGAGCATAAAGCAAGCTACAAGTCCTAAACATTAAGACTGATGATGATCCAGGCAAGGATTATTTCCTGGGAAATTGCTGGAGAAAAAATAATTGTGGGGTTGATCTAATGATCTGAGAAGAGGGCAGAGTGAAATCTTTGGCCTCAGTGATGAATTAGCCCTTCCCAGGCCAACGTTGAGACTAGAATATATCTAGCTCTCAAGGATTGTGAATATGTGCCTTCAGGTCCCCTGTCAATTTATGGCACCCTATGAATTTCAAAGGGTTTTTTAAGGCAAGGAATCCTCAGAGGTGGTTTTGCCACTACCTATACAGCTGCTATATCAGCTCTGAGATCTTATTAGTAAGGCTCTTTTTTACTTTCTGTGTGCATACACATGCACCAATTCATCTCTGAGAAAAGCTGAAGAACAGCTTTCTAAAAATGTCCTTAAAGAGTGATGTGTAAACAATATGTTTTGACTGTCATAAGGGACAACAGTAATGCAATACAATACATAAAACTAACTACAGTATTCAACTTTCCCATTTCAATCACAACTGCTATGTTTATTGCAACCTGCAACAGAGAGAACACCACATTTCAAAATGCCATGGTTTTCAGGAAGAAATTATTTTCCCCCTTCTTTTCTTTTTGTCACTACACATGCCCATGGCAAGCACAACCTAATACAAGCATCGTTATGCACTTGCTGAGCAAAGAAGAACATACAGCTCTATGATCTTGAGAGTCATAACATTCTAGGGATTCCAAACACTATAATTTTCATAATCTTCCATGGGAGGATTTGAGACTTATACACTGGTAGTGCTATCTGGAAAGGACTGGGAGCTGCAATCCAAAAAAGTAACTCTTCCAAGCTCTGTGTATGGCACTGTGGTTTCCTTTATTCTCTTGGTATGGCTTCTCACTACATATTATGAACTCACCTAACTGAGGACAGCCTCCAATACAGTATGTGACTTCTGCCCTGGTGCACAGAGGAAAGTGTAACCCACCACTAGCCTCTGCGCTGACTTTGGTCTCTCTCCAATAAGGAGGACAAGTTTCCACATCAATTACCACAAAAAAGATCAATGCAAATAAAACTGATAATATTCTCACCCATTCTAAACCAAGGTCTGTATATATTTGGAACAGTTTTCTTTATTTATTTATTTGTTTCAAGGATTGCTATCCCGTCTTTCTCCCACAATGGGATTCAATGGTATCATGCATTAATTACAATTTGTGGCTATGACAAATTGATATCCATTTATTGAATTCTGAATGGAACAGACAATTGCCAGGCTATTTCATGCCTCAAAGCATTTATAGCAAAAAAGACAGAGGGACATGGAGCAGATGACTCTGTATCTGGAAAATAAAACCTATTTTCCCCACTCAAAACCTGTTACATATGGAACAGAAAAAAACATCAGCCTTTAAAATGCCTGGGAAAGCCCAGATTTAAACTCTTGATACCAAATCACTGTTTACTTACAACTACAGAAAATGCAAGCCACACTCCCACAATTAAAAATGGGTTTCTCCATCTCTCAAATTAAAACACACTACTGGTTATTTTTATAATTAAAAAAACTGACTGCATATAGGCATGACTGAATATTAAATAACTCTACTGTCATCACCTGCATTTACATGAGCATTAAAGAGTATGTTTGGGCAGCTAGAATTTATAATTTGGTGGGTGAGGGGGAGATTAAAAAGTAGTCGATCTGAAAAATTAATTAGCCTGCAGAAAACTAGTTCCACATGGATAAGCCCTGAAGTCCTTATTCAGGCAGGAAGACTCACTAAGAAAAGGACACTACATAAAGCATCCACATGAAACATTGGCCCGGAACAGACGGGCCTTTGAGGCGCCCTCATCACGTGCGAGGGTTGCCTGGTGCGCACCGATCAGACGCAGCATGTAATGGCGATGTTGCAGTTGCACTGGCGCTTTGCAGTGTCGCAATGGCACCGCAAAAAGGAGCCGCTTCCGGGCGCTCCTTTTTTGCTCCACAGCAGCGCCGCACAATTTGGTTGCTGCAGCACTCCTGTGGAGCAAAGAGAGGTGCTGGGGAGGCGCCCCTTTCTGGCGGTGTATACCCCGCCATAGACAAGTTAGCCCAATTTGTGTGGAATAACTGTATGCCATTACAACACCCAAGGCACTTATTTGGTGGCCCAACATTGCAAAATACTCTCCCCATTTTCAACATCTTATTATTTATTTTTCATAGGAATACTGTAAATGGTAGCCATTCAGGAGAAAGCGAGAGAAAGCATGTTTTGATTGTTAAAGGAATGTGAGTTCAACCTCTCCTTGGTGATCTCATTGTTTGTATTGACAAGTAGCTTCAGTCCCTGTTTATTTCACTTCCATGTTGCCCCTTCCATAGCTTTCCCAAATTCTATCAGAGCCCTTGAGCAGAACGACTACTCCTAACTCCATGATAGCAATATTTCTTGGACATGTTAGTTAGAGTATGGCAGGATGTTAAAAAGTATACTTTTGAACAAATCAGCGATTTACTCTTCCTTTTCAGCAACAGAATCCCTGTGTTAAGGGCCACAAAAACATCTGGGGTAGGGGGGACAATTTTCCCACTGCTGGCTATGGGCTCCCTCAAAGAGTAATTATCATCAGTAGATCAGTAGTGTCACTGAGTAGGTGCTGGGGCGCGGACTGCACCAGATGACACCACACAGGATGGGTGACACCCTGGTGGGGTCCTCTTCCCGCTTGGTGATGCCACTGAGTAGATGTCTCTTCAACTTATCTTCCTATTTATAAACAATACTGTTCATTGTAAAGTTGAAGGCTTTCATGGCCGGCATCCATAGTTTTTTGTATGTTTTTTAGGCTATAAGGCCATGTTCCAGAAAAGTTTCTTCCTGATGTTTCGCCAGCATCTGTGGCTGGCATCTTCAGAAACCATGCCCTATGAGGAACGACTTAGGGAGCTGGGGATGTTTAGCCTGGAGAAGAGAAGGTTAAGAGGTGATATGATAGCCCTGTTTAAATATTCGAAGGGATGTCATATTGAGGAAGGAGCTAGCTTGTTTTCTGCTGCTCCAGAGACTAGGACCCAGAGCAATTGGATGCAAGCTATAGGAAAAGAGATTCCACCTCAATATTAGGAGGAACTTCCAGACAGTAAGGGCTGTTTGACAGTAGAACACACTCCCCTGGAGTGTAGTGGAGTCTCCTTACTTGGAGGTCTTTAAGCAGAGGCTGGATGGCCATCTGTCAGGGATGCTTTGATTTAGATTTCCTGCATGGCAGGGGGTTGGACTGGATGGCCTTTGTGCTATCTTCCAATTCTATGATTCTATGATTCCAGCCTGTTATTTTAACAGCTAAAAGAAAAACTGATATTGTAAAGAAATCCTCAAATATTATCTTGCTGGTCCCTTCCACCATTAAAAACAAAACTGTGCTCAAAAGAAATTACCAGCGACCTTACCTCTGTGTGGAAAGGAAGGAGATGTACATGCAGGTCTTAACACATCAGCAGCCTTCTGCATGTTTCATTAAATTTTTAATTTAAGAAGCACTGGTTTATCAAGACATTAAACAAGGGACTATCCAAATACATTGGGTAATTCAGTCAAAATTACTCCCAAGGAAATAAAGACTTTGATAAGAGCTTGCAAACCATCTACATGCAATATGCAAACTATCTAAATGGGACAGCAATTAGCCAAAAAGCAACTAAATTGTCAACAGACAATTTGCCATGTTCTCTCACAGTTTCTTTATTTTCTCCTTCGGCAGTAAGGTGCACATGCTCAGACCTTCCCCTGCATGATCTGTGCTGTTTTCCTCCACCATTCCCTTGGTCTATCCTGTGGAATGCTGAAGGATCTAAATTGAGGTCATGGTGAGGCCAAAAATAAGAAGATATGTTTTTATCAGAGACCTAACCCTGAAGCCCTTTTATACTACACAGTGTGCAAAGAGATCTTGTAGCACCTCTGACCAACTGAAAAAAAAAAACTGGTAGCTCATCACCATACCCACACATTTTCCATTTCTATTGTTATTCTCACACACAGCCTGCCTACATAAGTGTTATTGGATCCTCCACTCCATGCATCTAAGGAAGAGTAGAATCAAGTCTACAAAAGCTCATGCTACCAACTTATTTCTTTCAGTTAGTCCCAAAGATGCTATAACACTGATTTTCTAGGCTATGTCTCTGAATTATTCCACTATGATTCTGCTTTAACTGCCATGATTCCATCCTATGGAAATCTGGGTTTGCAGTTTAGGGAGGGATATTAAGATTCTCTGACAGAAAATTCCAAATGCCCTTCCCTAAACTGCAAATCCCAGGATTCCGTACTGGAATCATTGTGCTATAACTGAGGAAATGTAAAAAGGAACACTAGGCTAGGGTTGCCAGACTGGATCTGGGGCAGGGCTCCTGTAACTTTAATCCTTAACAGATTTGGGGGACAGGATGAGAAATCATAAAACTCCATCAGATGGGACATAGATACTTATCCTAATTTTTCAAATCCCAACTTTCAGCTGCAACTATTCCTTCCTAACATGGCTGCTAGTGGAGGGAGGGGGGCGCTCAGAGATGGGTGCACAGTTCTGTTCTTGTCACTGGGTGCACAGAACGACAATAGCTGTGTTTGGTGGGGTCAGTTGAAGTTGAAAGTTGGAGTCTGTAAGAAAGACGGCTACCTTTGTCCCACTTAACATAGCTTGAACTCATCCTGCCTTAAGATCTGTTAAGGATTAATGTTACAGGAGGCCAATCCTGGATCCAATATGGCAACCCAACCCCAGACTAATATACTAGTTCTGGCCCTTCCGTCATCCTGACAGTTTAATACCACCACCTGTTGCAGCAAGGATACAGTTATTTGTAAAGAAAGAGCTGGCCTGCTTACTTGCCCAACAGTTCGTCAAACATACAGAAAAGCATATAATTGCACGCAGACATGAAGGTTATAAAATGCTGTCTATGCAGATAACATTTTGCTTAGACCAGTTCTATAATATTTGGTATAATCAATCTTCCATTAATTCCTTACACCCTAGAAACATTTCGGGTCAAAATAATTGATCATTGCAGGTCTAAGCTACATGCCTAGACAAGGAGAGAAAAATACCATTAAAGCTTCAGTCCTGGGCATGCTTAAGTATTAAATAACAGATGAATTATTTACTGCATTTACTGTATGAACATTCCAAAAGGAATAATATATTATTATGGTTGGGAAATTATAGGGTGGATTTGGAAAAACATGTGTGATTGACTGAATTCCAGAAATAAGAAATAGCCTGTGGGGACCACTCACCAGATGTGACATGGACAATGGTGAGCTGCAGTCCAACTCTGGAGAACTACAAGATACCCACCCTTGCATTGAGGTTATGAAACTTGAGGAAGATTTTGGTACAGGAAGTAAAATTTTGCTGCAGGGTACAGGAGATTTCATAAAGGGGGACAGACCTATTATAAGGCATTTGTTAAAAATTCCTTTAAAAAGAACTTCCAGATATTGTTGGTCCACAACTCCCAGCGGCCCTAGCCATTACAGCTAATGGGAGAAATGGACATACAGTCTAACATTTGGAGAGCTGCATAATTCCCATCCCTGAACTACCCTATGGGACATGTTACCATGAAACTAATATGAAATCTTAGGGTATTGCAATTTATACACACTGTTGATTTGTGGAATGGCACCCCTACAAGAAGGACTTCCCTTGAAACATGCCCATCCTTCTCCATTTCTTTCTATGGGGTTCCAAACCTGTCTTTGCAAGATACATATGGGCCTAGACTAGGGTTGCCATAAGTCAGGACCTCCAAACCGGGACAAATGTAGGACAACATTTTCATATGTAGGACACACCTTTTTTTAAATGGAGGACACACAAAAAAATTGATGTTTTTTTTTAAAAAAAATGTTAATATAAACGCATGTTTTTTAGGCATCATCAAAATGGAGGTCATTTTGGCATTATTCCTAGACAGATGGCAGAAATGGACTTCCCTTTCTGGCCAAATCACCCCCAACCTCCATTCCAAAGCACACACAACAATACATTTGGGCATTTCACATGGCTTTACTTAACATGGCCTCTTGCATATTTCAGAGGCTTACTGCATAACCAAACCCCTTGTTGGGTTTAACACTTAGCATGGTTTAACATGGCTATGCATATTGAACATGTCAAGGTGGTTTCACTGTTCTTGCACCAAGTGTACTGCTCAGAAGTGTGTGTCAAGGGGCTTTGGTTTTTCTTCACTGCGCATGAGTTTGTAAAAATCACAGCAACTTACATTGGCCGTGCCTCAGAGATTATCAATATCACCATCGTCATCATCATCACCATCACAACAACGGAGGCTTGTTAGCATTAAAAGCACGAAAAATACACCAAAAATATCACATCATCATCA
Organism: Sceloporus undulatus; assembly: GCF_019175285.1. Classification (NCBI taxonomy): domain Eukaryota; kingdom Metazoa; phylum Chordata; class Lepidosauria; order Squamata; family Phrynosomatidae; genus Sceloporus; species Sceloporus undulatus. The sequence continues at coordinate 62,367,939 of NC_056522.1, read as the reverse complement.
TCATCATCACCACACTATCATTGACAAAACAAGGGAGACTTGTTAGCATTAAAAGCACCAAAAATACACAGAAAAGGCACTTGGGAAAAATGCACTTTAAAATATACACTTTACAAATGCACTTTAAAAACACTTTAAAAATGCACTTTAAAAATAGACTTTAAAAATGCATTTTAAAAAATAGACTAAAAATAGACTTTAAAAATGCATTTTAAAAAATAGACTTTAAAAATAGACGTTAAAAATGCATTTTAAAAAATAGACTTTAAAAATAGACTTTAAAATGCATTTTAAAAATAGATTTTAAAAAATAGACTTTAAAAATGCATTTTAAAAAACACTTTACAAATCCTTTAAAAACACTTTAAAAATGCCTTTAAAAATAGACTTTAAAAATGCATTTTAAAAATAACTAAAAATAGACTTTTAAAAATGCATTTTTAAAATAGACTTTAAAATAGACGTTAAAAATGCATTAAAAAATAGACTTTAAAAATAGACTTTAAAATGCATTTTAAAAATAGATTTTAAAAAATAGACTTAAAAATGCATTTTAAAATAGACTTAAAAATAGACTTTAAAATGCATTTAAAAAATAGACTTAAAAATAGATTTAAAATGCTTTTAAAAAAATAAACTAAAAATAGACTTTAAAATGCATTTTAAAAATAGACTTTAAAAATAGACATTAAAAGGCATTTTAAAAATAGACTTTAAAAATAGACTTTAAAATGCATTTAAATGATTAAAAAATAGACTTTAAAAATCATGAAAAAGACTAAAATAGCTTAAAATGCATTTTAAAAAAGAGACTTAAAAATAGACTTATAAATGCATTTTAAAAAATAGACTTAAAAAATAGACTTTAAAATCATTTAAAAATCGACTTAACAAATAGACTTAAAATGCATTTTAAAAATAGACTTTAAATGGCATTTTAAAAAAAGATTTTAAAAATGCACTTTAAAAAATTTTAAAAACTCATACTGGAACTGGCCACTCACACTCCTCCTCCTCCCCCCTCCTCCTCCTCTTCATCCTCCTCCTCCCTGGCGCCAAAAAGGGCAAAGAAATGGCTCTTTCCTTGCCCTCTGGCTGCAGCCCACAGCCCACAGAGGAGGAGCTCCTCCTCCTGACTGGCTGGCCAATGGCGGCAGACTGGGCTGGAACAGCCAGCCCCTGCCAGCTCTCACAGGCTCTGGCCTGAGAGGGGCGGCTGTTCAGCCCAGACTCAGAGGAGGAAGTCCTCCTCATAGCCCTGCGCGCGGCCCGCGAGAGTGCGCGCAGGGCCAGCGGAAGTGCAGAAGCCTTGTCTTGAAGGGAGGTAGGGCAAGACAAAGAGCCCTTTCCCTCCCGCTGGCCCGAG
>NC_056522.1:62293335-62362602 GCF_019175285.1 Sceloporus undulatus | reverse complement strand
GCCCAGAGTCCTCCTCCGCTCCGCCTCCTCTTCTGAGGCTCTGCCTCCTTAAGGGGCCAGCTCCCCTTTTAGGCCGGCGCGCAGCCAGGGCCAGGGTCGTGGAGGAGGAGGAGGAGGAGGAGGAGGTGGGTAGCCAGCCAGCCGTGCGCGGCCCTGCAGGCAAGGGGGACGCGCTGGGGGAGGAGGAGGTTGGAGAAGGAGAAGGAGGCCCTGCATCCAGAGGAAGCGCGCAGGGGGCGGAGGAGAAGGAGGAGGCAGAGGAGGAGGAGGCGGACGCGGAAGTGGGTGGCCGGCCAGCTGCATGAGCAGCTGCGGCCATAAAGAAGGTGCGCATGGGGGTGGAGGTGGCCGCAGGCGGGGCAGTCCCGCTTTTGGCACGAAACCGGACCGGAACAGTGCCAGCACCCCCAAAAGCATGATTGCCCCGTCTGTAGCCGGGTTATGGCATCCCTAGCCTAGACACATTAGTAAGGGTGAAAGTAGCTGTGAAGGGAGAATTTCAGAAAAGAGGCTAACTTGATTTTTCCTGAGAGTTGTTTCAATGGGAGAACGCACCAATTATGCATAGCTGTAACACAGTCCTACATGCCCTCCAATGTTTCACAGATGAAAACCAAGACACATAGCAACAAACAACATCAGAGTGTGGTCAAGTCAAGTACTTTTGTACTTTGAACTTAGCTTGAAGTAACTGAGGTAGTTCAAGACCAAGAGGGAAAGTGAGAGGGCAGAGAACTGAGACATTTTACAACCAGCTGAAAAAGTGGGCTGACAAAGGATTAATGAGAAATGTCCACGCCAAATAGGGACAGCTGGAGTGCATGGTCTTGTAATATGAGCCCTATAATGGAAATATCAGTTTTAGAAGAGTTTGCAGACCGGTAACCTGGTCCATGGAGCCAATCAATCCAAGATGAAGTTTTTCAAACCAGGGAAGGGCAAGGAGCAGGCTTGGGGCTGCCTGGTGCCCCAAAGCTGTCTGCAGTCCCCAAACCCTCCCTTGTAAATGTTTGTAAATGTAACTCCCTCCACAACACTATCAAATGACCCCTACTGTACTTTGCTATGAAGAAAAGGGGTTTGCCTCTTCTGGAAGCATCTTGGAGTGGCCATTCATCTTTCAAATAGGTCACACAGCACCCCCTGCACTGTTTCACATTTTAAAAATCAACACTTTTTATCAAAACCAGAAGTGAATTTCCAGCTACTTCCTGATTAACTGGGTTTTGGCATTTTTCTCAAGTCTGTGTAGTCCTTAGAAGGGCCCCAGGTCCAAAATAAATGGTCCAGCGAAGATGCCCAGCCCTAATTTAACCTCTTTGAAAGGGGTACTCTCATCCAAGCTAGGCCAGCTGAGAGCAATCTCCAGTTCCAGTAAAAGGAAGAGCCTCACAGCAAGATTGTGGGCATCTAGAATAGGAGTGGACAAGTTTGGTGGGTGTGAGGGCCAAATTTTTACACACACCCCAGCACCCACTACAAGCCATGCTAAACTAAGAAACAGTCGAAAAGGTAAAATAAAATCAAATATAAAAAAATAAAATCCAGAAGTGCCTAGCATTCATGTAGCCTTTTTGATTTAAACATGAGGGTTTACATGTTGCCCTTGCTTCTAATACTCAAAAGGTCTATTTTGATTGACAGTGCAGACTGCAACTCCAAAAATTTCTGATAATAGTCCCTGAAGAAGGCCAATTGATAACAAGACCAAACTGCATTGTGCTTTTTTAAGAATTTAAAGTTTTTGGACCATCACACACCAAGTGGGACTTTGTTTCCTTTTATTTGTCAGCTGTGAATACATGCTTTCCTCTCTTTTTTGTTATGTTTTATGCAAAACCTGTTGTTTCTAGAGACTCTCAGGAACAAGAAAATCCATTTTTGTTGGGGGGCAATGCTCTGAGGGACATCAGAGGGGGCCTCAGGTTTAAAACAAAACTTTGGGGCTATCTCAAAAATCTACAGTGCATACAACCCATAGGCCAAATCTTGCTGGCCCACAAAGGGCTCTCTTACAAACTGAAGATGATATCATCTCTAGATCCCCCTTCAGTTTCACTGAATGGGGCACTGTAGGTTGATGATAAAAATGCAGTCTGGAAGCACCCTATGTCAAAAAGCATTTTACTTTTACATCAAGCAAGCTGATCCTAAACACAGTTAGTCTTGAATGTAGGGTTGCCATAACCTGGCTGCACCCGTGAATTTCCCAATTTTGGGGGCCCTGGGCCCCTCCCGGCACGGGTGCAGCCCAAAAACCGGGACCCCCCCCCCGGTTGCAGCCAAGTTGCTGCGGCCTGCAGGGCCTCGCTGCCCTCCTCCTCCTCCTTGGGGAGGCAGGGAGGAAGAGGAGGGCAGCGAGGCCTGCCTGGGGCGGAGGAGGCGCCTCCCCGTGCGCCTGCACCACCCTCCTCCTCCGCCCCCTCGCCCCCAGGCTTCGCGCCCGCCCGCAGCATGGAGGAGGCAAAGGCGGACGGAGCCAGCGCCTCTTGCGCGCAGGCGCACGGGGAGGAGGAGAAGAGGGGGCGGAGGAGGCGGGGGAAGGTGGCGCGCCCGCACGGAGAGGCAGGGAGGGTGGCGCGCCCACGCGCAAGAGGCACTGGCTCTGTCCACCTTTGCCTCTCCACGCGGCTGCGCCACTCACCTCCTCCTCCTCCGTCCCCTCTTCCCCAGGGCGCGCGGCCGCGTGGAGGAGGCGAACTGGAGGCGGTTCACCTCCTGCGCGCAGCCACGCGGCACCCTCCTCGCCTTGCGCACAACCGCTTGCCACCCTCCTCCTCCGCCCCGTCCGCCCCAGCCCCCAGGTGAATGGAGGAGGGGGAGAAGGAGGAGGAGGAGGGGGGGGAGGAAAAGGAGGAGGGGGAGGAAAAGGAGGAGGGAAGGAGGTGGTGAGTGAGTGGCCAGAGAGGCCTCAAGGTGAGTTTTTTGGGGGTGCTTTTAATGCTAACAAGTCTCCCTTACTTTGACAGTGATAGTGTAGTGGTAATGATGATGATGAAGATGATATGAGTGGGTCAGCTTGAGAGGCATGCATGCACTGTTTCAGAAGCCGAGAGAGAGTGACTTTCCAAAGTGCCTTTTCTGTGTGGTTTTGGTTCTGAGGCAAGGCCAATGTAAATTGCTGTGATTTTTACAAACTCATGCGCAGTGAAGAAAAACCAAAGCCCCTTGACACACACTTCTGAGAAGTACACTTGGTGCAAGAACAGTGAAACCACCTTGACATGTTCAATATGCATAGCCATCCATTTCTGCCATCTGTCTAGAAATAATGTCCTCCATTTTGATCATGCCTAAGAAACAGGCATTTAGATTAACATTTTTTAAAAAACCATCAATTTTTTCGTGTGTCCTCCATTTTTTAAAAATGTATCCTACATTTGAAAATTTCCCCCTACATTTGTCCTACATTTGTCCCGGTTTGGAGGTCCTGACTTATGGCAACCCTACTTAAATGTCACGGGAATGTCTTAGTAACTGTGTACATGAAAAACACAAAGTAACAGGAGCAATAAAGGGAAAATGCACAATGGCATATTCCATTCCATTCCATTTATGCAATACCACCCTAAAACATTATCTTGAAAACCAAGTACTTGTTGGCATTCAATCAAGAATTGATTTTAAACACCCACATCTCTTAAAGGTATGTTAAAAGCCTTGCCTGCTAGATTTCATATTTTATATAAATGGAATTACAGCTGCACCAGAACTGATTGAAAATAAAGCAGAGATTGAAAAGTTTTTTTTTAAAAAAAAACCCTACAACTTGTTGGCATTAATGGGGAAGGAGGAAATTCCATCACGCCATGCACTGGCGGGGGGGGGGGGTTTAACACTTTAATATAAAGGAATGTATTGATCCAAGGTTTACAACATAAAAAGAACCAATCTTGGGAGCTAGAGACAGCCTTGTTCTATAATACAGAATTAAACCATTATAGCATGCTTTGGGCTATCTATCAGTCTGAAATTTAACATGCTTTCGCTCTGTATGAGCACTTACAACTACAGAGGAAAGGACTAGAACCCATCCTTATTAGTTGTGGAATTCAAACGGCAACAAGCTGTCATACTTGTACCAATAAGCAGATCTTCATTCAGGCATCTCTCCAGTTTTCAAACAACTGTTGTAAACAATATTTATACCTCAGGTAGATTATAAATCAGTATAAAGCATAAAGATATCTCATCTGCGATGTAGAGAGGATCTGAGTAATGTTGGGCTTTGAAAGCAAGGCCAAGATAAAACTGAATATATGATGCCAACAAGAATAAAATTAATTGACAGCAGGGGAAGCATGAGTCAGAATAAGAGAGGGGTGATAAACTGAAGAGAAATCTCTTAGAACAAAAACTACTAAAGGATCATTAGTGAAGCAGATGTACTTCAAAATTACTATTTAAAAAATCCAAGCTGTAAACAAAAAACAGAATAGGAAGTGCTAGTATTGAGTGGGGGGAAGGGTTGTGATGTTACTGTCTTGACATTACAGAAACTCTGTTCCTATTACAGGAACAAATCACAGTCAAACCAATCTGGAAAAGGAATACCTCTAAACGTACAATGTTTTAATGAAATATAACAATTATTCACTGTAGCCCTTCTTTGAATGTGTTTGTAATGTGCTGCATTTAACTTCTTGATTTTCTCAAGCATTCTTATGTAGTGCGTACCCATAAAAGGTATACCTGCTATATTCTGTATTAGAAATGATCTCTTTTCTATCCTACTATACCTGTCATCCCTCAAAACCGATTGGATTAACATGCAGTGCCCTCGTGTCTTCCTTCCTTCTATGGTTCCCCACCATCATTCCCATAACAGGACCTATTAGAGCCCCATGGGGAAATCAAGGCATCTGTGATGGAAACTATTTTTTTATTTATTTAATATGCTGCCTTTCTCCCAGAGCAGGACACAAAGGTGGCTCCCAAAGAACGTCAATTTCTAAAACCTCAATAATTGTTAAACAAATTAAAAATCCACATATTAACGATAGAAAATAATTTAAAAACATATGCAGGTCTTAAAAAATTAAACATACATCCCAAGTCAGTCAGAAGCTTCCCTGCTTACCCATTAAAAGCCTGCTTAAACAAAGGCTGCATCTGCACTGTAGAAATAATCCAGTTTCGTACCACTTCAATTGCCATGGCTCCATCCTATGGTAGTCTGGAAAATGTAGTTTGTTGTGGCACCAGCTCTCTGATAGAGAAAGCTAAATATCTCGCAAAACTACAAATCTCAGAATTCCATTGCATTGAGTGATGGCAATTAAACTGGTGTCAAACTGCATTATTTCTCCAGAGCAGGTGCAGCCAAAAAAGTCTTTGTATGTCAGAAAAATGAAAGCAGGGTGAGAGCCCACCTAGCCTCCCATGGAAGGGAGTTTGCAGAGGGTGGGAGCAGCCACTGAAAGGATTTCCTTTTTCTCCTCACCAAGTAATGGAGAGAAAGCCATTGAGAGAAAGCCTTCTCCTGTAGATCTTAGGACTCTGGCATTTTTGTATGAGGAAACGGGTTGAAGAAATGCAAAAGATCTGTTTGAAGCAGAAAGTACTTTGGCTTTTTGTTCACCATAAACTCTGAAGTCATTCTCATATACAAGGGAGACAGGCAACAGATTAAAAACATACATCCCAGTCTTGGAAGAAACTGATTTTCCGGATCCATTTCAAACTGGATTCAGGGTGGGATACAAAGTTGAGACTGCCATGGTCACCTTAGTCAGTGAACTCCATCTGGGCATCGAGGAGGGAAGTATGACCCTGTTGGTGCTCTTGGACCTCTCAGCGGCTTTCGATACCATAGACCTTGGTATCCTTCTGGAATGCCTGAGGGAGTTGGGTATCAGAGGCACTGTTCTACAGTGGTTCTGTTCCTACCTCTCAGGAAAATTCCAGGTGGTGGCATTGGGAGACAGTTGCTCCTCTAAGAGAGAGCTTAAATTTGACATCCCTCTACTCTTGCAACCTTCAAAAAGGCTGTTAAGAAGGATCTCTTCCGGCAGGCCTTTCCAACAAATCCTAGCTCCCTCTCCCTGTCTATGAGTATGATTTCAGTTGTGATTTATGTCTCTCTGCCTGCCAAATTTTTCCTCTAATTTTTAGCTAATTACGTATTGTATTTTATTGTTTTTAACTATGATTATTTAGTTTGTAGTTTTATCATTGGGATGGGGGGTTGGGTAGGGATTAATTTTGTATTTACTGTACTGTATTTTAAATGTATTTTTACTGTTGTAACCTGCCCGGATTTTTCATGATTGGGTGGGCTATAAATAAATAAATAAATAAATAATAATAATAATAATAATAATAATAATAATAATAATAATATCTTTAAGCACAGTCGTCAGTATTCCAAAGAACTACCTTATGCATACCCACTGAGTTTTGCCCAATGGTATTGCTGACTTTTTCCTTATACTGTACAGTACATCTGCAATTCATAGGTTGAAACCAAAACTGCCAGAGGAAAGCCGACAATGTGTAAACCTCATAAAAGGCACTGCTCCTCAAGTAAATTTGTGTAATATTTGGAGGGGTTGCTGTATTCTACAAAGGGTTTTTGAAGCTCAGAGATACTGTGGTGTGGGGATTATACAAAGATTAAAATAGGTAGCTTGCATAAAATAACCTCCCTTTACCTTCTCAAGAAAATAAAGAGAATCTAATTTGCAACTGCATTTTACATGAGCTATGATCCATATTATAATACCCAGTTCTCCCTCACAGCATTTATTTTCATTATGAATTTGGGGGGAAATGATTTATCCTTTGCAGAAAAAAAGTGAACACTGAGCACAGGCTAATTTGCTATATTGTGGCTTCTTGTTCTCCCCCTCCCTTTACACACTGAGGGTTTTCCTTTGGCATGTATTAATATTTATAAGCAGAAATGCTGGATTTCTATTTTACATGTGAAAATAGCAGACTTGGTCAATGTTTCAGGCTGCAAGATTCATCTTTATTCAGAAACGATTCACACCATAATAACAACAACACTGTTACATTATCTGACATATTACCAGTAGGGCTTTTTATATTTTTGATATTCAAAATCCATCACCACTCCACAGATTAAAAAGGCTCTATGAACAAACACTTTATCTTTCTGTGAGCTGGAGTAGTGCCATGGTTGGAAGTGTGATCCAGGAAATCATCTTGCTTCAGCCATTAGCTTTTCAGGTGACTATATAGGAAATAAGACGCTATTCTTTCAGTCTCAACTCCCTCAACCTCACCCATAATCTGCAATAGGAGAATAAAAATTCCTTACAATGAAGTTGTGAGAATTGCTGAAACAAACGACGTTATGTGCTTTTAGCACTTGACATACATTATTTAGACATTGAGAATGACCAGGCAGTGATATTTTATGAGCAAACCATATTAACTCTCACCCATACCAATAAACAAGCTTGCATCATATTAACTGTGGGAGATTTTCTGACTCTAATAGGAAATTCAATATACTGCAGGGTATTAAAATGACAAGTGTCTAAACAAGTGTGCATTTGCAGAAGCAAACATGTTCCATACAAACATGCTAAGCCAGAAACCACAAAGAGTAAAAGAAAAAAAAATATTTAGAAACAGAAAGTTACATTTTGTATGTTGTGAGATATTTCCTCAACCCAATGAATGCCAGTGTCCACTCTCATGCCATGAGGAAAATGATGATACTACCTGAACGGGGAGAACTATGGCCGACCTGAGCACATCACCTTTGCTTTGCCATATTATAGGTGGCCCAAAAATGTCATGGGACTGTTTTTTAGCTCAGTGAGGTGCGTTACAGCTTCCGGGGCTGCTGTTTGCTCCGCGAGGGAGCCGCAGCAGCCAAACCGTGCGACTCCCTCATGGAGCAAAAAAGAAGCTCCAAAATGGAGCTTCTTCCTGCAGTGCAGTTATGACGCCGCAAGGCTCCAATGGCGCACTCGCAATGTCATAAGCGCCGCGCGACGTGCAGACGCACAGCGTCCGCTACGTCAATATGGCGGCGGCTGTATGGAACGGCCGCCGCCATTTTGTACATATTCACTACGTACTAGGGTTAGGGGGGTGCGGAAGCACCGCCTCTTCCTAACCCTAATACATAGTGAATACGTACAAAATGGCAGTTTGTAACCCGCCTATATTACCCTGGCTGGGACAAAAACAATATCTCAATGGTAAAAATGAATACTTTTATTGGGACATTTCCCCCTCCCACGCTATTGTTTCTATGCTTATCAGCAAAAAAAAATCTGTACATGCACTTACCTGAAATAAGGAGAAATCATTTACCATTACAGTGGAGCCTCCTTATCCACAGACTTGATGTCTTACTGATTTAAGCATCCGTGGACAGCACACCCCATTGTCCCCAATGGCCATGTGTGCACAACGGCTGTGCTAGCAGGCACATGCACTTTGCACCGCTATTAGTGACAATGGGACTTGAAGTCCCACATTTTTGGTATCCATGGGAAGTGGGGTGGAACAGTTCCCCCGTGGATACTAAGATCCAACTGTATTAGGTGACACTGTTACACATTAGATCTACATATTAGATCTACTTCTGTACCCCTCTGGCAAGACAAAAGAACACCTATGAGACTCACTGGAGTACAGAGTTGAGCAACATATATAAGAACCTTCTGCCACCCCAGAGTCTGGAGGCATTTTGCCATAGTCTGGGGAGGGGTATCGGCCATTTTAAGCAAAGGAGAGGATTTCTTTTAACAACAAAAAGAGACCCAGAGGTCCTTTCCTGTTTTTCAAAAGGTCTTACCGCAGACTACAATGAGCCAAGGGGCGATAAAACATGGTGAAAATATGCCCCACAACCCCCTAGAGAGCATTTAGGGGGTGTATTAACCTTGGTGGCATGGAGGGCACAATAATAGCCCAAAGAGATACATTTGGACCAGGGGCATCACTAGGGGGCCTCATGGGGTGCAGACTGCACCAGATGACACGCTAAGGGGGGATGACACCATGGCTCTCCAAACATCTGCCTTTTGGCAGAAATGGGCTGTGGCATTTGCCTGTCTTCCTTTAAAATGCTGAAGAGATGGTGTGAGTGGGGCAAGGCTCCGTGGGATGAGAACGGAGAGGCTGCAGTTTAAAAAAAAATTACACTTCAAAAATTTAATTTTTAAAAAAATTGTTTTAAATATATATAATTTCTAAAATTATTCTTTTTAAACTTTATTTTAAAAACCTCACATCTTACCAAATGTCAGCTTCAGCCACATGAGATTGTGTACATGTACAGTGCGCCCACTGGGGTTTGAGATGTGAGCTTCTCTCTCTCTCTCTCTCTCTTTCTTCTTTCTTTTTTTGTAGAGGTTTGGTGGACATGAGGTTTATTTTATTTATTTATATTGTTTTATTTATATCTCCTCTATCTCCACGCACAGGACTCAAGACCCACATTAAGTTAAAAATAAATTACCCTAAAAACTAATTTGATACAAATGGATTTTTTTAAAACTAAATAAACAGTTCTGTTAAAACACTATATTGCAACAGTTAAAACTATATCAGAACAAGGGGGGGCATAATACACTCCATTAAAAAATTATTCAGCCACAATAATTTAAAAAAACAAAACTTGCCTAAATAATAATAATAATAATAATAATAACTTGCTTGCCTACTGGAAGAAAGAATAAAAAAGGTCAGCCAAGTCTCCCATGGGTAGGAATTACACACGTTGAGAGCAATCTCTAAGAAGGCTCGTTGGTTGCATTCACACTTCAGAAATAATCCGGTTTGACACTACTTTAACTGTCATGGCTCAATGCTATTGGATTCTGGGAATTGTAGTTTGTTGAGCTCTGCTCTGGTGCCGCAACAAAGTACAGTTCCCAGAATTACATAGCATTTTGCTATGGCAGTTAAAGTGGTATCAAACCAGATAGTTTCTGCAATGTGGATACAGCCTCCCTCTCATCCTCATCAAACATATATCTTATGGCAGCAGGAGACAGAGGAAACTCATCCGTGAATATTTCAGCAGTCAGGCAGGCTCAGTAAAGGAGGCATGGGCTTTGAGACAGTCTGGACAGTTTTAAGATAAACCTCCCACCCCACCTCTAAAAAGCCTTCAAGTTTGGCAATTTACCATTTCAAGGCATTTGTTTGCATTAAAAAAAAGCATTTTTAAAAAGTCACAGCTAGCTCTAGGTATCTGACCAAGGTGGGGTGTGTGTGTGTGTGTGTGTGTGTGTGCAAAAAAGCCCTGTGGGCTGTATGATTCCCAGTACTGCTATAATCAATCTCAAAGGCAGTAGCTTTTTGTCTTGCTAATGGAATTCAAAGTTTATTTCTGGGACTTTAAAGTTCTCCCAGTACCCGCATGGCCAGAAGGAGCCATGTATGAATGCTCTTCCATATCATCTGAACTGAGGACAACAGCCACATCATATTGACAAAACGCAGGCCCACGATTAACATTGTCATTTTTTTTTCTTTCTCCTGTATGAATTTTAACACTTTTTGCCTGAAAAAGCCAGTGGAGCTTCAAAAGCTTGTAATATGTACAGTATAATGTGCATTTGAGGTGACCCAGGAAAGGTATATCACTGTTTCATGGATTTTGGATGCTATTGTACTTTTTACATGGCCACCCTAACACGGCTACCCTGGATATGTCCACTTACCATGGTTTGCCAATTGTGGTCTTATCTCAAGAAGAAAAATACAGTCACAGCTATCCAGGCACTAGTGAAATCCAGGCTGCATTGTTTTAACGTGATACAATAATGGACTAGGATTTGGGGGGATCCAGATTGTAATCTCCACTGAGCCATGAAACACACCGAGTGATCTTGGCTCAGTCATTATTGCTGAGCCTGACTTACCTCACATGTTGTTATGGGTAGAAAGAGAACCAGGTATGCCACCTTCAGTTCATTAGAGGAAAGGTGGAATATAAACATGATAAAAAAAAACAATGTGTCTTGCAGAAGTCTGCATTTAAAGGTAGTTTAGAAAATTAAACCATTCAAGGTACCTATAATGGGGAAATTGCACAAACTGCCAGTTTGTTTCCAGGTTCAATTTAAAATGCTAGTTTTAACTCTTAAAGCCTTAAAAGTGTTTGCAACTGAGTTACCTGAATGACAGGCTTCACTCATATCAACATCTGCACACCTTAATATCAGCCACTAAGGTCCTTTTCACATGTCCAGCAGTGTAAACTAGGGCTGCATCCACACTGGAGAGATAATCTGGTTTGACACTGCTTGAACTGCAATGGCTCAATGCTATGGAATTCTGCTCTGGAGCTGCAACAAACTATGATTCCCAGAATTTCATAGCATTGAGCCATGGCAGTTCAAGTGGTGTCAAACCAGATTATTTCTCCAGTGGGATTCACTGCATGTAAGCAGGTCCAAAGCAGGGGGCTTTCTCAGAACATCAATAGAAAGCATTACCAGCTATGGTATGTCTGTCCCTATTAAAGGTGTGTAAAAAAAAAAAAAGTTGAAAATGTACCTATTTTCTGGATTTTAAAAAATAAAATTCCCTACATATTGGATGGTTGTTGGTTTTACCTATAGGTATGCAATGCTTGTGACTGTCTCTTAGAGGTCTTTGTATGTCAGTCTTATTTCAGCTTGCTCTTACTACTGATTTAAGGTAATTGTTATTTATATTTTCTTTTGCAAGCTTGAGATGTTCATTCTTAAAGGCAGTTTGCAAATATGTTAGATACCACATGAAAATATTTGTATCAGTTCCTAAAATGCAAAACCTCAGTTACACATAGTGCTTAGTGACATTCTCCCCCCCCCCCAACGTGTGGCAGGGTTTATGTCCAGTAGCTGGCTCTACCTTCTGGACAAGTCAGCTAATCCAGCTCCATTTGTCAGTGTTTTGGGGACAGTATTTGGTGCAACTATTTCATCCCCCTGAAATGATAGGATTAGATGGTATTTAAAATGTTTTAAAAGGCTTGTGCAATAAAACACCTTTTTCAGTGTTCATATAGTGCCATCTACTGGTGGTTTTGATACAAAGAAAACTATCCCCATTTTTTTCTTTTAAACAAGGATACTATTTTAAGTCTGTTTTGTTACACATTCAGAGCCAGTTCTTACTTATACATTTCCAGCAGAGATGCTGGAAAGATAGGCAGTTCTGGACTAGACTGATATCAGTTTTAAAATCTGGACCTCCTTTGAAACAGCAAGGATCAGTGGGATATGGGGAAGCAGTAATGGAAAGATGGGGGAATAAGGTTGATATAAAGAAATGCAGGGGAATTACCAGTAAAGTTATTTCCAAGACTGAAATGAGGAGCAAGATGACCAGTCAACAAGTGTAAAGCTCACAGTTGCAGTTGGCTACGAAACTGACATGGGAAGCAATCAAATGTCATCGACACTATTATTGTATCTCAATAAAAACCCTTCTCAGAGAATCACAATGTGAAGAGACCACAAGGGCCACCCAGTCCAATCCCCTGCCATGCAGGAATACAATGTCAAAGCACTCCCAACAGATGGCCATCCACCCTTGGCTTAAAAACCTTCAAAGAAGGAGACTCCACCACTCTCCAAGGCAGCATATCCCACTGTCAAGCTCTCACCATCAGGAAGTTCTTCCTACTGCAGCCTCCTCCGCACCAGGCCTCGCTGCCCTCCTTTTCCTCCGCGCGACCATGCGTGGTGGAGGAGGAGGAGGGCAGCGAGGCCCCAGGGTTGCCCAGCAACCCCGCTGCAACCGGGCTTTTCCCGGTTTTTGGCTGCACCCGTGCCATGACCGGGCAGGTGCAGCCAAAACCGGGAAAAACCCGGTTGCAACCGGGTTATGGCAACCCTAGTTTGCGGCCTTCCTCTCTTTCTACTACCCTCTACCTTTCCTACCATTATTGTTTTTCTAGTGATCCGTACCTTCTCATTATGTGGTCAAAGTACAATAGTCTGAACTTGATCACTTTTGCTTCCAAGGAGAGCCCTGGTCTGATCTGTTTGTTTTCTTGGCTGTCCATGGTATCCTAAGTACAGTATCACATTTCAAATGAGTTGATTTTCTTTCTGTCTGTTTCCTTCACTGTAGAGCTCTCATATCCATACATGGTAATTGGGGAAACAGTGGCTTGAATGATTCTGACTTTAGTGCTCAGTTGTATGTCATTGCTCTTCAGTATCTTTTCCAGTTCTTTCATAGCTGTCCTTCCCATTCCTAGTCTTCTTCTTATTTCTTGACTGCATTCCCCATTCTGGTCAATGTTTGACCAGAATTCTTTAACTATTTCAATGACATCCTTTCAAATACTTAAACATGGCTGTCATGTCCCCTCTTAATCTTCTCTTCCCCAGTATGCAAAGGGATTTTGTAGCACCTTTGAGACAATGGCCCAAAACAGATGGGCAAAAAAAGGTGCGTTCAGCAGTTTAGGGATGTGGTGATTAGACAACACACACCCCAAAACCACATTGAAGCCACCCTGGGGTTTTGCCAAGGCTGCCTTTGGCCACTCCAAAAGGAACAGATGTTTTCTGCCTCTTTCTGCTATCCATTTGGGGAAATGGCAGCAGGCACCCTCAGGGCTGCAGTGTGTGTTTGCTGCAGCCCCAGGGCAACCAGGTCAGGAATGGCTTTTGGCCCGTCATTCCTGCTCATCTGTTTTGCCCCTAAATTAAAGAAGCTGGTGGTATCAGCTTTCGTAGACTTCAGCTTATCAAAAGTGCCACAAGATCCCTGTGCATACTGATTTGCCATATTAACATGGCTATCTCTTTGAATTCTCTTCCTCAGGTTAAGCACACCCAGCTCCCTCAGTCACTCCTCACAGGGCATGGTTTCACCATTTTGGTCATACTCTTCAGGATACACTCCAGCTTCTCAATATCCTATTTGAATTGTAGTGCCCAGAACTAGACACAGTATTCCAAGTGAGGCCTGACCAGAGCAGAATAGAGTGGCACTATTACTTCCCTCAGTCTAGATCTAGACAATATACTTCTATTGATGCAGCAGCCTAGAATCACATTGGCTCTCTTAGCTGCTGCATCACACTACTGACCCATGTTCAACTTGTAGCCCACTAAGAACAGTCCTGGATTCCTTTTGCAAGCATTAGTGTCAAGCCAGATGTCACTCACCTCTGCCTGTCCAATTAATTTTTATTGCCCAATTATTGTACCTTACATGTCTTCCTGATGAAATTCATTTTATTAGTTTTGGCCCAGCTTTCTAATCTGTAAAGATCATTTTGAATTTTGATCCTGTCCTCTGGGATATTAGTCAATGATGTGTTCAAGTCTTTTAGTCTCAAGTCAAGTCTCAAGTCCTTGCAAGATACTTTCAAGTCAAGTTGCAAGTCTGGGAGCCAATGTTTAACAGAAAAAAGGAGGTAGATTGAGTTTCTTGGAGGGAACAGGTAATGCATTAGGCAATCAGTTTGAGGCAGGGGTTCAGGTCTGCTTGGCAACCTGCACATCCGAGGAGCCTTCTAAAGCTTTTCACAAACTTTAGAAGGATCCTTCCACCTCAAGCTCATTTGCTGCTCCCATGTGAGAAACGTGTCCCACATTTTGGAGGACAGGTTTTGTCTGCTGCTCAAAGTGAATGTTACCAACAAGACAGTAACTAAAAATATACTAGTCTCAAGTCAAGTCAGTGTGTTGTTTTTGCCAAGTTAAGTCTAAGTCGATTCAATGAACTGACTTGAGTCTGATTTAAGTCCAAGTCAATTGGCTTAGGTCTACATTACTGGTATTAGCTACCCCTCCCGATTTAGTGTCATCTGCAATTCTGATTAGCATGCCCTCTATTCCATCATTTCAGACATTGATAAAGAAGTTGAATAGCACTGGGCCAGGACACAAACCTGTGGCACCCCACTGGTCACTTCTCCAAAGGATGAAGAGGAGCCATTGCTAAGCACTCTTTGGGTTCAATCACTCAGTCTTCTACAAATCTGCCTAACAGATCTGCATTATCTAACCAACATTTGACAAGCTTGTTTGCAAGAATATCATGGGGGACCTTGTCAAATGCCTAACTGAAATCAAGGTACACTACATCCACAGCATTCACCTCATATACCAAGCTTGTGGCTCCATCAACCATAAAAGAGATGAGATTAGTCTGGCATGACTTCTTTCTGAGAATCCCACGTTGACTTTTAGTAATCATGGCATTCCTTTCTAAGTGCCTACAGACTGCTTAATTATCTGCTCCAGAGTCTTCTCTGATGTTGATGTCAGGATGACTAGAAGGTAATTATTTGGCTCCTCTTTCTTCCCCTTTTTGAAAATGGGACAACATTTGCTCTCCTCCAACCATTCTCTTCCTGAACCAGGAATCTTCTTGATGCTATCAAGAATTGGAAGCCAACCTGCAGGTTCAATAGCTTCCTGTACGATTCTAGAACTATGTTGGGTAAAATGTCCCTTTAAAAAGTGGTAAAATAATTTATATGGCTGTAAATGTTAAGAAACACCAGGAGTCAGCCCTAATGGTATCACCACTGTGTATAAGGGTTCTGGAACACAGCTATGGGTTGAGGAGAGGAGTTGGTGCAGTGTGATGTGCTGGAGAGTTTGTAGAGTGTGTTCGTTGGAGAAGTGGATTGTAGCAGACAGTGTATGCATTGCTGACAGAAGTCAGAGCTTCTGTTGTAAATACTTTGTATATATTTTGCAACAGGAAAATAAAAGCCTCCAAGAGCTTTGGAAGAAGACAACTATGTCTGTGCCTTATTTCAGGTTGGTCAGTGCTTTACTGCCAAATACTGAAAACTGGGTTGTGCTTCTGCACTCTGCTGTGAACTACTGTTGAGGTCAAGCATCTCAGACAGTACTGAACGTTGCTACCTCTGTTTGGGCCTAGTTTTGTTCATTTTGGT
Organism: Sceloporus undulatus; assembly: GCF_019175285.1. Taxonomy (NCBI): domain Eukaryota; kingdom Metazoa; phylum Chordata; class Lepidosauria; order Squamata; family Phrynosomatidae; genus Sceloporus; species Sceloporus undulatus. Next base: position 62,346,743 of record NC_056522.1, on the reverse strand, counting down.
TGCCGCACACCTGTAGGACACAGAGGAGAGCCAACAAACTATTTTTCATTTTCATCTAATACTGGATGGGATGGACTGAGGCAGTGTAAGGCACCTCCCAATGTCCCTATCTTTATCTTTAAAAGATAGATGAAAATGACACGGAGGCTTTCTTCACGAAAAGGTGTCTGAGTTATATAAATCGCTACCAACGTCATCCTCCTTACTCCCCAAGGCCAATCCATGAAGTTGCCAATGCAATCTTCCCCTGCCTTCCCTTGGTTCCTGTACCTTCACAAGCTGCAAAGGCTGGCAAAAACTCCATAGCGGCAGCAGGGGCATCACTAAGTACATGTGGGGTGTGTGGGCCACACCAGGTGGCACACTAACACCACTATTCCCCAAACATCTGCCTTTAGGCACACAGGCAGCAGCATTTGCCTGCACCCTTTTAAAACACTGAAGAAATGGTGTGAGTGGGACAAGCCTCAGTGGGATGAGGAAGGAGAGGCCCTGGGTTTTTTTGGTTTGTTTTAATTAAAATTTAATTTAAAAGAATAAAATTATTTTTAATTTTCTTTAAAAACAGAACATCTTACAAAATCTTTACTACAAGCGCATGGAACAATGTACATGTAAAGACATTTAGGCTGTGTGTATGATATTGTCACTTAAAGGTATGTTTTTAAGGTTGCTAACTGTTTATGCCCAGGGCGACCAGATGTCCTCCTTTTCCAGAGCATGTCTTACATATCAACCTTCTCTCCAGGATGAATTTCAAAATGCCCTCCATTTTGAGCATGACAAAGAAGCATGAACTTACATTTATGTTTATATTAGTGTTTTCAGCTTTTATTTTGTAATGCCCTCCATTTTTCTTGGATGTCCAACATTTTTCTTGGACGTCCTACATATTTGCGGTGCCTCATCCTCTTTTGCAGGTAGGACATCTGGTCACTCTGTTTAGATAACAACATAGAGTAGCATGGTGTTCTGAGGGTTGAACTGCAGATCTGGAGACCAGCGTTCAATCCCCTGCTTGGTCATCAAACCCACTGGGTGACCCTGGGCAAGTCACACTGTCTCAGCCTCAGGGGAAGGCAACAAATCTTGCACACACACAAAAAAACCACCTCATGATAGGGTTACCTTAGGGTCGCCATAAGTCAGAAACAATTTGAAGATACACAACAACAGCAACAACACCTTATGCCACAACTATTGCCATTGCTTTCAGTGATATACTGTTTATATACAATAACAATTTACAGGTAGCATTAGTGCAAAAAGCATTACTAAGGCTTCTGCGTGGCAAGTATGGTAGGAGGTCAATGGGGAGTGACACGATGAGTTTCCACACCAGGGAGTTTATCACATGGGAGGCATCCAGTGCAAAAATGGGATTTAATCCCCCCCCAAAAAAAAAATCTAAGAAGACACACACAAGAACGATTGATTTTCAGACACATTGGGGTTAACACAACATTAAACTGGCTAGAAACACGACAAAATGCATTTTCATAGAATCATAGAGTTGGAAGAGATCCCAAGGGCCATCCAGTCCAACCCCCTGCCATGCAGGAACTCTCAATCAAAGCACTTCCAATAGATGGCCATCTATCCTGTTTAAAGGCCTCTAAGGAAGGAGAGAATCTACTACACTCCGAGTGTGTTCCACTGTTGAACAGCCCTTACTGTCAGGACGTTCCTCCTAATGTTGAGGTGGAATCTGTTTCCAGGTCCTGGTCTCTGGAGCAACAGAAAGCAAGCTTGCTCCCTCCTCAATAAGACATCCCTTCAAATATTTAAACAGAGCTATCATAGCACCTCTTAACCTCCTCTTCTCCAGGCTAAACATCCCCAGCTCCCTAGGTTTCTCCTCATAAGGCATGGTTTCTAGACCCTTCAACATTTTAGTCGCCCTCCTTTGGATACGCTCCAGTTTCTCAATATCCTTTTTTAATTGTGGTGCCCAGAACTGGACACAGTCTTCCAGGTGGGGTCTGACTAAAGCAGAATAGAGTGGCACTATTACTTCCCTTAATCTAGACACAATACTTTTATTGATGAAGCCTAGAATCACGTTGGTCTTTTTAGCTGCTGTGTCACACTGTTTTCCAGATAAAGAATCAGGTTTTGTCTACTTTCTAGCTGGGTTAATGTCACGTTAATGCACCTTAACAGCGACATCATCTGAAGATCAATTACACTTTTGCGTGTCTTTTCTACTTTCTGCCCGGGTTAATGCTGGGTTAACCCAGACGTCATCTGATAATAAACCCACTTTGGCGTGGTTTGTTTGTTTTTTCACTTTAAATCCTGATTTCGCACGGGATCTGTCTCATGTGATAAAACTCCATAGTAATAGTAATGCACAGTGGAGAAATAACCCAGTTTGGCACTGCTTTAAGCATCCTGGCTCAAGGCTATGGAATTCTTGGAGTTGGAATTTGTTGTGGGGCGACCACAACAAACTCCAACTCCCAGAATTCCATAGCCTTGAGCCAGGATGCTTAAAGCGGTGCCAAAAAAAAATGCCATGGCTCAGTGTTATCAAATTCTGGAACTGCCACAATAAAACTACCATTCCCAAAATTCCATATTATTGTTATTATTATTATATATCAATATGTTTTATTGAATATATATAACCGATGTCAAAACTGGGTTATTTCTGCAGTGCGGATGCTACAAAACGAGAGCAAAACTCCTAACCCAAAAAAGGGTCACAGGAGCGCCCTCTAGCGGCTGTCTTCCTCCTCCTCTGCAGCGCGCGTAGCCTCAGTTAGAGCGCGCCAAGGACAAGGCGGCCATTGCAGTCGCTAGGATAGCGCGAGGGAGCATCCGCGCACGCGCAGCAGAGAATGGGAGCGCTAGGACTGGGCACGAGCGAGCGCGCGCATCAGTGAGAATGAGAGCGCGAGAGCGAGCGCGCTAGACGGGGAGGGGGAGTGGGTGGGTTCCGGCGGCCAATTACCTGCGCAGGCAGCGCTCGCACACGCTTCCCAGGCACTTTTTGCTGACGTTGTAAGCGAAAGGCTCCGCGCGGTAGAGCAGCGCGCCGGGCTTCACCGCCTTCGTCGTGAGGCGGACGCCGTTGCCTCGGCCGGGGCTTGCAAACTTCTCCATGCGTCCCCCCTCCCTTCTTTCCCCCCCCCCCCACGAAGAGAAGCGCGGCGCTGAAACGCTCTGGCTGCTGGCAGCCCCTTCCCGCCTCTGAGACCACGTGACCTTCCCTTTTTGTGGCCGCCGGCGCCATCTTGATTGAGGGCAAAATGAAAAAAAAAAGCCCGGTTTCAACATGTCTCCTTCACAGTCCCTCCCTCTCTCAGTGTTTATAACACAAACAGCCTCTTTCTCCTGCTCCTCCCAAACAGGTGAACAGGTGCCCAAACCACAGGAGGAGGATAAGGAGCTGCAAGATGGAGGCTGTTCAAGAAAAATGGAGGGCCTGACCAAATAAAAGCCCAAAACACTCATATAAAAATATATAATGTAAATCCATGCTTCTTAGGCATAACCAACAAGGAAGCCTTTGAAAAACGATGGAGGACGTTCCATAATTAGGATGCAATCAAGGCACAGATATAGTACTGCGGCGGCAATGTCAAAGGGTCCAAGGACAGTCAGGACTGGAGGCAGCCCTGGGAGATTTGGGGGGTTTCCCCTCATGTTGGTGTAAACATCCCCTTTTCATTTCTATACCGCCTTTCTCCCAAAAAGGTACCTAAGGCAGCTCAAAAATTAATAATAGTTTTATAACAAAATTTGAAATGTTAAAATCATCTAACTAAAACAGTATAAAGCGACATAAAAATACAAAGTTTAAAACAACCAGAGCACACACCCCATTTAAAAGCCTGCCTCCTGTGCAATTCTAGGTTGCATCAATAGAAATACAGTGTCTAGATCAAGGGAGTTAATAGTGCCACTCTATTCTGCTCTGGTCAGGCCCCACCTGGAATACTGTGTCCAGTTCTGGGGACTCCAATTCAAAAAGGACATTGAGAAACTGGAGCGTGTCCAAAGGAGGGCGACTAAAATGGTGAAGGGTCTGGAAACCATGCCCTATGAGGAACGACAGGGAGCTGGGGATGTTTAGCCTGGAGAAAAGAAGGTTAAGAGGCAATATGATAGCCCTGTTTAAATATTTGAAGGGATGTCATATTGAGGAGGGAGCAAGCTTGTTTTCTGCTGCTCCAGAGAACAGGACCCGGAACAATGGATGCAAGCTACAGGAAAAGAGATTCCTCCTCCCTCAACGTTAGGAGGAAGTCCTGAGAGAGAGAGGGTTGACAGTGGAATCTACAGTGGTACCCCGGGTTACGAATTTAATTCGTTCCGCCGCCGCGTTCGTAACCCGAAAAGCTTTTGCAAGCCGAAAACCCATAGGCGCTAATGGGGAAAAGCCGCGATTTGGTGCGAAAAAGCGCCGAAAAGCACCAAAATTTCTTTCGTAACCTGAAATAACCTTCGTAACCCGGAACAGTTTTTTTCAATTGATTTTTTTCGTAACCGGAAATTTCGTAAGGCGGCGCATTCGTATCCCGGGGTACCACTGTACTGCCTTGGAGTGTGGTCAGGTCTACCTTCCTTGGAGGTCTTTAAACAGAGGCTGGATGGCCATCTGTTGGGAATGCTTTGTGAGTTCCTGCATGGCAGGGGCTGGACTGGATGGCCCTTCTGGTCTCTTTCAACTCTGTGATTCTGTGATTCTATGATTCTCTCTGTGTGCTGGTTTTTATATTATTGTTTTATATTTATTTCTTGTGCCATTTGTGACTTTTACAGAAAAACTACATGAAAGTACTCTGGAACACTTGTCTGGCACTGTATCAGCCTTTTAAAATGAGCAGTTATATCTACAAACACGGATTCATTTAAGTAAGCTTTTTATTGGATTTTGTGTTATAAAACAATCAGAAAATCATTGTGATTTTGTCCCATTAGTCCTAGAACTTGCATGACCCCTACCTGCTAGATCTCTGCAAATCTCCTTCCATACCATAGTAAGGGTCCAGCCATTTGTACTTATTGGTTCAAGATTAAATTACTACCCTGCCTTTTTTTAAAAAAACAACATCTGTCGAATGGAAACAAAAGAATCAACAAAAAGCTTGCTCTCAGTTGTTATTGTCCCTACTAAACATATTGCTTGACTAGATTTTGGAACCTCGTTTAACCTTTTTTTAAATGAATGACCACAATCTAGCTCAGCTCTGAGCATTAATATTCTTCTAAATTATTTTACATGTAGAGCTATAGTTTTGCAACATTACATGTGTTTCAGAAACCTACTGCAGTCTCTCATTGATCTCTGATAATGTACTGTTTTAATTTTCTATCAGAGTTCCAATGTCGTATGCCTCCATTACAGTATTGCTTTTGTTGTTTCCTGGTTTGGCACAGTACACTACGCAAATGAGATCATATTGCCAAGAGCAGTGTTTGCTACAGGTAATTGATCCTACTTTGCCATGCAGCATGACTCCTTACTCTCAGAGGAAAACTTTTATCTCATTAAATAATGAAACAGTCAAAACATTCTAAGCAATTTAGCTACGCTGTAAAATTAAGAATTAATTTTTCCCAGGGGTGTCAGGGGGAAACTTGGTTTTCTGTTGTAACAGGCAATTTTTCCTTCTACAGTATCACTGTCAGTTTTTCCTCTCTTAATTTTTTAAAAGTTGCTGTGGTACAACTAAGATGGGGCACATTGGCAGGTTACAACTCACTGCTTAAAATACATGTTGGGTAGATCTAACCAGGTTTTTGTTTCTGAATATTCAGCAGGGCTATTCTGTCTGCTTATAGTTATTTCATATAATATTAACCCAGGTATGGCAAAAGATACATCTGGACCTTCTGGGAGATTTTATAGGAATTGCAATACAGTATATTGACAAGCATATCTGGTTCCTAATTGTTTAATAACACTAACCAACAGACTCCTTTTATTGCCTATACATATGAATTATGAAAGCTTGAAATAATGTGAAATGGATTTTTGCATAGAATGACTACGATCTTATTACAGGCCTCAAAAGGAATTATTGGGTTCAGAATTAAGTAATTTTAAGCCAAGGCTTTTTGCTTCAGTCTCCACTTGGTAGATCCTGGCATTTCCGTAAAAAGCAGCAACAAAGTTAAGTCTTCTAGCCCTGAAATATGTTGTAAACTGCCATCAGCATCTGAGAGTAGTGGGATAGAAATCTAGGGTTTATCCAAATTAAATTAGTTCCATTTTAGTCCCATTAAAGTTATTGCAAAAATCATTGTGGATCATAACATATATCTTATCTGATTTCCTTGGAAGTTAACAGCAAATGCATTACAGAGTGTTATCTTGTTATCAACTAACAGGTAAGCTTCAGTGCGTTTAATGTAAGAGATTCATCTGTAAAGGATTAAATCAGGATTCAACCCAATGTAAATGAAGCAGATTCTTCCAATAATTTCTAAGCTATAAGGGTAATGTTGAAAGTAATTGTCAGTTATCCCATTTCCTTCACAGCCATCGAATTAGCCAAAATGGTTATATTACTCCCTTTTCTATACATTAGCTATCAAACCTCAAAAAATCTCTTGAGGATTAGGAACCTTCTTGGATGGGGTGGGCTGTGATCAAGAAGGCCAATTCCCCTTGCTTCTGAACAGCAGTCTACCCAATGTACAAAGAGTTCTCAACCACCAAAAGATGCATTGGGGTTGATGGAGGAGGCCGAGGTAGAAGGTCCTCTTCCAGACCCATTGTGTACAATTCTATGGATCCAACTCTACAGACATGTCAATAGTGCCATTTAATTAAAAATTCCTGAGACTTTGTGATAAATGGGAGTCCCTCCATTTATCAGAGCCTTGTCAGATAACAAAGGGAGGTACAGTTGTGGTGGAAATCAGCCAAACTGACTCTACCCTGATGTTGGGTTCTTAACAGAACAGAATTCAACCAGAAGAAGACCCAAACTGATAAGGAAATAAATTTATTGTTAGCAGTCCTAAGACTGGAATTCCCAATTCCAACCAATTTTCTGAGGCCAAGAATAAAACCAAATTTCACAAATTATAGGCAACAGGCAAAGAAAACTGGCAAATTCTATTGGTCAATACAAAACTTAAACATATAAAAATTCCTTCAAAGTAAAGATTTTTGAATATATCAACTCAATTAATATGCATTAGAACCCCTATGCCACATTCTATCTTTTCTCTTATCAATCTTGTTATTACTAAATGCTCCATTTATCACTCTCAACCTTGTACTTAGTTTACACATTACTTATCAACATCCATTATTTTGACTTAAAGTAAAGCACCAGGCAGCAAAGATGTCACTCTGCCCTTTTTATCCCATCATGAAAAAAAGTTCTTCAGCATTTCTCTCACTAAGGTTAAGTTCCCCTTTTGGGTCTTTTTCTCATTATATTCAGGGGCAATAGATATTGATTATATTGAATAAAACTTAATATTGCTTTTATCCATCTCACAATTACATTTAAATGAGGGTTTACATCACAGCTGATGAGCTGGCAACTGTCCAATGAGATGGGCAATTGAAGAGAAGCACGAACTTTTAAGATGGTTCTGAGGGGAGGTTTTTTTTAAAAAAACTGGATGTGACATGAAGCATTTGTCTGCCTGCCTGCTGGCATTTGTTTCTGGCTCTCTGTTGGAGCTGGACAATGTATTCCAGGCTCCCAGCTATTCAGAAACATCAAGGACTACAAGTCCCATCTGATCTGTGACTAACATTAGGAACATGTACCAGTCAGTGGCTTCAGGATTTTTATTTTCCTGGTCTGGCTGAAATGATTGTACTCTGTGATATATTTTCTGTAAGACAAATTGGTCCCTCATCTAGTGATATCCTTTTGCGCTAGAACTCTTTTAGTCAAAATAAACCTTTTCTTTAAAATGCTCTGCTTCTCTTGTACTCTTTTTCACGTGCCTTAGTTTGGCTAGTTCTTCACTGGGTTGGCATATACCAGTGGAATTTCCCAGCAACATCCCAATGCATTATTGAAGTGTAACAAGTTAATAATTAGGTGGCGCCAGCAATTTTGTTTGTTTGTTTTGGGGGTGGTTTGTGGGTTTGTTTGTGTGTTTTTTTATAATAGATGGTCTCATGGGGTCCCATCCAGCTCAGCAGGAAAGGTGGGGGACCGACAGAGAACCATCACAGTCTTAGATAAGAAAACATAGCTGAAAAGGAAATACACTGTTTCTACGTTTACTAGCAATAGTATTTTATTGTGTTTTATAATACAAATATATACATTTCTATAAATTAGGAATCATATTATAATACAAGTTTCTTAGTTTACATTGTAATAAAAATTCTCATCTGAAAATAGATCAACTGAAGCGTGTTCACATATATATACTTTATGTAGGTATATACATACAAAAATTGTACAGTATTATACAGTGTATACAGAAGCAGAATGATTTTTGCAAATATTCTACCATTTTCAGCCAGTTCCAGTGTAACTTAGGTACCTGAAAGCAAACTTTTAAACCAAAAAAGCACATTTCCTTCCTATTTTACCTCCTGTGGTTTTAGTCACTGTTGATTTTACAACATTCTGATTCAAGAGTAACTAGTGTTTTTCACATAAAAATACTGTAGTTCTTGCACACTAAGAGCTGACATAGTATTAGCTTTGCTGCTATTATTATTTTTGAAATTCCTGGGAGAACATGCCATTATTGACTTTTTCCCCCAAATGCACTTAAGGTAAAATGCAAGGACTGTACACCAGAGTTCACTTCCTACAGTTTTTTAAGCCATGGAATTTTGCCTTTCCAACATTAAAAGATTCAAAAACTTCAGCACTGCACTTGTTTGTCTGTAGAGATCTTGGATTTTCAAGTGGTGTCATCATTTATACAGAAATACCATCACTAATGGAGATTTCAAACCATTTTATCTTTTGCACCATATTCCAACTCACAAAAACTCTTTTTGAAACTAGGCTTCATTTTAAATATTTATGCCCATGTTATCTTCCAAGCAATCATCATCATATAGCCAACTTTGGTCAAATTCATTAGATTGTTCCATAAGCTCAAAAAGGCATTTGTACTGTTCTGGATACAGACTACCTGTTGTAATGTTTTCTGGCATCTCTAACTGTCTCAACAGTTTCTTCCCGCTCTCGCAACTCCATAAACTGAAATACAAGACATTGAAAAACAATCACAATGAGATAGTAATTTTAATAAGTCATTCAACCAGCTTAGAATAATTATACTATCTATATAAAGTTTTAATGTATAAAATGTCTATAATTCTATCACAAGGAAACAATCAGCACACCGGGGGAGGGGGGATGCAGAATGTTTATAGCTGCTTAGGTAGTACTTGTTCCTGAAACACAATATAATTTTCCAACACGACACTCCACTCAGGCTTTCACATAACACTCACCAGATTTAGTTCTGCACAGGTAAGTTATTGCCTCTGATATCAAGCATCACACTGCAAATATAGCCTAAAGCACATGACTCAGGCATAAGAGGCTATAAGTAGACTTTAAATACCCTGAAGGCACCAGATCCCATCTGATCTTGAAAGCTAAGCAGGGTCAGCCCCAGAGACCACCAGGTGTTGTAGGCTATTTTTCAAGGAAATGAACTAGCAAAAGAAAACCCTACAAAATTAATCAAGTTGCCATAAGTTGATAAGCAACTTGAAGGTGCATGCACACACATGCACATGAGTTTTCAGAACAACCCCCTTAAAAACAGAACCTCAATATTCAGCCCAATGGCATGGAATTTTGAAAGAGAAGAATCTGATGGGAAAGATAAGGTTAGGGTGACTGAAAGTAAAAACAGGTGAGAGGAAGAATGGAATGGAGCAGCTGGAAGATGTCAGGAAGGCTCAAACCAAGAAATTATTTCAAAATGTTTCCAGAGACATGTGAGGTATATGGAAATTAATGGAACAAGTTATTAATGTAACAATAAGACACAAATTAAGGAAGCAAAAAATCCCAAACGGAATGGAGGGGAAATAAGGCCAAGAAACCACTGGGTATACAACACTGACTTATGGAAAGCCAAGGAGAGGGAGAATTGAATGTTGGTACCTTGACTATAAATATTCCACATTTTATGTATTTTTCTGCAAGCCTTGCTTGCAGCAAATAAAAATTAGTTGGACATATAATCATTACTCCTAAATTAACTATAAAATGCAGCTTCATTTTCCATTGTTGTGAAATTCTGATCTCCATCACGGATTTCAGTATGCATTTTAATGCACCATGCCATAGGTCAATGATATATTCATGTAAATAAAGTCTCTTATGTAACTTAAAACACAAATGGCCAATATCTAAATTTGGAGGGAGAAAAGAGGGCATTGGCTTATGTTTATCCTTCAGCCTGTCCCAAGTCTCAGCTGATGCCAACAACAGCTTTTCATACAGTATGGTACCCTGCTGTTCAAATTAGAAATTGTGAAGTCAAAGGCTTTCATGGCCAGCATCCATAGTTTTCTCTGAAGATGCCAGCCACCGATGCTGGCGAAACGTCAGGAAGAAAATCTTATAGAACATAGCCACATAGCCCAAAAAACCCACAAAAAATAAAATAAAATTAGAAATTCCTAATAAGAAGGGCTAAGCCCTGAGGCATACTTAAAGCACATTTCTGAATCCCAGCTAGTCAATATTGAAAGAACCAGATAATAGCCCACTTCCCTGAAGAAACTACGTTAGATCTTGTGTTAAAGTATATTCTGCACACTATTTTTTAGAATTATATAAGTGCCATAGTTTGTTACATTTTGCTACATTTGTCAACAGACTGGATTAATGTTTACTTACTTTAATTTATCTATGAGTTTTGTTTTGCCTTTAGCAAGACATTGTTTTACTATCACAATAAATATGTTTGAATTAACAGTTGTCAAATTGTCTGTAAACAAATCCTTCCGGGGTGTCATTCGTACTAAGCATAAGTGGTCATTCTGCAATAGCTGCATGTAGAACAAAAGAACATTAAACACATTAGTTAATGTATTAATTAATCAATGTATATGTATTTGCGCTAATATTCTTATACACAGAAAAATGTCCTACTGCTCAAAAGAACAGTTTAAAAATATACTGCACACTAGCATGCAAATTTCATGAAGAATTTCAACATCCCATGAATTATCATCCCTTTGCATGAAATTGGATTAATCCTCTAATTACAAATCAGCATGTAAGTGGAGTATCTGTGTGCTTGTGAACATGTCCTCCACCCCCACCATAACATTCTATTATGGTGAATGTGACAATTATTGCACTACTATAGCAAAACAAGTATTGCAACCTAGATTTTCAAAGTGTGCCAGTGGAAGAGGTTTACTAATACTGTACAAGTCTGACTTAACTAGAAAGCTCACTGAACACTGACTGCTAGAGTAAATGCTCAGCAAAATGAATCTTTGTGCTTCTCTCTAAAATACTGGTTTTGAGATTTAAATTCATTCTTAGCATGGGATTCAGTGGCTTAAACGGGATAAGACAGGTCTCAGCCCCTATATTAGGGGACAGCAACTTTGGTGTGCCCAGGGGCAATTTGTCAAACAGAATCACACAAATGTTTTTAAATTAAAACAAAAACAAAATTGGAAGTGGCTGAAAGTCCACTTCTGGTATTGCAAATGGGTATTTTTCAAAGTTAAAAAGTACAGGGGTCCCACTGCATATGTAAAAGGGAAATCACTACTGGAGACCTTCAAAAGAGGCAGTACACACACTTTCCTTTTTTGTGCTAGAAAAGCGAAGTCCAAAGGAGTCTGGATCAGATACAAAAACAGTGTTGTGAGCAGCATGTAGCTTTAGACCTGTACTTTGCCTACACCTGCTTTCAATCTTTAAATCTGTGAAGAAGGAATTTAAAGCATCATGAATAATCAAGTGTCCCACAGAAAGTAGAACTGTGGATTTCCAACACTGTTAATGGTGTATGCTCAGCAAATCGGAGTACATTTCTTCCTAATGATATTTGCTTCTAATGTCTGTTGTAATGATGAAATACTAGACCTAAATATTTTCATTACATTTGCTTTAATAATTAGAAACATACAGCTTACCACACTCTTTGGTATGGAGAGTCCACCATTTCTCGAGTTAGTTAAAAATGAAGACCAGGGCTCCTAAAATGAAAGGAACAGTCAGTACTACCATTTTCTTACAACATTTTGAAGAAAGACTGAAATAGAGTTGAATTGGTTTAAAAAGAGATAAGGCAAAGTATATATTTCTTTCTCTACCTTCAAGGTGCCTGTCAACTTGTGGTGACCTCATAAATTTCAATTGTCTTAGGCAAGGAATGCTCAGAAATGGTTTAGCCAGTTACTTCCTCTGAAATATAGTATTCACTGGCAGCTCCCATCCAAGTATTGACAGGGCTGACCCTGTAAGTGGTGCTCTGGAAATGGAGGAGTTTTCCACTATTCCGTTGACATGGATAGATCACTTCCTGGTCAGGGTTTAGACTTGTTGGAACTCAGAACCTCTGCAGGGATTGGAGGTCCATTAAGATGGTCCAGCCTAGGAGGCTTAAGGATCCAAATGGATTCCTGATGGCTCTTGGGGAGTTTCCTGCTGCCTTGGCAGGGGATCCTGTCCAAACCTTGGTCAAACTTTGGAATGGGGAAATTACCATGGTGGTTGACACAATCGCTCCTAAGCATCCTGTCTCATGGAGTGGAGCTAAACTAGCTCCCTGGTTTTTTAAGGAGTTGATCGCAATGAAACAAATGAAATGGTGACTAGAATGACAGTGACAGAAATCTCATAGTGAATCTGACCAAAAGCTAGAATTTACCTGAAGGCATACAGTGGAGCAATAAAGACAACATGCTGCTCTTTTGGTACAAGATAAAAACATTCTTATGCTCAGAAAAGTTCAGCTGAATTGTTTCGAATGGTCAGGGATCTGTTACAATCTGGTCCAGAAGAGAATGTAAACCACTCAATAGCTTGCTGCAAATAATTTCCCTGCCATTTTGCAGATAAAATCGCTCTGATTTGCTGTGACACCACAGTTCATACAGTTTGGACGTAATCATGGCTCCTGCTTGCCCAGTGTTGACAGACAATTTGTGCAGCCTGAAGATGTGGACAGAATCCTTGGAGCAGTGAGAGCCACCACATGCATACTAGACTCTTGCCCCTCTTGACTAATTAAACAGGCCAGAGAAGGACTAGTAGAGTGGGTCAGGGAAATGATTAAAGCTTCTTTACAACAAGGCAAGGTCCCAACATGCTTGAAGGAGGATGTGGTAAAACCTCTTCTGAAAAAACTTTGCCTGGATACTGTGTAGGCCAGTTTCCAACCTTTCCTTTTTGTGCAAAGTGCTGTAGTGTGTACTGGCTTCTCAACTCCATGGGTTCCTGGATAAGATGGATTATCTAGATCAGTTCACAATTCAAAGTGCTGGTTTTGACTTATAAAGCCCTGTAAGGCTTGGTTCCAGGTTATTTGAAGGACCATATCTCCCTTTACAAGCGCACTAGAGCACTGAGATCATCACTAGAGGCCTTCCTCTCTGTCCCACCACCCTCTCAGGCTCATTTGGCGGGAACAAGGGAAAGGGCCTTCTCAGTGGCTGCTCCCAGCCTCTGGAACTTCCACCTTAGAAAGGCCAGGTTGACCCCTTCCCTGCTGCTCTTATGGTACAAGATAAAAACATTCTTATGCTGCCAGGGTTTCTCAAACTGATAAGGGCTGGACTTTAAATGCATTGAGTTTTGTATAGAGTTTTAAATACATTTTAAATTTTAATGTGTAATCAAAGGCTTTCATAGCTGGCATCCATAGGTATTTTGGGGTGGGGTGGGGGGCTATGTGGCTCTCTTCTTCCAGAACATGGCCACATAGCCCCAAAAACCCACAAATGTGTAATGTTTTTAACTTTTTAAAATTGTCTTTTAAACTTTGTATCAACATTTTAATGCTTTGTATTATTTTTAACTTGCACTGTTCTAAATTTTATTAGCTGTCAGGAGAAAGGTGGTATATAAATGAATGAAATAAATAACAACAACTTTCAGCAGCGACTTCTCAATACAGTCGTAAACCATGACTGCCCAATAATATATGTAGTGATCAACTAACAGATCTCATTGTAAGAATATAAGCAATCATAATCTGACAAGTGCCACAGAAAAGACAAAATCATTTCTTGAAAAAGTATAATAATGAGCTTATGAAATTCACAAGTGATGCAAGTGAGCTTCTTCTTACACAAAGAGTACTGAGGTATTCCTCTACCAGTAGATGTTCCATTCTACATAAATGTAACATAGCAAGTGGCACAGCAGGGCACTCTCCTGAGCATATTTTCACCCAGGAGGAACAGGAAACTCTTCCTGCTGGCACACAGGAAGAAGTAGACTAAAACCAAACCCAAAGTTTACACACCATTCTGAAAATACTTGTATTATGTGCAACATATCCAACATTACTATTAAGTGCCAAAGGCCAGGATGTTTGTATTATAAAATAAGAACATATACCATATGCAGAAGCTGAATATCACAAGCTGTTTGCCAAAGTACACTTAGTGCTTGATAAATTCGTGCTTCTTCAGGCTTTGCAACAAGAGTCTGACAAAGACAAAACAGAAGTTATATTTTATATATTTCTAAATTATCAATAAAATCCTATCTGTAGAACTCAAAAAACATAATTAAGTCAAGAAGTTCTAAATAGCATCAATTTTTTTTTTAATCGAGGCATAGATGTCAGTTCAGCATACACAGCAGAGATCATATTAGAAGCAATTTGTCACAGCAAAATTGTTCCTGTTGCAGTCAGGGAGACAACATATGTAATTCCACAGGCCGGTTTAAATTTAATGTTTTTCAAACACTGTTCCTTCATCCTTAAAACGACTGCAATAATTCTAAAGTGCAAAATGTTTATATATAGTATGTTTATATATTAAGCAGATGAATGCTCTGAGGATTATGATGTGCAACCAATAGTTTGGGTTTCCAGTTTTTATTTTATTTTATTTGTTGATCATTATTGCAATTCTCCAAATATTTGCTGAAGTTTAATTATACCATGAGAATATAAATCAACAGACCTTTCACCCAGTGTAACAACTTTGCTCAAGAATAACAAAATGCCTTTGGATATTTGCACAGTATATTTCCTTATTATAAGACTTCCTTATTGTATAGCTACACACACATAAACTCATACTCTAACAAAGATATCTTTCTTGAAAAACTGACAGTTGATATTTATTCCAAGGAAAAAGCAAATTGTGGAAAGCTTTGAAGCCTGTTTTTTCCTATTTAAAAAGGAGGCTATGGATCTCATCCAACACCATACAAGCACAGATTCTTAGATGGGACACTACGGGACCTACCCTGCTTTCCTTGCTTCCTTCCACCAAATTAGAGGGTCCCCTAACCCTTTGGGGTAGACTGCCATCTTATTAAGTTGTTTTGGCAGATGGTCACCACTGGATTTCAGATATTGCTCCATTAGAAATAAATAAGGTGAACTTGCTGTCTATTCTCTGACTGTATAATATTTAACTGCTAGGTCTTACTGCCAATACAATAGATTAGATTATCATTTATTCACCTTTAGGTTCTTTAGAGCAGACCACAAAACAATTAATTACACAATGATTTATTTATAAAAGAAGCATAAAATGTTTTGTTTAAAATACAAATAAATAATACATCATCATGTTAAAAATGGCCATTTGGGAAAAAAACACAAAATCAATCGACCTATTAGCAAAAATTCTTGTACATATAATATATACCTTGTATTCTTTTTCACTGACAAACAGGTTCAGTTCTATTCTTCCATATTTATATACAGAACTGCGTTCATATAAGGAATAGATTAGCTTCCATAGCACATTCCTTTCTCTTTTTTGTGGAACAATTCCAACCACTTTTAGAGGAACACCTGTTTAGAAAAGGAAACAAGTTGAATGAAAAACATACTATATATGTCTCTACGTAAGAGTGAGATAAAAATTGATTTTACAAATGAGTGATGAAGTAGATGGCATCAATGAAACTATTACCAATATAATCTTTCCCATCATTAATAACAAATTGCAGTTTGTGTACTAAGACCTTATGTGAACTTTCCTGCTTCTAATAGCAGGGATTTACACCTCAAGAGGCACACTTGCTAAAAAAAACACAAGTGAACGGGTCCTAGAGCAAATCAGGCCTGAATTTTCAATAGAAGCTAATGTGACTAAGGCGGAATACATACCGCCAAAATGTAGCATGGCGGCAGCAATTCTAGGGTTAGGGAGCGCACACCATTCACACGCTCTCTAACCCTAGTACGTCCTCCTTACATCAAAAAGGCAGCACCCTGTCTCCATGGGCGCCACCGTTTTGACGTGATGGCCGCACCGTGTCCAAACGGTGCAGCGCGGCCGTGACGTACAGCCGCCGCTACAGGGCACTTTTGGCACCCTTTCAGCAGCCACGCCAGCAATACAGAAGAGAAAGGAGCCAAGCGGCCCCTTTCTTTCCCCGCCGCTGTTGGGGTGTCCTGGGACATGAAGCCCCAAGGACACCCCTTTCCAGGCTGCGGGGAAGCAGCGTTTTGCCGCTTCCCCGAGGCCTGGGAAAGCAGCGGATAAGGGCCTCTGGGGCTGTCGCTGTGGCCGCTCAGGCCCCGATCCATCAGGGAAAGGGGCGGGTGCAGGCCACCCCAAAGGGGCAGTCTGTATCCCGCCTAAATTAGGCTGTTGCACTTTGAACATACCATGAGACAATGTGGCTCACTGGGAAAGATAATAACGCTTGATAAAGTGGAAGGCAGTAGGAAAAGGGGGAGACTGTACTACAGGTGCTCAATCAGTCAAGCCCTGAGTTTGGAAGACATGAGCAAGGCACTTGGAGGTCTGTCATTCATAGGGTCACTGTAAGTTGAAATCGACTGATACCAAATAATAACAAAAGGCCACATGTGATGTTGGATGCATTCACAAGCACACCTATGTCCCCACGTGTATACTAATTTGTCATGCATACAATTACACACACACACACACACACACAATACATACGAACACACTGCTATGTGCTTTAGAAATGTTCATTCAAACAGTGAACATACTGAATTAATGGCAACATGTAAATAATAATAATAATAATGTTTATTTACAATGCTATTTCCACTAAATGGTGGAACATCAAACATATTGTACAGTATATGTTTGATGTTCCACCATTTGGTGGAAATGGCATTACAGATACAATTGCCCCTCTATTTTCGTGGGGGATCTGTTCCAGAACCCCTCCCAGGAAAATCGCCAATACTGGAGTCCGTATTGACTCCAATGGCAGCATGTCCTCGGGCGCGCACCACATTGTGTCGCCCTCCATTTGCCCCTCGCTTATTTCTGAGGGATATGGACTCCAAGTCTGCAAAAACGGAGGGATAACTGCATACCTAATGCTATAAATGTACATTAATACTTAATAATAAACAAAACACTATAAATATACATTGATATTTTAGTAAATTCCTTTGATTCAATGAGTCTACAGTACTTTGATTCCCATGTTAGGAGAAATATGGTACCCAAAGTAATTACTTTAGATCCCTTATTGCAAGAAAATGAGGAATATAATTTAAATAAATAAACAAATTCTTTAGATGGGACTAACAACTGAATTCAGGCAATTTTCCATTTGTGTAATTACAAAGGCATACACAAGCATGTTCACTCTTTCTCTCAAACCCATGATTGACCTTGACTCCTAGGGTATCTTCCAAGGAAGCATATCCTTCTGATATCAATTCCTAAACTGGCAGCAGTATAAAGTTAGGTGGTAATCTGAGTGAGGAACCATGAGGGAGTAACATATACAGTGAGACTTCAGTATCTACAGGGGTCTGTTGTGGACTCCCACCCCGCTGATACCAAAATCCATGGGACCTCAAGTCCCGTTGTCCCCAATGGCAGCACATGCATACAGTTGCGCCACCATTAGGGACAAATGGGGCTGCTGCTAATGGAGGCGTGGCCATGTGCATGAACCGTCACTGGGGACAGCGGGTCTTGCCATCCACCAGGCAGCATAGATTATACACTCATGTTTGGGAGCAGGAATGGGAAATTCTTGCGCATGAGTGGGGTGTAATGACAGCCCCCGCCAGGAAACCTCAAGGGCTGAACCTCCCCACTGCCACCCCTCCCTGCAAAAAATGATATTTTTCCTTCCTCCTCTAGGGGGCAATTTTATAATGTTTGGGAAAGGGGGCTGGGGAACTTTTTGACTAGGAGAGGACCTAGTCCTGTTTTATAACAGAACCTAACTTGGAAATCAAGTTAGTGTTCACTGTTTGTAAGAAAAAAGACAACTCCTGGGTCTGAAGTGGTCGAGGGGCAAGAAACACTGCAAAATTGCTTCCCCTGTGCCTCTTAAAGGACATGTGGGGTCAAGTGTTTGGTTTTGTTTTTTTAAAGAAAACATTTAGACTCCAAGGAGAAGCATGGAGGGGCATGAAAATGGCTCTGGGATACACATTCCACAGACCAATTTTAAGAAATTCTAAGGCTCTGGTATGGTAGCCTAAGGTTGGCAACCCCATACAAAGTTTTCCCAATGGTGGCACCACATCTTTATATTTACAGACCACTTTTCACTCATAACACTTCAAAGATGCAGTGCTAGAGCTCTCGCCTGAGACACAGTAGTTTTAACAAACCAAGGAAAAGTTTCTTCTTGAAAACAAAATACACATTTTTGAAATAATGTGGCAAGTGTTTTAACTGGTGCCATTTCACACTGCCTTTAAGTGCTATTGCTATTCTGTTGCACATATTCTAATGTAATTGTAAATTGTACGCCATTGGCAGGTTTCATTTTTATTGATTTGATCATTGTATGTACAGCGCTGTGTACATTTACAGCGCTATAAAAATAAACTATAATAATAACAATAAATATTCTAATGTACAGAATTTTACTGGATCATATCCCATCTTAAGTACACCAAATGGAGAAAGGGGGAATGCAACAGTCAGATATTGATCTTCAGTCTGTTCGCAACTATATGCACACATTACAATTTACCTGCTGTCCAAGCAGTAGCAGAGATGCCCAAGTTCTCAAAAAGATTCTCAGAATACAACACAGGAGGTTTAATTGATCCAGAATTGATAGGGTCCAATCTGAAGAAGTCACAATGCACAACTTCCAGTTGGCCATCTAGTTTATTCTTTAAAGACTAAATATAAGCAAAAGGTTATTTGAACATATGAAAGAGACTGCTCAATCCATAGATATTTCTAGCCCAACATTGTCTATCTAAACTAACAACATAGTAGCTTTCCCAATCGTATAACACACGTTTCTTTAATAAATTAAAGGTGGACCTGTGCCTCTTCAGATTTTTTCCTACTATGACTCCCATCGCCCAGTCCATTAGCTATGTCAGCTGGGGCAAGTGTGAGCAATAAGCACAAAGGTTGTGCCTAAATTTATCTTCTTTTTTATAACGATAAATTTCCTTCATCAATGGCCAATTAAATGTAACAAAAATGTTGTTACTGTTATGTGCTTTCAAGTCATTTCCTACTTATGGCAACCCTAAGACAGCCCCACCATGGGTTTTCCTTAGCAAGAATTATTCAGAGGGGGGGTTTGCCTTTGCTTTCCTCTGAGGCTAAGGGAGTATGACATGCCCAAGGTTATTCGATGGGTTTCCATGGCCAAGCAAGGATTCAAACACTGCCCTCCAGAATCAAAGTCCAAAACACAACATACCTACCTCTAAGTTAGGAAGAAAGGAGTTGTTACTTTCTAGTGCTATCACACGAGCACCAGCATTGAGCAGCGTTCGGGTCAGGATGCCAGGACCTGTGAAAACAGCCAGAGTTCAATATTTTGCTCTGAAACTAGTTTAAGTCTAGAACTGAACAGTTTTGCTTTAAATGAGAACTGAGGGGTGGGTGAAGTTAAAATTTCTGTACTGCATGGTATCTCAATTAATAACTCTGGGGTGGGAGGATACATCAGTCTCATTCCTGTCTCAATAATTCTGATGAAGATGAAATGGGAAAGAGGGCACAGTTGCACAATACTTCTTCTGTTCCACCTTCCCCAGCACAATCAGGGCACCAAAGGAGTGGGAAGATTTGTGGGGGGGGGGGGGGATATAATGACATCATATGATGGGCTGTATGGAAAGCCTCTGAAAGATGCATGCTGCTACTAAAGTGCTTTACCTCAAGTTTTCAGAGGCAGCTTTGCTTTATCCTCTGTCTTCATTCTTACATTGATTGTCTGTTTTAGCAGGAAGTGACAAAAGTTATACAGTAGCCCCTCTGTTTTCGAGGGGGATCCATTCCAGACACACCTCGCCACAATAATGGAAAATAGCCGGTATTCAAGCCCCATTGGCTTGCATGGTGGTGTGTGCCTGTGGGTGTGCACCAAGGACACTCACCCAATTTTGTCCCTCTCCATATGCCGCCTGCAAACAGGCAAGGGACACGGATTCAGAGTGCATGAAAACAGGGGCGACTGTATATGTTTTAATAATCTAACTGTTCTTCATGTTCCCAAGATTCCTATGATATGAAACCCACAGTCAATATACAAATTCTGCTTCAGCCAAAATTTCAGAGCACTTTGGAAGTTAGATGTGGAAAATGTATAATTCTTTGTTAACAAGTATATTTTGAAATTATGTCAATATAGATCAAATGCAGTGCATATGTATCATTACTAGCACAGAGGCGGACAAGGAGCATGCTGCATATTGTCCCTTAAAGCGATTTTGTGGCCTCCCATGGGTCAAGACATGGGGGAGCTTGCTCCAAAATGACTGTTGGGAGGTATTTCCACCACATTTGGAGCCCCTTTGTGGTCAAAACAAATTGTGACAAAATTTGCCCAACAAAAGTTTTGCCTCATGTGGGTCTAATGCGGCTCCTTAGCCTTCCAGAGCTGCACATTTTCTACACTGATAGCTGGGGAATCAGGATATCTGTAAAAGCACACAGAGAGCAAGGCTTTCATGGCCGGCATCCATAATTTTGTGTGGGTTTTGGGGCTATGTAGCCATGTTCTATAAGAGTGTTGCATCTACCAGCAGCTAAAATAGGAAACAGGAACAACAAACAAACCCAGTCTCAGGCTCTGAAGACGGATGGCATCCACACTGCAGAAATAACCCAGTTTTAACTGCTTTAACTGCTATGGCCCCATCCCATGGAACCCTGGGATTAGTAGTTTGTTGTGGCACCAGAGGTCTCTGACACAGAAGATTAAATGTCTCACAAAACTACAGTTCTCTCAGAATTTCCCAGCACTGGGCCATGGCGATGGCGATGTCAACCTGGGTTGTTTCTGCAGTGCAGACACAGCTTTAGTACTTTGTGTTGCACAGCACAATGGCCAAGAAGCAGAGCCATGAACCAGAAAAGTCTCCAGTTTAAGCCTCTACTCTGATCGAAGTATTAATGTTGCACAAAGGTTGTGTTCAGTATCTATAACAAACCTTTCATGGAAAAGAGCACCCTCCTGTTCCTCCTAGATGTGCGCATGGCAGCGCATGGTTCCAGCAATAAGACTGTGGGGCTGAAGCACAGCAACTGAGTTTAAAGGCCCAGTGCCATAGACTCAAGTTTATGTCACTTCAGTGCCTTGACCTGGACGCAGGTTGGCAATAAATGGACCTGAAAGGCTTGGATGCCTCCCTGGAGAGAGAGGAGCCCAGTCCTTCCTCCTCCTCCTCCTCCGCAGCTCACCTGGTTCGCATTCCACAAAGAGGGCCTCCTCCTCCTTCCCCTCAGAGCCTCCTTTGCTGCCCAACTTAGCGGCCACCGACCGCGCCAACTCTGGGCAGGCCACGAACCTCCTCAACGGCGGCGGCGCCCTCGTCTTCTCCGCCACCAACCGGGCCGTTTCCCCCGCCGCCGGCACCTCCAAGACGCCGCGGGCCCACCCTTCCGCCAGGCCTCGCCTCCAAAGCCGCAGCCCGGGAGAGAAGCCGGGGGCACCCAACACCATCGCCGCCGTCTTCCACATGTGTGTCACCTTGCAGGAGGAGGAGGAGGAGCACACCGGAAACGCCTTTTTCTGGGAAGGACCACTTCCGCTTCCGGTTGGAACGCTCTAGCCGCCATCCTCTCTATGGCCCGTCCGCTCTAGGCGCCGCGGCTTTGTGGTGCTCACCTCTTCTCCTCCAGAGGCCGGGTCACAGGTAGAAGCAGCAGCAGCAGCAGCAGCGTCCTGGCGCTCCACCGGAAGTGCCTCCGGAGGTACGATTAGGAGGGAGGGGGTTCTTCTGAGGCGGGGGTGGCGTTCTTCACGCGGCAACGATGCTCTTCCTCCATTAGGTCCCGAAACCAAGCCTTTGGTCCACCTGGGACCCAACCTGCCCCAGTGGGGCAGCGACCACCTCGCTAGGGAACCCAGCTGGACCAAAGGCTTGGTTTAGGGGCCTAACGGAGGAATTGGAGACTCCATGTGAAAGGGATCTAGGAGTCCAAGTAGACCACAAGTTCAACATGAGTCAAGAGTGTGATGCTGCAGCTAAAAAGGCCAACGTGATTCTAGGCTGCATCAATAAAAGTATAGTGTCTAGATCAAGAGAAGTAATAGTGCCACTGTATCCTGCTTTGGTCAGACCCCACCTGGGATACTGTGTCCAGTTCTGGGCACCACAATTCAAAAAGGACATTGAGAAACTGGAGCGTGTCCAAAAGAGGGCAATTAAAATGGTGAAGGCCATGCCTTATGAGGAGAGACTTAGGGAGCTGGGGATGAGAAGGTTAAGAGGTGATATGATAGCCCTGTTTAAGTATTTGAAGGGATGTCATATTAAGGAGGGAGCAAGCTTGTTTTCTGCTGCTCCAGAGAACAGGACACAGAGCAATGGATGCAAGCTCCAGGAAAAGAGATTCCACCTCAGCCTTAGGAAGAACTTCCTGACAGTAAGGGCTGTTCAACAGTGGAATATGCTGCCTTGGAAAGTGGTGGAGTCTCCTTCTTTGGGGACCTTTAAACAGAGTCTGGATAGCCATCTGTCAGGGATGCTTTGATTGAGAGTTCCTACATGGCAGAAAGGAGTTGGACTGGATGGCCCTTGTAGTCTCTTCCAACTCCATGACTCCATGATAACCCCATAGAGAGAACTTGGCTTCTTAATACAGTACTGAAGATTCTACCTCAACATTAGGAGGAACTTCCTGACAGTAAGGGCTGTTTGACAGTGGAACACATTCCCTCAGAGAGTGATGGCGTCCCCTTCTTTGGAAGCTTTTAAACAGAGGCTGGATGGCCCTCTGTTGGGAATGCTTTGATTGTGTTTCCCTGCATGGCAGTGGGTTGGATTGGATGGCCCTTGGGGTCTCTTCCATCTCTATGATTCAATAAAGTCAGCCACAGTGGGGTTTCCTGGCCAATCCAGGATTCAAACCCAGGGTCCAAAACACACTCCAGAAATATTCCAGTTATTTGAGCGTTCTTTAACTGCTCTGGCTCAATGCTAGGAAATTCTGGAATTGTAGTTTTGTGAGACATTTAGCCTTCTCTGTCAGAGAGCTCCAGTGCCACCCAGGATTCCCTAGCACTAGGGCAGTTAAAGCAGTCTCAAATTGGACTGTTTCAGCAGTATGTTTTGGACCTAAGTCTCCAGAGTCGTAGTCCAGCGCTCAGACTGCTACACCACTCTGGGGCACACAGTTGGCCCTCCTTTCCACTGATTTTGTTTTTAACCTGGGTTCAGCTATCCACAGCTTGAAAATACTAAATGAAGCTTGATTTTGTTACTTTATATAAAGGGCACCATTGCATTTAATGGGACTTGAGCATCTATGGATTTTGGTTTCCACAGGGGAGTCCTGGAACCAAACCCCACCAGATACCAAGGGTCCACTGTATAATGTTTGAATAACATCCTGCACACCGTAATCTCTGTTTCTGATGTGAATCCATAGGTTGTATCCACACTGCAGAAATAATCCAGTTTGAAACTTCTTTAACTGTGCTGGCTCAATGGTAGGGAATTCTGGGAACTGTAGTTTTGTGAGACATTTAGCCTTCTCTGTGAGAGAGCTCTGGTGCCTCAAGAAACTACAGCTCCCACAGTTCCTAGCCATGGCAGTTAAAGTGGTTTCAAATTAGATTATTTCTGCAGTGCGGATGCACCCCTTTCCACTCATAGGGCATAGAGTGGCTCCCTGGGGTTGTAACCTTTCAAGATTTCTGTGTGGAGGAGGGTTACTCAGGGCACCGCTGTGGGCCTCGCGGTTGCCTGTTGGTTTCCAGCCTTTTTGTGTCCTTGCCAGTATAGTAAGCCAGCTTTTTGCACTGGTCTTTGTCCTGTTGCCAATCCAGTATCAGATCACTTGCCTGAGGTGACCTCAGATGTTACACATCTACACAGAAAGCATCTGCTTTACTTGAAGCGATGTGTGATAAAGTGAGGGCATAAGAGCAACCCTATGTCACCATCTAGCTGTGGCTTAAGTATTTTTTTCCATCAAAGAGGATGCTTTCCATCTAAGTAACACAGGAAAAATTATAAGCATGAGGAACAATAACAGAGTACTTTAGTCATGGCTTTTTTCCACCTTCACTCCCATGTTGTTTTTAAATTCTAGCTTGGTAGCTATTGGCAACAAGGAACTGCATACAGGTGAGTGAAAAGGCTGGCTGAGACAGGATACGCTGTCCCTCTCTGTTCAATATACAAATCAAGTGGGTGGCCTGAGAAGGGACCCACACACACACACACACACACACACCTCTGAATCCATTTTAGAAATGTAAAGTGCTCTTGGAGAGGAGTGAAACACTTATTTCATCTTTGGCCAGCCCTCGGCAGTAGTGGGATTGAAATCCAGGGCCCTGAAGATCAGCTTCCCTGCCCCAGCCAGAGAACAACAGGTGATGGGCAATACTGTACTAAACAGGCCAGACTCAGCACCTCCAAGGCCAACACAGCATTCTTCTTTTTTTTTTTCTTCCTTTTAACTACATGCAAGAGTCAGGGGACAGCTATCTGGATATGCACATAGTTACAGATGCTTCCAGGATTATTATTACAATCGGTCCTTCACTCACTGGGGTTAGGGACACAGGATCCCCACGAAAGTGGGAAAGCCACAGATAAGAGAACAACCCTCTAGGAATCTAGGTTCTCCTGCACAACTCTATGATCAACATCTGCCAGATGTTAACCATAGAATCATGCTACAAATGCCTAGAGAAGTGTTTTCTCTAGGAATATCTAGATCCTCCAGTATGACTTCTGGTGCACATTGACCATAGAGTTGCTCTGGAGGATCTAGAGAGAACATGTTATGAATAATCAAATCTGAAAGTCAGAACTGCAAATGTAGAGGGACAACTGTAATCCCAAAATGTATTATACTTTTCTGCCACAAAGTGGTGTTTACTCCCAAGTACAGGTGTCTGACCTCACTGCAATAGACACAGACTTGGTTTTCTTCTTCTTGTCTTGGTGGTATTATAATTTGAGTATAAAATGCAAAATTCCATGAGCTGGAAGTATCCGTTGTTGTTTTTAATCAAGGTTGGCAAACAAGATTGTTGTTGTCTCTTGCTTTATCACATCAGGAGTGTAGAATAAAGTTGTAAAGTACAGAACAGCAATGGAGGGGGAGAAGAAAAATATAGATCAGATATTTCTCAACTACTGTATAGTAATACATATGGTTATGTAAAGGAAAGCCCCATAAGACTATAGAGCCCAGTGTTTAGAATTGTCCAGCTATATCACTGCCCAGGAGGCTAATAACCTTGTGGGTATATTTACAATGCTATCTTGATTACTTTTAATATCTGTTCAAGATCATTTAGTACTTGTTCCAGGGGCATTTCCTCTTTACGATGTGAACTCAGGGATAAGGAATTTAAACAAAACCAGAAAGGTCAGTAAGGTGTGGTGACTAAATGGCTTGAACACAAGTACATTCCTGTGTTCGTCTTCACAGTTGCCTGCCAGCTATTCAGATTGCTATACCAATGTCATTAGCTTAATTGGCTCATAATTTTCTACCTAACTTTTTCTTCTTTCTTAAAAGACATGGCTTTAAAAGAGGAACTTTCATTCATGTGGTGTAGATAATCCACTGGGCAGCAGGCAGTAGTGACCAAAGGATCACTGTGTTAATTTCCCATGCAAGCAAAGTACTGCTCAAAAATCTACAACAAAGACTTTTACCATGTAGACGGCAAAAATGCCAGATGTCCCAGCTGGGTTCAGGAAAGGAAGAAGAACTTGGATTCATATTGCAAACACATGTTGGATATTGGAGTGCATCAATTTTTTTCAGAAGGAAACCAGTCTGTTCTTTATTGATTATAACAAAGCCTTTGGTTGCATGACTGTTCTTGTGTGTAACCTGTACTCAGAATAAGGGGCTACTGTCAGGGCAGAACATAGAGAAATGGGTTTACAATTGACAAGGGGATCAGGAAGGCTACCTTTTATCCCCCTATGTGTTTAACTTGTACACTGAAAATCATACATCATACGTCAATCAGAATTAGATTTGGAGGAAGGAAGCATCAGCAATTAAAGATATGTAGAGAACACTATTTTACTGATTGTATGTACAGCACTTTGTAAAATCTACAGCGTTATATAAATAAAGCATAATAATAATAACACCATATTATTAGCAAAGACTTGGAGTGATTATTGAAGAAAATCAAGGAAGAAAATGCAAAGGCAGTCTTACAGCTGAACTTGAGTAAAATAAAAATACTGTAGTGAGCACAGCTGATTTATGTAACTTTAAAGTAGATGATGAAGACATTGAAACAGTTCAAGATTTTCAATACCTTGGCTTAATCAGAATTGGCTGCAGTCAGGAAATCAGAAGAAGACTAGGACTTGGAAGAACAGCCATGAATGAATGGAACAAATCCTGAAGTTTCAAGATATATAATTAAATACTAAAGTTAGGATTGCCCATGCCATCATATTTCCTGTTTCTATGTATGGTTGTGAAAGCTGGACAGTGAAGAAAACTGATAAGAAGAAAATCAACTCATTTGAAATGTGGTGCTGGATAAGAGTTCTGAAGATACTGTGGACTGTTAAAAAGACAAATGAATGGGTTCTGTGGCAGATCAAGCCTGAACTGTCCCTCAAAACCAAGATGACTAAACTGTCATACTTTGGGCATATCATGAGAAGACATGACTCACTATAAAGAACAGTAGTGCTTGTTAAGGTAGAAGACAGTAGGAAAAGAGAAGGGCTGCATTCTAAGTGGACTGACTTAATCAAGGATGCCACAACCCTGAGTCTGTAAGAGCTGAGCAAGGCTGTTGATGATAGGGTGGCTTGCAGGTCTCTCATTCCTCAAACTCAAGCTGGTGGCAGTTAACAGCAACAAGACAATCCATTAGATGAGAAGTAAAAATAAGTTGAGGCTTTGAGCAGTTATGCTATATATATTGTGAATCAGTGTCCAGTGTGTGGAGGAGGCAGGTGCATGGGTGTCATCTGGAAGGTAGTCTGCACTCATATTTAATGCATCATTAGTGTACTAGGTTGAGTTTGTTTGTTTTTAAGTTCAAAGTTGAAAACCTTATTTGGATAGGAAAATTGCTAGCTTCTGACATTGTGTTTCTTTTTTGTTTTTCCTTTTTGTGTAAATGATTACAGAGTGCATAATTATAATAATAACTTATAATTTTAAATAAGGTCTCATTGCAGCAGGATACTGGTAATTACTGAAGCAGTACCAACCAGTTGTTCAACTTCCTAGCTATAATTGCTTTTGTGTTATATAAAAGTGCTAGACCTTCTATATAATATATAAATGTTAAGTATATCTAAATGCTTATTCTGAAAGGTGTCTGAACCATATTTGGAACCACTAAATGGTGACTGAATAAGCTTTGGTTTTCCGCTAGTGAATTTTCTACAGAAGTTTGATTTTATTCCAGTGATTTGTAAAGCAAGCCAAATCTCCAGAAAACATTATCCTCTTTTTCTTTTCCTGCCTACTTTACCTTTGGTTGGCTCGGGGGTAGATGTAGGCTGGGATCCAAAAAAAATTTTAAAAAAAAAAAAATCTGGCAGCTATTTTTCTATGTCCAAAGAGGTTTTGATTTAGTGTATCATTAACAGCTCAAACATCAGTGCCATATGGCAAACTACCTTTGAAACTAGTGAAAGCTTCCAAGGAAGGTCTGGTGTGGCATGCTGGTCTTCTTGTTCAGATTCAAAGCTCTTGAAAAAATTACTAGGATGCTCCTTGGATTCCAGCTGTAAACCTTTTCTGCTTTTTCAAATCAAGAGGCTTGCTTGCTGGTCATATTTGTAATGTTCATTATTTGTATAACTGTGTTGATAAAAAATTTGAATCACGTGCTCTTGGTAACATGAATTGCATGTTCTGGTGCTGCTTTAATGTATAGAAATAAGATTAAGAAACACTTAAGGTTGCTGAAGACACATACATCTTTTTATAAAGACATTGATTGGTAATAAATTGTCTATACTTTCCTGAGTTGTTTTAAATACAAATATGGTTAAACAGAGCCATCTTAAACTGCTTTCCTCCTGTTGTTTTGCAGCCTTCTTTAACCTGGAATCCTCTGGGTATGTTGGACCTAGTGCTGCTTATGGTCTGTAAAGCCGTGTGGCCTGGATCCAGGTTATCGGAAGGACTGTATTTCCTTGTAGAAGCCTACCTAAGATCTTTAAGAAGTGGCGCCCTGGCCCCTGGCGTTTGTTTGGGGCTGCACTCGTGCACACACGCGCTCCAGCAAGCACCTTTCCTCTCCTCCTGGCCCTGGCAAAGCCAGGAGGAGTGCAAATGCCACCCCTAAACTTTTTGAGGGGCCTGAGGGGGAGGAGCCAAAAAGCCCTGGAGGAGAGAGAAGCAGGGACAGAAGGCTGCACCGGGCTGCATCCACACTCAAGAAATAACCAGGTTTGGAAGCGATTTAACTCTTTTGTGGCTCTTGGCTATGGAAATCTGGGAGTTAGAGTATGCTCTGGGGTCCAGATATTGACGCTTGGCTCCATTCTGGCTCATGGCTATGGAATTCTGGGAGTTAGAGTATGTTCTGGGGTCCAGATATCAAGGCTTGGCCCTTTTCTGGCTCCTTCCAGCCTTGTTTTTTCTCATTTTTAAAAGAAAAATAAAATAAAATACACTTAGCTGGCCCCTTTTCAGCATATCAATGGGGATGCTTTGATTGAGAGTTCCTGCATGGCAGAATGGCCATTCTTGGGGTCTCTTCCAACTCTAGGATTCTAGGATTAATTAATTAACCTAAGGAATCAATCTAAAGGTCTGGGCCTCTCTGCCCTCCTGCCTTGGAAGCAAAGTCCATTGGCAGACCTCTGAGTTTTACTTTGCAAGGAGTTTTTATTTTCCTTATTTTTGCCTTTTTAAAGGAGTTTCCCCCAAATTCTGCCAGAGGATGAATTGGGGCTGTGGAGTCCTATAGCTCTGCTCCAAGCAATGCTAGTCTGCAGGCCCCATCATCCAGCAGCACCACAGATTGCTGGGAACTTCAGTCTAATAAGGCTGCACACTGCAGAAATAATCCACTTCAACACCACTTTAATGCTATGGAAAATCCTGGGATTTGTAGTATGTTGTGGCACCAGAGCTCTCTGACAAAGAAGGCTAAATACAGTATCTCACAAAACTACAATACCCAGATATTGTTGTTGTTATTATTATTTTCTTATATCCCGCCTTTCTCCCAATATACGGACTCAAGGTGGTGATTTTCTATAGCATTAATCTATAGTATATCTTTCTATAATGTAGATGGACACTCCCATTACATAATTTGTTTGGGGATGCTTTGATTGAGATTTCCTGCATGGCAGAATGGGGTTGGACTGGATGGCCCTTGGGGTATCTTCCAACTCTATGATTCCATGATTCTATAGCACTCTGAGCCTACTGTGATGTTAATTGTTTTTAAATGTATAACGTTCTAAAGTTATAAAGTCTTATAATGCAAGCCATGCACTGATGGACTATTGCACAATAATTTTGTATGTACAGTGGTGCCTCGGGTTACGAAATTAATTCGTTCCGCGGCCGCTTTCGTAACCCGAAAAGCCTTCGTAAGCCGAATTGCCATAGGCGCTAATGGGGAAAAGCCGCGTTTCGTGCGAAAAAGCCGAAAAAAGCACCAAAAATTTTCTTCGTATCCCGAAAAAACATTCGTAACCCGGAACAATGATTTCCTATGGGATTTTTTCGTATCCCGAAAATTTCGTAACCTGGGTATTTCGTATCCCGAGGTACCACTGTATTGATTTTATATCCTGCCTTTCTCCCAAAATAGGATTCTCTTAAAGGGGTTTGTTTTTTATAAAAAGAAAGGAAGGTATAATGTCTTGGAATTTAAAATTGTGACAGATAGATAGATAGATAGATAGATAGATAGATAGATAGATAGATAGATAGATACCGTCGATAGATAGACAGATAGACAGATAGATGGACAGACAGTTAGATAGATGAGTCTTGGAATTAAAAATTGTGTGCATGTGTGTATGTAGTATGTGTGTGTGTGTGTGTGTTGGAATTAAAAATCCCTCTTGGAAGTGGGAATGAAATGTTGTGTGGCTGCAGCCTGGGTTCTTAGCTCAGCTCAGAAGTTGGAATGCAGTGTCTCAAAGCATGAACAGAGTGGCTGCCGCTCATTGCTTGAACAGCTGCGCTTTGCTTTATTGAGCTGAATTTATCTGATGTAAATGCCTTCAGAGGAAGGACTCAGTTTGCATCTGCACTGAAAAAAATAATCCAGTTTGATGCCACTTTAGCTGCCCTTGGCTCCATATTGTGGAATGCTGGGACTTGTAGTTTGTTGCAGCACCTGACAGAGATGGCCAAACAGCTCCTCAAAACTACAAATCCCAAGATTCCATAGCAGCACAGAGCCATAACGGAAGTTCAAGTGGTGCCATTCTAATGTAAATGCGCGACCCTCTTTTTGTGTCTGGGGGGGCTCTTAGCCTCTCAAAATGGTGGCACTTAGTCTGGACTCCCCCCTTCCCAAAATCCTGGCTATGTCCCTGAAGAGGGCCTTCTTGGTAGCTGTTTCCAGAGGAAGGGTTTGGAACACCCTTCCTAGGAAGGGTGAAATGATTCCCTTCTTAGTGTCCTTCCATTGCCAACTGAAGATTTTTCTATTAGAACAGGCTTTAAAGAATGGATGGTAAATGTGCTTTTAATTGTGAACCATCTTGTTTGGTTTTTGTTTTTAATGAATTTTAAGTGTTTTTAATTCTGTGAATTGTTTAATTGTATTTTAAATTTTTATATGATTTTGCTGATGGTTGTTATATATCTTAATCTCTATTTGTTATAATATTTTCTAAGTTGCTTTGTATCTCATGATTGGGGGAAAGAAAGGTGTGCTATAAATGAATAAAATAACAAAAATAATAATGATAATAGTCAGGGTGGCCAGTGGCCACACAGGCTGAGGCTAACAGGGGTTGTAGTCAGCATCCTGAACAGCTCCAGGTTAGATCTGCTGAATTATCTTTGATTTTGGGAATGTTTTTAAGAGTTATGTCTAGCAAGCTACATTTCAAATCTTAGTGTTCTACAGAGGCCAGTGTTATACACGTTGTGGTGATAATCATGTCAACACTTGTAAAAAATAAAAACCTACAGAGAATCCCATAGGACTATTATGGTTAATCAAGGTATTTCTAAGTTCATGTTTTGGACTTTGTGTCAATGATCCTGATGCTCAAGTTCTTATTAAATTCTTGTTTGAAAAACATCTTTGGTAGCTGAACAAAGTCAAAGGGGTTGTCTGGCTGATAAGTATGATTTACCAAGATGAAGATAACAGTATATCTCCCACTAGTCTAAATTTCATGTGGTTAGTTTTCTAGCATCCCTCTCTTAGACAACACCCACATGCATACCTGTTTACTTTTAAACCCTCTTTTTTCACAGGTTGAGCAGATTCCGGATACCTCTGTGTAAACTCTTTGCCTAAAAAAAGTCATCTCTTTGCCCTGCAGTACGTTTGAGGAACCATATTAACTTACAAAAAATGGTGAGTGCTTTCCCTCTAATTTACAGGGTGGGGACTAAGCTCTAAGTGGTAGTAAAAAAAATGAGATTTTGGGATTATTATTTTTTTGAAACATAGGAAATTAGAGAGATTAATAATTATAATCTCTTGCCGGTTTATGTAATTTCCGGAGTGGGTAATAACCTATAACTAGTTTTAATAGTGACCAAGATTCAAGTGAGTATTTCAGAGCAATATTGCATTTTGAGACGAAGGATTCATATAATGAGATGAAGGATTCATATAAATAAGGATTATTTAATGCTGACAGTATTATCTCTGTATAGACACAATAGCAGTATTTATAAAGCATAGGAGACATCAGGACAGCATATGGTTTGAAGTCCTAAACATGTGATCTGCTATGAACTAGGCTGGAAATTAATCCCTGAGCCACTTTCCCCTTTGGATATGGAACACTTTTATTTCAAAAATAGATTTGGGTACCCACTTTGATGTTTTACCTCACACTGACATGGTGATTTTAAAGCTTTTTGTAAACATTTTTTAATTTTTGTTGTGGAAGCTGCCTTGGATCCCATCCTGGGAGAAAGACAGCATATAAATAAAAGGTAATACTGTTGCTGCTACAAACCATCCTGTGTGGGCCATGATCCCCCTAATGGAAGACTAGTGCTCTAAAACCATGGACCTCCTGCTACTCCCCAATCTCCTGGTTTCGTCATTGTTTCTCCACATAAGTCCCTTCTACCAAATCTCAGCCTTGGCTTACTCTTCATTCCTGCTGTTGCACAGCTGAATCTTTGTGGAGGAAGACTAGGGAGTGGGCAGGTAACATTCATTATAAATTTATTCTTTATTCTTTTGTGCTATTTCTTTGGTCTAACAAGGGTGAAAAGCTTGATGAACCCTATATACACTCGCCTTATCCCAGCCAACTTTAGTAGTGGCAAGTAATACACCACTTCGCTTCCCTACTCCCAATAGAATTTACAGTTATGTCCTGTGATCCTAAGTATATTTAGTAGGAAGCAAATCCTGTTGAAAATGATGGAACTTTCCTATAAGTAAAACTGGATAGATTGCTCTATAATTTTGTGTTAAATTAGAATCGGTATGGATATTCAAAGTAACATATGTACACTCCTGAAAAAGAAAATAACTGCTGTGCCAAAAGTAAGTATGTTTCCATTGTGTTAAGAACTTATTTGTTTACTGAAACTGAAAGTCATGGCTTTCAAGAATTATTAAACTGGCAGGTAAAAAAAACTGGAAAATCAGCAATGCTTCTAATTAAATGTCTGTAAGAGGTTAAATTATTTTGAATGGGAATTTGGAAATAATAGTTGACATTTAAGTAATTCTCCACTGCCCATAAGTTTAGTTTTTAAATGCTGAAAGGGAAACAGAATTATATTTTTGCTATTTTGAAATCCAAGTTCCTGTACTGTCAAGTTGTTTCATCAAACAAAAATGAAAAAGTACATTCTTCAGCTATGTAGGGAGCACATTTACAATCCAATCCAAATATAATTAGTCATGTTATATCAGATTATAATACAGTAGTAGTAACAGATTTCCCACCTGTTATCCCAATCAGATAAACATTGCCCTTCATACTTCCAGCTGATGCAGGAAAATGGCAACATCTGCTTCTCCTACCTCTTCCTCACACAGTCTTGTCTAGCCAGTCTCTTACCTGCTATGCAGCACATTTGGAGACCAGCCTGCTGCTAAAGGGAAGAGAAGGGGATGGATGATAGAATTACAGAATAAAGGCCTAATACAGACCACCCAAAAAGGGCAGTCTGCCAGCACCCTGGTTTGTTCCGTGAGGAAGCCACAGCGGACAAACTGCGCGGCTCCCTCGTGGAGCAAAAAGAACCCGCGGAAAGCGGGTTCTTTTTGCGGCACCATAATGATGCCGCAGTGCGCTAATGCCGCACTCATGTCATCATTATGGCGCCGCAATGTGCAGATGCTAGGCATCCATTGCGTCAAAATGGCGGCACCCATCTGTATAGGGCGCCGCCATTTTGACACCCTTGTCATGTGCTAGGGTTGAGGCACGTGTGGGCAGTGCACCCTTGGCCAACCCCAACAAGCATTCTCTGAAGATGTCAGCCACAGATGCTGGTGAAACATCAGGAAGAAACTCTTCTAGAACATGGCCACATAGCCCAAAAAAACTACAAAAAACTATGGATGCCGGCCATGAAAGCCTTCGACTTCTCATAAAGATATTTTTGCCCTCTTGATAAAAGAATTGGAAATAAATCATATGCTGGGATCATGTGCTGCTGCTTTTGTGTAGCCTTTTTGTTCTACATGATGCCTAACCAGGGTTCAGTGTTATAAATGCTTAGAAGTAAATATGTTTCTGGGTCTTTTTTATATTTTGAGGGATGTTCTGGGAAAGAGCAGAGGATGAGAGAAAATGGGGAATAAGGAAATCAGGAACTTTGCTAAGCAGAGTATTTGCATTATAACACATTCTTTAGAAGAGAGAAAGCATCCAGCTGACATAAACACTCAAGAGGTTAGATTAAAGAGCTTGCCTGTTAGTGCACATACTCAGTAATGAGACTGTACATAACACAATAATCTCATGATCAGAGAAACTACTAATGAGGATGCCCTGACTAACAATTGTCTCTGTTGGAAAGCAGGTCTGGAAAGAGAATTTGTATCCAAACAGTCTTTGTCATCCTCTCTCCCCATGCCTGTTCCTTGACAAAAAAAATATTGGAGAGAAATCATTCATGAATTTTTCTTTCATTATAATTTTGTGGTTTAATACCAACTATTCTTGATTTTATCAAGGTGACATTGTTTTTTTTAATATTATTATTATGAAATCCCTGCACATGTAAGATATTGACAAGTACTGTTCGCTTCATTTCCTTTTGTGGATATTTGTAGTGCTGCTTAGTGTAAGTAACACTTTATAGGCTAAACCTACAGCGTTAATCTGTTTGTGTACTAAGCAACACTTTCCTAGATGCCAGAGGTTCTGCTTTATAATAGAGGTTGAGTCTTCCTTATCTCACATTCAAAAATCCAAACTACAGTGGTACCTCGGGTTACGAAATTAATTCGTTCCGCCGCCGCTTTCGTAACCCGAAAAGCCTTCGCAAGCCGAAAACCCATAGGCGCTAATGGGGAAAAGCCGCGATTTCGTGTGAAATAGCGCCGAAAAGCACCAAAATTTTCTTCGTAACCCGAAATAACCTTCGTAACCCGGAACAGTTATTTCCTATGGGATTTTTTCGTATCCCGGAAATTTCGTAACGTGGGTATTTCGTATCCCGGGGTACCACTGTACTTCATAATCCAAAACCTTTTCATGGGTGGCTGAGATAGTAACACCATTGCATTCTGATGGGTCAGTGTACACAAACTTTGTTTTATGCTCAAAATTATTAAGAATATTATGTATAAAATTATCTTCAAGCTATGTGTATAAGGTGTATATGAAATATAAATGAATTTCATGTTTAGACTTGGGTCTCATGTCCAAAATATCTCTTTATGTATATGCCGATCCAAAACACTTATGGTCCTAAGCATTTAAGATAAGAGAGACTCAAGCAGCATAGTTTTTCTTCCCTTTGGTGAATCTAAAAGGGAAGCTGGATCTTGTCAAAACAATCGGATATTTTAGTACTAAATAATTTAAACATAAGGAATGAATTCAACATGCAATTTTGTTAGTACAGTCGGCCCTTCTTATACACGGATTTTTTATACACGGATTTAAGCATACACGGTTTGAAAATGTTCCAAAAAAGTATAAATTTACCTTGATTTTCCATTTTTTATAAGGGACACCATTTTGCTATGTCATTATATTTAATGGGACTTGAGCATACACGGATTTTGTTATACACGGGGGATCTTGGAACCAAACCACAGCGTATAACAAGGGTCCACTGTAGCTGTTGACACATATTCCACTATATGTAGGTTAGAAATGTTTGGCATTTATGAAGGTCTTAATCTTTGAAAAAGCAAGGGATATCAAATGTTAAATAGAATTCAATAGCTTGTGGTGTAACTAAGAGATCAAGAATCAGATGTGTTTTCTTCAGTCATTCCTGTCACATAGTCTAGTTATTTGAAGGACTGTATCTCCTTTTATGAGCCCATTAGAGTATTGAGATTGTCTGGAGAGGCCCCTCTCTTTGTCCCACCACTCTCTCAGGTTCATTTGGTGAGAACAAGGGAGAAGGCTTTCTTGGTGGCTGCTCCCAGGCTCTGAAACCCCTTCCCTAGAGAGGCCAAGATGCTCCAACCCTGCTCTCCTTTTTGCCCCAGGTAAAAACATTTATGTGCCATCAGACTTTTTCACACTAATAGAGGCCCAGTACAGACTGGCGCAAAACTCCCAAGCACTGTCCAGGTGCCATCATGGCTCCCCTCCATCCACACAGGGGTTGCCATGATGACGTATGCATGGTGCAGCATCCAAACGGCACCGCACAGACATCATCATTGTGCATGAGGGTGGCAATGGCTCCCTGCATGTGATCTAAAAAGAACCCACCAGGTGTGGGTTCTTTTTAGGCCTCGCAGAGGCCACAGTGTTTGTCTGCTGCGGCCTCCATCTGGGACAGAAAGGGACATCATCTCACCGCCCCTTTTTGCCTGTCTGTATCCCTCCACAATTGGTCTTTTAAATGCTGTGCAACTCAGATGTCAAGGTTTGTATATTAGTTTAATGTATTTTAAAATCGGTAATGTTTTTAACTTTTTTAATTGTTTAACTGTTTTTTAAACTTTATATTTACACTTTTAATGCTTTTGTATTGTTTTTAATTTGTACTGTTTTAAATTTGTTGCCTTAAGCTACCTTAAGGCCCAGTATCAGGAGAAATGTGAGATATAAATAAATAAAGCAATAATAATCTAACATTAAGTAATCACCAGTTGTTGCCTCTTTTGGTCCCTGTGGAAAACACCTACATGTTTTTCTAACCTGGAGAAAGTAGGCTGTGGGTTTTTTTCCTTGTTAAATCTTTTTAAAATTGGTGTTGTGTTGAATACAGTCACTAACATTGTGGCTATTTCATCTCTGTTGGAATGCATCCCCCTTTTCTCCAGTGATTCCTTATGGAGCTAGGGTCCGTGCGTTAATTTCAGTTTCAGTTTACATCACAAGTCCAGGAATGCAAACCTGGCATTAATCAAGGCCCCACTACATCTGAGTTTTGCACAACACTAAAGAAAAGCCCTGAGGAACCAAACCAAAAGCAATGTTCCTGCAGTAGCCAACCAGGAGGCTAAGTGAAGTCCGTAAGGAAGACCTGAACATTAGAGCACCCTCCCTCTCTTGTTCTCTAGCAGCTGGTATTAAGAGGCATATTGAAGGCAATATACAGTCATCATAGTTTCCCACTTCAGACAGAGGCACTGGTTTAGACCCATCTGTTGCACTGCTAGGAACAGAGGATTTCATTTTGAAGCCCAGAGATTAAAAATCTTTTACATTTAATAAATCTAGAGATTGAGTTTGAGGTAATATACATATGAAGACTGAATAAAAATCAAATTGCAGTTTTACTTAGAAATGAGAAGACATTTGGCCCCCACAGGGAACATCCTATATTATTTATTAGAAGCCATCTAAGATCCCAGATAGTTACTGTAAATTTTGCATTCTTCTGAGTACACCATGCATGTAACTTTATTGACTTATAAAACAATTCCATGGTGTTGTAACAGTTGCATTAATATACTGGCTACTTGGGAATTGCACATGCTAATTAGCACAAGAAATTTACCAGACAACACCCATTTTTATGTGACAGTGGCTTGAGCAGTTCACTTAGCAAACTGCAACTTGTCCAACAGGAAATACTGCTTCTTCCTTAGAACTGGATGGTTGTGTTCAAACACTACAAATAAGTTTGAGGAGATAATAATGACTGAATGAGGAAGATAAGACTGAAAATACAATAACTTACAAATAAAGCATGAATGTTAAGAGCATCAAAATTAGATGTGGGAGGATAGAACTTGTTACTTTACTATGTTTTGACTGTTTTACTGTGAGCCGCCTCAGTCCTAATCAGAGTAGGCGGGATATAAATAAAAGTTCATTATTATTTATTACTGTGTTTCCCTGTATGATAGCCACTGGTGGAATTGGTGGTTGAATAGACATGCTGGGTGTTTGAGGAGATAAGACATGCTGGCCACATGTAGGGGAACATTCAGACACAGTATCATCAGACCCAGCCTAAGTATTTTTTTTCTTTACAAAATATATTCTTCAAATAAAGGCAATCTTTTGCTGCAAATGTATTATTTCTTTTTAAATCTTTTATCTAAGTAATTACAGTGTTCCCTCAACTTTTGCTGGTGTTTGGTGTGAAGGATCGCCGTCAATGTGGAAAAGCTGCAAATAAAAAATATTATTTTTACCTAAGAGAACACCTCTCTAGGAATCTCCAGATTCCTCCAGTGCAACTCTGTGTTCAACATCTGCCAGAAACTGATCATAGAATTATGCTGGAGGACCTATAAATGCTTAAAGAAATGTTTTCTCTAGGAAATTCTAGGTTCTGTTGCACAACTCTATGGTCAATTTCTGGCAGAATTGCACTGGAGGACCTAGAGATTTCTAGAGAGAACATGTTAATCAAAACCGCAAATAATCAAATCCACAAAAGTTAAAGCTGTAAATGTGGGGGGCCAACAGTAGGACATACAATAATTAGAAATCTAAAACAACTTAGTAGCTACTAAGAAATTCTAATTTCACTGGAGGCTTGATCTGACCATATAGCTTTGCTTTTTACAGTGGTTACTAACTACAACATTCAAAACAGTGTAGTGGCAACAGATAGTTTCTCCCATTCTGTTCTCTTGCTTCCTGAATTAACCAGTCTTAAGATGAGTCATTAACTAAATAAATTGAAACATTTTCTTGGTTTTGTGCCTGAAATTCTTTTCAGTATGAAAATAAACTGTCTCTTATCCTGTGACAGAGACAAGCGTTGTATCATTTTAACTGTAGATAATCACTTATTTAAGTGCAGTCTTGCATGAATTTCTTTTTCACTAGCCAGTCATCCATTGTGAAGAAGAGAGTGAAAGCTGTATCATAGTTGTTGGGATGATTGAGGTTTATGAGGTACATCTTAGATGGATAACTTCTTTAAATGCTAAATAGTAATATGACAGCATTTAACGTGCATGATAAAACTGGTTTTGAAAGCCCTGTTTTTGGCTACGCACATGGTTAATAAATACCATATTTTCAGTTAGTACAGCCAGCCCTCCATATCTACAGATTTTTTATCCATGGATTCAAGCATCCATGGTTTGAAAATAATTTTAAAATAAGTAAACTCCAAAAAGTAACATTTGATTTTTCTGTTTTATATTAGGGACACTACTGTATTTAATGGGGCTTGAGCATCCATGGATTTTTGTATCCATGGAGGGTCCTGGAACCAAACCCCAACGGATTCCAAGATCCCACTGTATTGCATAAAGGGGGCTACATACCCTAAAGAAGTGGTACTCAACTTTTTACTCTTGGACCCCCTCCCCTTATGTGGATGTCACATCTCCCCCCACTCGATATAATATAAGAAATATTTTGTTTATTTAGTGTTCATATTTTCATTCAAACATTCATGTATATTTTAACATTTCATAAGGAAATAGCGTCATTCAAAATTAGAATAGTTTTATTTAAGTAAATTTAATATTTAAATAAACACATGTGTAAATTTAACACATTGAAAAGTTTGGGAGGAGGAGGGGAGATGAGGACTTCCAACTCTCACATCCTGCCCTTGAGCAATTCTCACATCCCCCCTGTGGGTCCTGCTCCATTTCTGGGGAACCACTGCCCTAAAGGAACCAGAATCCATCTACCAGTAATATTGGAAGCTAAGGAGGGTCAGTTCTTGCTAGTACTTGGGTGGAAGACTGTCAAGAAAGAACAGGTGCCACAGTCTAGATTCCAGAGGAAGGAACTGGCAAAACCACCTCTATTTGTCTTATAAAACACAATGAAATTTATGAGGTCTCCATAAGTTAACAGGCACATACAAATACACATAGCTAATGTAGAAATCTTTATATTTGCATGTTTCTGAGCTTTGAGAGGAGAAATTATTAGAAGTAATGACTTTGTTTTATAACACTGCAGTATTCTCTGCCTTATAAAGTATATTGATTATATTGCATAATTGTAAGATGCTACCAATTAAATTGCCAGAATAGTAGAAATAAATATAAATGATGCAACTCAGCAGACTTAGATTTTGGTTATTATAAAAATTTAAATGTCTTCTTTTATTTTTAGAGCTGAGAATAATTGGATACAGAGGATAGAAACTTCACTGTGGGAACGCTCTAATGGATGACAGGGAATCTCCTACAAATGACCTGCAGTTGAATTTACAAGAATTACCTCATACTGATACACACGTGGAAAAGATAAAAAAGTGTTTGGCCAGTTCTCCAGATGAAAATGAAAATCAGTTTAACAGAAGCAAGCATGATGCTCTGAACAGCAGAGATAACAAAATGGGAAAAGTTGAGCAGGACAGCATAAATAATAATGAGGACAGGGGAGACTACACATCTTGTTGCCGTGAAGATGAAAGTGATAAGCTATCTAGAAGTTTCACTGCAGATGAAATGCTCCCTGTTGAAAAATATGCCTCTGAAAAAAGGAATCCAAGAAAAACACAGAATTTCAGCAGTGAAGGTACTACGTCTTTCTAAATAAACACATTAGGTTTGCTTGAAATTTTGAAACAAGTGTGCTCAGTATTACCAGAACTTCTCTGTTTCACCTTTAATCTCACTTACGTGTGTTTGCATGAGACAGGATGTGTTTGATAAACTGCAACATGTATAAGCAGCTCAAGATCCAGCTACTATTTATTTATTTGATAATATATTTATAAGCTCACTCTGTATCCAAATACCTCACTATTTTCATAAATAATTAAATAATAGCTTGCAGTTTGTGCTGTTGATCAGAAAATCAGCTTAATTGCTGAAAATCAACACATAGGTTTCATGTTTTCCTAAGACTATATAGAACCTGAATTCATAAGAATGGTGTGTTGTTTTAAGACTTTCATAAAGAGTCATGAGGTTTTATTTTGCCATACCTTAGAACAAATATAACCATGCTAAATTGAATAAATTTGTTAAGTGAAATAAACCTAATCCTTTGTGACTTTGGAGTCAAGTAGACTGTTAGCTTGGAGTGCTCCCAGATCGGCCAACGTAAGCTGAAAGCTGCATATACCACACCCGCGTATGGCGCGGGCGCACTGTACAAAGATTCTGAGATGGATTCTTTTTCCTCCTGTATTTCTGCAGAATTATTTTCTTGAAGCCATTTGCTTGAGGCCCTCACTTTTCTTTGTTAGCCAGTTAGATGGCTTGTCATATATAATTAAGGAACGAACTTGAAAACACTTGGGCTGTTCAGTTGAAGTAGTACAATCATAAATCTGTGCTTTCAAAGTGTGTGAGAGAAATTGAAAAATAAAATATGGGATTTTTGCTTTACTGTTTGAAAGAAATACTTGTATTTCTGCCATAATTTTATCTCCTAATTTCAGGATTTGTTGTTTAGGATATTTCCATGTAAAAAATAATTGGGCATAGGGTAAAGAACATACTTGTGCTTCTTAAGTATTACCATTTATTTGTTCACTGTTTGTCTTACTTTTAGATGATAACAATAACCATTGGCAGGGAGGAAAGCCAGTGAATATAGACAGTGCTTCATTGTTTTAGTATTTCCATGAAAATTGAAAACTTTTTTGGAAAATGGAATACAATTCAGGAAGCATTTTTAGTGGAGATTGATCTGTAAAATGAGTATGTACTAGAGGGATATCGCTGGCAATTTTTTTTAGCGATAATTTGTGAAAGGATCATACCACTCACACTCACCGACTCCAGTTCATGTGACAAATCTTGATACCTCATATCAATTTTCATACTGAACTTAACAGAATCTAGCCTTGCAGTTACTGCATACTTAGCAAGTTACATCAGCTTGTCATTGAAGTACTGTTATGTAAAGGAGTTTGGGGTAGAGGAGGAAAAAGCTAAATCTATTATAGTTTCTTTGCAGTTTCCACAACCACATTGCGCCAATGACTTTCAGTAAACTATAAGAACTCTTATCTATATATGAATAATTTAACATTTTCTATTCCTGTGCTGCAGACTCACACTTAAAATCGCATAGACAGGAAACAAGGTGTTTTTCATGGTGTTTTTTGCATTCCTGTGAGGTTATGCTGTCCTACTTTTGTTCTCAGTAGCAGTAATAGTAAAGGTTGTTAAAATAGCCATGGTAGTTTTAATAGGGAAGATAAAATATTTATTCCTGTCCATTTGACCCTTCAGTCACCTTGTTCTTACATAGTGCATTACACTGTTGCTATGATAAGCTAATAAATGAGATGCCACATATTTATGTAAAGGTAGGGTGGGTTTATTTTAGTTGCATAGTTAACATTAAGGCACGGTAGTGTTTGTACAATGTACATAAATATGCCAAGGTCTGGATTGGGCAACAGTTATCTGTAGCGTACTTTTAAAAGAAAGAGTGCTATAATTCTGTTTTAGAGCTCTGTTTTGGGAATGGAACTGGGTCAGTTCCATACTGTCTCTCATATTAATTTCTTTTTTCCAGAATTCTAGATCTGCCGCACTGCTGTTTATTTAACATAACCAAGGGAAAGATTACAATGGCTAGAACCTCTACCTTTTCAATTATTTTATAATAAAGCATGGTTTTATTTCCAGGCAAAAAGTGCTGTTTGTGACCTATAATTTTCTCTAGTCCAGTCTGGCTGAAAGATTGTTTTAGCCTGCCTGAATTTTAAGATCTTTGGGGGAGGGCTTTCTCATCTCCCACCACCATCACAGTCACATTTATAGGGAACATAGGAGAGAGTGTCCTCAGTGGCTGCTTCCAAACAGTGAAATTCCCTTCCATGGAAGGCTAATTGCCTCATGCTCTCTTTTTCTTTCTCTTTACCCAGGCCTTTGAGTGTTAACTATTTGTTGCAGAAAATCTTTTAATCAGGGTCTATTGCATGTATATTTTTATCATTATTATTACGGTATATTGTTTTGGCCTTTTGAAAACTTTAAAATTAGTGTTTTCATTATGATTGTTTAATTTTTAGGGGTTTTTAGTTTGTATTATTCATGGTTTTGACTGCATTTTGCCTTAACTCAAAATTATTACTTGCCTTGGGTCCCATATTGAGAGAAAGGCAGGATATAAATAAAATTAATAAATAAATCTACTGCAATAAAACTCATTTCTGACTAAGAACCAATTACAGTACATTTGTGAAATCTAGAAGCCTGGGATTTCATATGCAACAAGCTTTATTTTTCTTAGGACCTAGATGTATATCACAATATAGCACTTGCATCAGTCGCTTCTCAATCCGTTTTAATCCTCATCGAATTTGTTTTCTGTTGTTTCTCATCATTATTCAGAGTTTTTATACCCCACTTTTCTGGTAGAGTGGCTTATAAATTTTTAATTACATATTTCTCTGCCCTTGGGCTTACAATCTAAAAAAGACATGAAGCAAAAGGAGAAGGTAATGGCAGTGGGGAAGGGGGTCAGGTTCAGTGGTTCTTCTCTCCCTCTGAAGCCAGGACCATGGCAGATGAATGGAGGGAGAACCCTTCTTCTGTTTCTGGGCTAGGTCTGGTGGAGCTATGTCTGTCCTTCTCTCCCTCTGAGGACAGGGCCATGGCAGATGAATGGAGAGAGAGACCGTCTTCTGTTGCTGGGCTAGGCATGATGGAGTCATCTGATTTCACAGTGACAGCAAAAAGAATTTCTTCTCACCACAGAAATTCTTGAACATCAGAAGGTCCCATTTCTATTTCTGTATTAATCACATCATTGTTTTACACATGGCCGTAACACAGTACTGGAACGTTTAATAGGAGCCAGAGTGGTGTAGTGGTTTAACTATTGTGCTACAACTCTGGAGGCTAGGGTTTGAATCCCCACTTGTCCATGAAAACCCACTGGGTGACCTTGGGAAAGTCACATATTCTCAGCCTCAGAAAATCCCATGATAGGTTTATCCTTAAGGTCAGAAGTGGAAGATGATAAATCAGAAACTATTTGATGATACACAACAGTAACAACAGTGATACTTAAAATTACTCATCCAATATTTACGGCAACTAATAGTATTCTTTCAGAAGCGCTTGATATCTCATTTATTCCATATCGTTCCCTTCCTTCAAGTTAACTCTTGAAGTATTCCACAAAAATTCATCAGTTTAAATGATGATGAACTGAATTATATTTTTGGAGCAACACTAAAAAGGATATGTTAAGCAGCTTAGAAAAAAAATTAGGCTCATAAGCATCAGACGTGCTTTTTTCAATAGGCTGGTTATAATCAACAGAGGGATATCAGGGTTTTTAGTTTTAACTGCTGGTTTTATGCTTGTATTGTGTTTTTAATATGTTATACTGTTTAATACTGTCTTAAGGGGGGGAGGGATAAAGTGTTTTTAATTGTCATATTTTATATTTTACTGTTGTTAACCGCCCGGATTGGTTTGCCAGAGGGCGGTATACAAATAATAATAATTATTATTATTATTATTATTATTA
Organism: Sceloporus undulatus; assembly: GCF_019175285.1. Lineage (NCBI taxonomy): Eukaryota > Metazoa > Chordata > Lepidosauria > Squamata > Phrynosomatidae > Sceloporus > Sceloporus undulatus. The sequence continues at coordinate 62,302,067 of NC_056522.1, read as the reverse complement.
TTATTATTATTATTATTATCTTTTGCATCTAGCTGGCTTTGTCTTAGCAGAAAGAAATTCTCCTGCAAACAGGGTACCTAATATGCATTGGTGACCAGTATTTTCTTGAGTCCTTTCCACCTGCTTCCAAAGATAAGGTTGGATGAACAGGACTAGATATGTAATGATAGCCTACAGTTGATAGAGGAAAACTTGAGTACCCTGTGCTTTCTGCAAGCACGGTATTACTGTGGAATATAACTCATTATTTATAAACACCTGTTGTATCTAAGCAGCCTTATGAGTATACACTTCAGCACCTAAGCTAAATATTGGCTCCTGGTGCATGAAACTGGGCATACAACTGCAATTAGGCCTTGAAAACAAATGATTTGGACAGAAGGCTATTCATGGTTTGTCATTATATTCAAAGTGGACATAGTTGTTTTCAATTCAAATTAGGATTCATTGGAACAAACCAAGAGCAAGCAAATTATGGTTACCTGATAAAAACAAAAACTCAATCTGTTTGGCTTTATTTAGCACATATCCCAATCATATGCCAAGAATTTAGATTCTTAACTGAGGTATAATGTATAGTCCTCTCTAAAATTGGCACTGCAGTACAGTATATCTCTGCTAACAAAGCCTCTACCAAAAAACCTTCTTTTTACAAAATCTTTTTATACATGCTCATCCACGCCCTTCTTGTCCTCTGATTAGCTGGAAGATTTTTAGCATCAGTACTGGGAGGATGTTGAAGGAAGGCTGGAGAAATACAGACTTTCAGTGACATATTGAGCAGCATTTCTGCAGCACAAAAATGCAGTAAAGCATTAGCTGGGAAAGAATAGGATTCTACTCTGGATGATCCTACTGTAGTTGTGTGCAGTGGAGTCAGTAAGGTTGGTGCCACCTCAGTGCAGTAACTCATGTCACCCCCAGGCAAGCAGCCACTTTAGGGGAGACAACATGGGGAGAGAGTGGGAGGGTAGAGGTGGTTGAAGGATAAGTGGTAGCATGCAGGGAGGAGTATTCGCCCTCTGTCCACCTCCTCCTCCTGCCTCTCCATTCTCACAGACACTGTCTTGTGGTTTTCCACTGTCTTGGGGTTTCTTGGCCAAAGTCAAGAGATTCCAAGGGTGCTGATAAGCAGGAATGCACCAGCACCGGGGAGCTGCAGCTGCATGGCAGCCTCTCCCCCCATCCTCAAATGGTTTCCCACAGCGCTACATCATGCTTTGCTGCTGCCTTCAGCTCTTTTAGCTGAGTTCAAGAGAGCCCAAGGCAACAAAGAAGCCTGTCAACCATTTCCCCCACCCATCCGCGCCTGCAAATGGCTCTCTGTTCCTGCCGCCTTGTGCTTCACCACTGCCTTGGACTCTCTTTGCTCAGGTCAAGAAAGCCCAAAGTAGAAATAGGAATGGCAGGTTGAGGCTAGCTACTGCTACCTCCCAGCAGCCAGTTAGATGGGAAAGGGAGGCGATGGCAGCAGGAATGGGAAGTGTCCATGGTACCACTGCTGCTGTTGCCACTGGCACTTACCTTTCCTGCCCAGCCAACAGCCCTACCAGACTCAGAAGGGGCTCCTGGGTGGCAGGAGCACTCAACTCACATCAGTGGACAGAGGACCCAACCAGATGTCAACCCCACCCTGAGACATCACCTGCTGTGTTCTTCTCCCATCTAGTAATACTTCTGTGTGTGCATATTCTTACAACAGTCAGGGTAAACACCAGATGTCTCTGGCACCAAAGTTTCTGTTAAAGAAGTAATGCTGGGGAACATTAACTAGAATATACCTGTATTGACCAGGCGATCTGCAGCCCATGTTTTTGAAGGCAGGGTTATTGAAGGCCTGTTATCAATCTTCTGGACTTTGGGCATTGCACCATTCAGTTTGTTTGTTTTTTCTCTCCAAGGTTTGGAAATTTCTCTGAATTATGCTGGTAGCCTTAACAGAAAGGGCCATAGTAGACTTGGCATTAATTGTGTAAATACAATTAACATGCCCATTTTGTTAAGTAAATATCAGCTACAGAGAAGCCTAATAAACCTCAAGATTATAGGAGTCAGCAGAACAGCTTAACACTTTCTCTCCCTGTTCTGTCTATTGTTCCCCAAGACAAGGACAATGGAAACAGAGGAATGAGGCAGGAGAGTGAGGAAAAAATATCAAGAGAGCCCTTCCAGCCACCACCATAACCCCCAAAAAGCAGCAAAAGAGAGAGGGAAAGAAACAAAGGAAAAAGCAGCCAGAGAGAGAGGAAAAAAGGAAAGAAAACATAAGAAGAGATAGCTGCCTAGAATATAACAGACCTAATATTGAAACAATGTTCTATGTGTATTTTTCCAGCAAATACCAATAAGTCTTTTAGATATCTGTGTAAGTATAATTACATTTTAAACTGCATATAAGTTCCAAGGCATTGTCTGAAAGCATATAATACAGCATTAGGTTTGAGTATGATCATTGTTTTTGTTGGAGAGTACTTAGGAGCTCTATTTATGCTGCCATGGAAGAAAGATAAAATTTGAAATTAAGAATCACCAGATTAGGGTCCTGGATTTATACTGAAGTGAATGGATTCCTCTGGATGAAGGTCTTACTGTTGTCATAAAATATAAAAAGAGTATTCCTGATAATTAAAATGCTTAATACACTAGAAGCTGAAAATCTTCACATATCTAGAAATTGTTAATTTGATCAATTGTTTCTCAGTTCTTTGAAGTATGAGCTGTTTTATTAAGTGGGTTTTTAACTATAGTGGTAGTGGGCAGTTGGTTTTACAACTGTCCTAATATATTGATGAGCTTAATTTTAACTACACCATAGCAATTTAGAGGGGATACCAAAAGGATGGTCTTACTTAATCTTCCTTGCATAAGCAGTGTTAATTCATACAAGTTACATACAAGACTAGCTTGGTGGAAAAGGATTAAAGAACTCAGGCCATATTATTTTCTCTCTGTTGCAAAAACAGAATCAGTTTCCAGGTCTTCTTAATTCTATCCCATAGCCTAAATCCAACATTATGTTAGTGCTTCCATCCCCCTTGCAGTTCCCAGAACCTTACAAAAACTTTGTCTGAGTAGTTTCTGCATGCTCCTGAGCTGGTTTGTGGGGTATGCCAGTAGCAGAAAGGCAAACATCAAATAATTCCCTCCCAGAAGTGCTGTGCTGGACATATTAAGTCCATGAGCCATTTACATTTTTCTAATACTCTTTGTTACTTTTCAGAAGGAAAAGTAATGACAGAGGTCAAAAATATATTGCAGAAATAATCCAATTTGAGACCACTTTAACTGCCCTGGCTCAGTGCTAGGGAAGTCTGGGAACTACTGTATCATTTTTTAGACATTTAGCTGCCTCTGTCAGAGAGCTCTGGTGCTACAATAAACTACATTTCCCAGGATTCCCTAGCACTGAGCCAGGACAGTTAATGCAGTCTTAAACTGTTTCCCCCCCTGCTGTGTGTTTTGCACCTGAGAGATAGATGCAGATAAGCGATCCAAGAGATGACTTACTTTGTATGACTTCGGGCTTATCAAAATCTTCAGTAGGCAGACTTTACATTCTATCATGGTTAGTTAAGAGTGGGGGACTGTGGCCAAAAACACAGAAATGCACGCACTGCTAGATCCTTTCAATTAAACCATGAGTACTAAAACATTATACATAATTAAACATTGTGTGTTTAATTCTATTTTATTTAATTCTATTTTAAGGGGGTGTGATTCTATTTTAGGGGGGAGGGTTGGGGGATATGATTCATATAATTTTTAATTTTGTAAGCCGCCCTGAGTGCAGATGAGGCGGGATATAAATATTATTATTATTATTATTATTATTATTATTATTATTATTATTATTATACAATGTGATATTCTAAAATCATTAACAGAGTTATCACTGTTCTTTTAAGCCAAGATCTACAACAGCCAGTTTATTTCCAACAATTTTGAAACATTATATTTGAGATAGAATAAAAAGATTACCCTCAAAGGAATAGTTTTCTATTTAGGGCAGCCTGTGACTTTTGGAAGTGCCATGCCCAAATACTATTCTAGTCTTCAGTAATCCTTTGTTTCAAAGTGCTATAATGTCTGAAGATATCATGCTTATCTCACAGTCATCTGTAATGTTAAGGATGGATGTAGTATGTAATATTGAAGCTGGCATTAATTCGAACACCCAGGGCAGTTACCATACCCCCCCAGCTCCTTCTGGGTTTGGATGGGCTGCTGGCTGGTAGAAAACAAAGCAGGCAGTGGCACCAATGGCGACCACACACTCGTCCCTTCCCCAGAAGGAAAAGAGTCCATGAACATGCTTTCCCACCCAGCCAAACCCAGAAAGAGTCAGTGGGGGCAGCACTGGCTTTGATGGCAGCATCCCCTTGCCCACACAACTGGCTGCAACTTTGCCTTCCCTCTCCATGCCTTGCCCTGCCCTATGTTTCTTTCTGGAGCAGTGAGAGGGAAGGCAAAGCAAAATCACCTAGTGGGTTTACATGGCTGAATGGGAATTTGAATCCTGTTCTCCAGAGTCATAGTCCAGTGCATGACTGCAGTACACCTGAAGATGCGTAATTGTCAGTTCTGCTGTAATGTTAGTTTTTGTATGCGTTCTGTCACTGAAGAATAATTGCTAGCTCAGTAAGTTAATGTAATAACACATTTGTTATTGTCTTACTTTTTCATGCATATGGAATATTACATAATCCTTTGCCATTTTTGCCATCCCAATGTCTCATTTTTGTATCAAGGAAATATGATCAGCCTACAAATGAAGTCTGGAAGTTGTATTGGAAGGGGAACTCACTGAAATTCCCATTCCCAATATCATCTTGTTCCACATCCCAGGTCTTTCCTGACAACTTTGCCAGGGAGTAGAGATGGGAAAATCCCTTTGTTTATGTGCATGGACCAATGGTCACATGTGTGTGGATACAGTCTAATATGCTGAAATAAGAAACACTTTTTTAAAAGATGGGATGGGGGACTTTTTTCCCCATTTCTCCAGACAAGCGGGAGAAGACTGTCATTGCAACAGCAGCTCCTGCCTATGATGAAGACATAAATAAGATGAATGCAAATTCTTCCCAGAACGATCCAAACCAGACCTTACAAGCCCTTTTCTCTCTCCTGCGAGAAGAATTTGAGCAGATGGATTCACGATTGCTACCTCTGTATCTCCATCAGGTAAAGTGAATACATACATTGATTTCTCTCCAGTATTTTTAACTATGATATTGCTTTATAACTTCAATTCTACAGGAAGATGATGATGATGATGATTATTATTATTATTATTATTAAACTTTATTTCTAAAGCGCTGTAATTATACACAGCGTTGTACAAAATCAGTAAAATTAAGGAATATATAAAAGCCTGCCCGAGGCGTACACTCTAAAAGTAATAACAATTAGATAGAGGAATAGATAAAATTACAATGTAGGAAAGAAAAGACAAATTAAAAAACATCAGATATAAAAGCAAATCGCATCAAACATTATCAGACAGCGAGATGACAATCACAAATTCCCTGAGAACGCTTCCCTAAATAATATAGTTTTCAGCTCAGCCTTAAAGATAGATTTATTTATATGTATTGTTTGCTGCTTACCAGCCACAATGTTGCAAGTTCAGTCATAAAGGAGGGCTCCAGGATCCACTTCACCTTTCTTCCCCAAACTGGGACTCAGCAGCTCAAAGCAAAATTAAAAGAGTTGCAAATCTAATGTGTAAAAAACAAACCAACCAGTTACAATATTAAAACACAATTGATTTTAAAGCATTTTAAAAGCACATAATTTTTTTTAAAGTACAATGGCCACTGAAACCCCTTTTTCAGTAGTCATTTGTTTACCAAGAGGATGCCAAAATAAAAAGATCTGGCAGAAGGACAACAGGGAGAGGGTCAGCCTTGCATTCTTGGAACAGCCACCAGGGAGAGTCTTTCCCATGTCTGTCTAAATATGCCTGGAGAGGGTGGTGTGACTGAAAGAAGAGGCTCCCCAAAAGACATCAGTACTTCTCTGCTAGTACTGTACATATATACTGGTTATTTTAAATTTGTATAATGAATTCAAGACAATACTGAATTGTATATCACCATTAGCAGTTGTGTTTTACCTCTTCACACTAATTTAGGCCATGGTATAATAGACATTTATTAGGTGAATTAAAAATGTCAATAGTCAGAACTAGCATTCTTTAAAAATTGTCACTAGTAATTCTCAGTTTCCATAACGTCCCAGGATGTGGTCTGAAATGCGAAATATCTATTGAACTAGATCTCAGAATGTTTAATGTTTCTGTGCGTGTATTATTTTACATTTATATGTATATGTTTTGTATGTGTGTGTGTGTGTGTGTGTGTTTCTTGTGTGTGTGAATTTGAGAATTCAGTACATGATTTGAGTGAAAATGCTAGCAGCAAAGTCTGTTTTGATTCTAAACCAGTGTCTGGTATGACTAATAGATGCAATAAGAGCAAACAAATTGACATTGATCTGAACAAGACAGAGGTTGTTCTTGTCAGTCAAAAGGTAGATCAAAAAATAGGGATTCAGCCTGTGCTGCATAGGATTACAGTTCCCCAAAGATGCAGTTTTGATGTAGTCCTGGATTCAGCCCACGAGGCCCAGGTTTTTCTAGTGATAAGTGCTTTTCTATTTTTAAAGTTAGTGCACAAGCTACATGATTCCTGTAAAAGTCTGATCTGGCTACAGTGACACATGTCTTGGATATATCATGTTAGTCTTTCTGTAATGCACTCTTGGTGTGCCTTTGAAAGTTGCTGAGAAACTTCAGTTGACTCAAGAAGCTGCAGCTAGATTATTAATTGGGTCTGGCTCAAGGTGCTGGCAATGACCTATAAATTCTTATATGATTTGAATCCAAGTTATCTGAAAAACTATATTTTCCTACATGCACCTGCCTGACTTTAAGATCTTGAAGTAGGGGGCTCCTCTCAGTCTCAGACACATTTGGTGGGGACATAGGAGAGGGTCTTCTGGGTGGCTGTTCTCAGGTTCTGAAACTCCCAGCCAAGGGAGGCTCCCTCTTTTAAGCCCTTCCATTTTCTTTTCCTATAGGTTTTTAGGAATTGGCTGCAAGGATTTTAGTAGCATGCTGTTTTGCTGATTTTTATCCTTCGTCTTTTAAAATAAATCTATCCTATGAATATTTTTTATGTTTTTACTTATGTCTTTGTAAATGATACAATGGGCCCTTGGTATCCGCTGGGGTTTAGTTCCAGGACTCCCCATGACTACCAAAATCTGTGGATGCTCAAGTCTCATTGTACACAGTGATGTAGTAAAATGGTGTCCCTTATAGAAAATGGCATAAAGCAAGGTTTGCTTTTGAGGTATTTCCCCCAAAATATTTTCAAGTTTTGGTTGGTTGAATCTGTGAATATAGACTCTAAGGATACAGAGGGCCAACTGTATTAACTATGTTAATATTAATTTTTCCTAGTATTGGGGAAAAGTGGAATATAAATAAATAAATAAATAAATAAATAAACAAAAAACACCTTTTTCATTTACAGATTGCTGAAACCTATTTTCAAGCTGGAGAATGTATCCTTTTCAAAATAACAACTGAGTTGCATGTCATGGTTGGAAAAATAATAGCATATGGCTGAAGGTTAAACTACTAGGCATGTTTGATAAAATTATCAGCTTGGTAGATGAAGGGAATGCTGTGGATGTAGCATATCTTGTTCAGTAATGCTTTTGAAAAGGTTCCCCACAATGTTCTAGTAAACAAGCTAGTAAAATGTGGGTTAGACAAGGCTACTGTTAGGTAGATATATAATTGGTTGACCAGCCAACCCCAAAGGGTGTTCACCCATGGATCCTCTTCATCCTGGAAAGAAGTGACGAGTGGGATACTACAGGGTTCTGTACTGACCCACCGTTATTCAACACCTTTATCAATGTCTTGGATGAAGGAATAGAGGGCATGCTTATGAAAATTGCAGATGACACCAAATTAGGAGGAGATGCTAACACTCCAGAGGACAGGATCAAAATTCAAAATGATAGTATTCCAGGTGAGGCCTGACTAAAGCAGAATAGAGTGACACTATTACTTCCCTTAACTCAGCGTTTCTCAAATAGTGGGGCTCTGTAAGGGGGGGCGCGAGGCTCTTGCCATTCAGGCTGCCTGGCCAATGGCTGGACAGCCTGCTCCAGGAGCCTGCCCCAGCTCCAGTCTTCCCCATTGGCCGGCCAGCCTGAGGAGGAGGAGCTTCCTCTCTTTCGAGCCTCGCGCGGGGCCCGGGCCCAAGGCTGGAGCCTGGAGAGGGCTTTGCAGGCAAGCTGCTTTCTCTTTTTTCCTGCTGTGCCTCTTTCCCTCCTTCTCCTTTCCCTTCTTTTTTCTCCCCCTCCCCCTCCTCCTCTGTTGTTGTTGTTGTTGTTGTTGTGTGCCCAACTCCCCCCTTGGCCAGGCCTGCATTTCCCAACAAGAGGGAAGGCAGGACTTGTGGGGGCCATGGGGGGGGGCTGAGGGGGAGGCAAAAGGGAGCCCAGGAGGGAGCCCATCACGCTGCATCCACACTGGAGAAGTAACCCAGTTTGGCTGGCAATGCTTTAAATCTTTTCTGACTCAAGGCTATGGAATTCTGGGAGCTGGAGTGTGTTGTGGGGACCAGAACTCAAAGCCCGACTCTTCTGTGTCTCAAGGCTATGGAATTCTGGGAGCTGGAGTGTGTTGTGGGGACCAGAACTCAAAGCCC
>NC_056522.1:62293085-62293325 GCF_019175285.1 Sceloporus undulatus | reverse complement strand
AACTCTTCTGTGTCTCAAGGCTATGGAATTCTGGGAGCTGGAGTGTGTCAGAATTTCTGGCTTATGGCAACCCTGTGGGAAACCCTCCAGGAGAATGCCTGTTCTGCCTCAAATGCTAAGCGTGCTTGTGAGTGGGACATGTAGTTTGCCGGCACAAGAGGCTGCCTGTTCTGCCTCAAATGCTAAGCGTGCTTGTGAGTGGGACATGTAGTTTGCCGGCACAAGAGGCTGCCTGTTCTG
>NC_056522.1:62269217-62293075 GCF_019175285.1 Sceloporus undulatus | reverse complement strand
TTTCAAATGCTAAGCGTGCTTGTGAGTGGGACATCCACATTTCTTTCTTTTTTTATTCTCAAATACGTTAATAAGGATACAGTGTTATGCAGAGGTACTTATAACAATTTTAGACAAATGATACTATTTACAGTCGCGCGGGGGGGGCGCGAAATGTTTTCTTCTTCCTAGGGGGGGCATGACAGAAAATAATTGAGAAGCACTGCCTTAACTAAATGCTTCTCTTAAATGGATACAGATAGTGGCCAGAAAAACTCTGTGATGATGTTGAACTTTCCCATGTGTTGATCTATGAAAAGCTTTTACATAGGCTTAGTCATGAATGTACATGAATTTGCTCTAATCTTACCTCAGTATTATGTATTATATTACATACCTAATACTCGGTTTCTGGAAACACATCATAGAATCTGGATCATGTCAGTATTTTTCTGACTAAAATACCTGTGGATAATTCATAGGCCTTTTTTTCATTACTTATATTGCTGTAATCTAGGATCCATAGTTTTATAAAGCAGTTTTTGTGCATCAGTGGATCCTCTAAAACTGGGATTGGTGAGGCTAGGGGTTAGCCTTCAAGAGACCTTGGAGACCCACCCTCCTCCTCTTCCCCCCAAAAAATTGTTCCCTCCCAAAATGCTCTCAAACACCTTCTGAAGAGCATGGGGCTTTTTTTTTCTTCATATTTTAGCCTCCCCATTTCATTTAAGGCCCAGGAGACTCCATTTTCCACAACAGGAAGTCATTTCCTGTACACTTCCCGTTTTTAAAAACGATCTCACCTGGCACCAAATGCCCTGCAGAGGCAAAAACATGGCTATATATCTATATCTATATATATCACAATACTCCCTTGAGGTCATTTGCAAGGGGGGGAAATTGTCAATCCCTTTTGAATTTTAATTAGGGAATTGCAGTGTGTGTGTAACATGGTGTGTATAAGTTGAGGGCAGGTTTTGGGGCCAAAATTATGGATTTTGCCATGACCCGTAGATAAGTCGGTAAAATTTGGAGGCTCCTTCATTGTGTGTATGTGTGCACACAGCAAGAGGGGCTCTAATTGAAGCTTTTTCCTTGAGCGTTTCAGCTCTCGTTTCAGCCTTTACTCCCCAGACAGCGATACACTCTAGCAGGAGAAGAACTCTTAAACAAACAGCAATATCAATCAGCCACCCAGGACTCTTTCTGCTTGGCTCAAAAGAGAAAGAAACTGCTGTCCTGACTGCATGGGGAAATCTGAAAGAGCTGCTATCACATTACCATACTGACCTGTAAATAAGTTAACCTAGGATTTTGGGGCCAATTTTAATAGGTTTAGTTTGCATTTCCTGGCAGCCCTTCTCCCCAATGGTCCACGTGTATGCAGTGCTACCAGTTGGCCCACGGCTGGGCAGCATTCACATGAAGGTGCTATTTGTTTAAACTTGTTCTCCACAGAGAGGATGCCATTAATACAGTTGAAAGAAAGGGCCGCCAGGAAATGTAATCTAAGTGATGACTCTGAAGATGTCATAAAGAAGGGGAGGTTCACACTTCAGAAGACAGGAATAAAATTAAAAATAACCATGACAGAATGGAGTGCTGAGGCAAAAAATGGCAAAATGAAAGTCAAGAGTGGAAGATGGAAAGGTCTGCATTTAGGGAAATGCATAGTTACAGTACAGTCGCTAGCAGGCCTGGCAGTAGTACATATCGAAAGGGTCTTGGGAATGTAGCTTATTACAAGCTGAATATTAATTGGTCATGTAATGGAGCTGCAAAGGCTAATGCAGTGTTTGGCTGCATCAATAGCACCATTGTTTTCAAGTCATGGGAAGTAATAGTTCATTATTCTATATTTGTCAGACTTTATCTGGAGTGTTTTGTCCAATTGCCGGGTGCTACATTTTAAAATTTGTTGCTGCAAATTGAATTCAAAGTGCAGAATAGGTTTCACTTAATTAACTCAGAGGGAGGGAGAGAATGGGGTGGGGAGAATATTGCTTTTCCCAGTATGTTCCAGCAAAAAGAAACTGCTGCAATCTCTCTAAGCTTGTGTGTTCTTCCTGATTGATAACTTTTGCCCTCTTGACTACACAGTGATATTGCTTTGCTAGATGTGTCCTGATTTTCATCTGTGAAATGTTGGAGGGTTATGTCACAATATAAATGATCTTAAATTGTCCAGAATATTTTCCCACAGTAGTTAAAATAGACAAAGTGATGTCTACTACTAAATTAGGAGGTTAAACTTTAACTTTATTGATGGTATACACTAAATGTTTATTTCAGTTACAGCTTAAAGCCACATGCCATGCTGCAGAATGTATAAAATGCTTCTATTTTTCATCCCCACCCCCCACGAGTAGCTCTTTTTTAGCTTTAAATCAGAAATTCAACTTCTGGGTCTTTCTAGTCTAGTGTGCTGTTTTGAACAAATAAATTCTGGCAGTTAGCACAGGACTGCATTGTTTGAACCAAATCTAGCATCTTTAAATGAGAAAATCAGTTTGTTGATGGAAGCGCTCATTCCAGAGAGCACATTGACCAAAAAAGGTAAAATGTTAAGATGCATCATGAATTAGGACTGTTGACTGCAGGGGAGAAATTTAGATTAAATTAGGAGAGTTGATGGTTGTACCCATATAACCGCTGCATATCAAGTTATATCATGGCTTTTGAAAATACTTGCAAAATAACAGCTATGCGCCACTGTCAGTCTGTGTTTTCCTAAAGTTTTCCAATCAGATGAGAAAGCCATGAAGTTCATTCAGCTTGAACGGTTATATCATGAGCAGTTACTTGCAAATCTTTCCTCTATTCAACAGCAATGGGGTAAGTGTGTCATATAGTTGGAAACTCACCATTGGATTAAATTTTAAAACTCTGTTATGGTTTTATTATAATAAAATAAAGCCTGTGCAGAAAATAAAAAATGAGTTGGATGTTTCTGTAGCTCAGTGTGGTATGAAATACTGTACAGCATTATCAGTTTGTATGGCATCAGAAAGTTTTTCTCATCTGATTTCCATAAATGAAAGGGAACATAATTTAGTAAGGTTTTTAATTAGGTTTTTGGTTTTTAATGGGCTACTGTTATTACTCTGCGCTATAATATTTTGAAACTATTTTGAGTCTGAAGACTGTTAAAATGTTTTGCTTTTAAAGATGCAAATTTTTATATTGGAATATATGAAACATTTTGATTATTTCTGCAGAAAAAAAATGGAAAACAACAGAACTGAGTGAGGCTCCAGATCTAAAGAATTCAGCTAAAGGTCTGAATAATGAAGAGTTAGACAAACTTGCTGAACTTTGCACATCACATCAAGAGTAAGTACTGTAATACACATTATTCTCAGCCATAATCCTATCTGCGCCTGGGGGGGGGGGGACACTTTGGAATAGTTAATGTGCAGCAAATTCTTGCCTTTGTTTCTTCCTTGAAGAGTGCCTTTTCCATCCTGCACTATAAAATGGTTTTGAAAGTGCCCAGTGTTTAAAGAGCACCTTGCCATTAAAAACAAAGCTGCTGTTTCAAATAATAAATTAGTTTTCTTGATTCAGATGTCAGGGAAAACCTACAGCTACGGTTTTGGAAATTCAAAAATATACTGTGGACCCCTTATTTTCTTCTTACTTCCCGTTCCTTTTCAAGATTTGTATAAGTGTAGTTTTACTGTGACTGTGATATCTTAATCAAGCAAACTATGGTTAGCATTACTCATGGTGTCTTAATTATAGCTGAAAATCCGTGTGCCAACCAGAAAAGTGAAGGGGGAATCAATATGGGAGGGTCAGGATATTGTTCATAATTTAGAACAGACATGAAAATCATGCAGCCCTCTAGATGCTGTTGAATTGCAAGTTCCAGCAAGCCCTTGCCAACAAAGCCTATAGTAAGGAATGTAGTAAGGTACTTGTTGTCCAACAACATTTGGAGGGCTACTGGTTTAATAAGTGATATATCTAAATTAAGTTGCAGTGTGCAGTATTTAATTTTATCTGCGAAGAGTGCTAATTTTAAAAGAAAAAAATATTCAAAAATTTCCAAACATTCCTTGGAGAAAATGGTTAAAAATTAAAACTAGGGATATGGCTCTTGAGACATTTCAAATCATATGTTAGTGACTTCCACTTTCACAACCAGGTAAATTTTAGTCCTATCTGGCTATAAATAATATTGTAAAAGAATACATTGATATAAGTTCAGCTCTAAAAATAGTTATGCCCTGCAGACAAAGAAAATACTGAGTGCTCTTTGTTAAAACTTGGGTAAGAAAATAAGAAGAGGTTTGCTAGATGATGGCTAAGGTCTGTCTAGACTCGTATTCTGAATGAGGCAGTTTCAGTCTTATAAAAATCCTGGGAAAGTAGATAAAGAAGATCAAGATCTTTCTTGTCTAGTATTGCTTGGAGTTGGGCCACAGCTGTGCAATTTGCAAGGTTGGATAGTGTGGAGAGACACTGGAAAAATGGAATATTCAGAGCAGACAATCGGAGTCAGGCTGGCAAAAAGGTGGAGACCTGCCTGATATGCAGCTATAAAAAGGATAAAAAGAGTGAGGAATGTGTCAAGAACTGTTGAGAACAGTTAGGACTGGTAGAGATGCAGATAAGAGTTTAGCCCTAGTATGATTGATTCCTATATAAGAGAGGAAAAATTTGAAAAAGACAAAGAGAGTACAGTGATATTAGAAGAGTGTGTTCTGTGGGAAGCAATTCAGTGAGGAAACTTGGACAAAGTAAATTTGTAACAACTGTAGTGATACAGAGAGAGATACTATCCTAAGTTCTGCATGTAAATAAAAGTTATTTTCTTCTTGTTCACAAAGGAGTTTCTGAAGTGGTTTATGTATAACATCAAAATACACTACCAAGAATGTTAAAAACACTTACTAGTAGAGACACTTAAGTCAGTGGGAAGACTGAGGGTTAGAAAGATATTTCTATCGGTGACACCCCCAAGCCAGCGTTACGCCACCTCCCCGACCAGACACCACATGCCCCAGGAGCATAAAAATGGCGGTGCCATGGCGGAAAGGGTCCCTTTTTCTGCCCCAAAAAGGAGCAGCATTTTGCCACTTCTTTTGGGGCTAGAAAAACACCGGATTGGGGCCGCGCTAAGCCAGCTCTAAGACTCAAGTTGGACTCATCTTGCAACTTGTATATTTTTAGTGACCAACTTGCTAACATCATTGACTTTGAGCAGCAGGCAAGACCCACCCCCAGAGCATGGGGCACTTTTCTTGGAGGGGAACAGCAAATGTGTTAGGCAGCAGGCCTAGTATGGAACGATCCTTCTAAAGCTTTTCAAAAGCTCCGCCAATGTACAGAGGGGACAGGCTGCTGAGTAGACCTCAACCCTTGCCTCAGGTCCATTGCCTAATGCGTTTGCAGTTCCTTTCTGAGAAACACACCCCTCCTCCTTTTTTTTCTGTTAAAGTTGCCTCCCAGATATGAGATTTAGCTTGAATGTATCTTGCAAGGACTTGAGACTTGAAAGTAGAGACATGAGACCTGACTTGAGACTTGGACTAAAAGACCTGAATGCATCATTGCTTCTTACTTTCACAGAATCTCAATGAGGCTTTTGTTTCTATTATAGCAGACCAATCAGATTCTAATGGCTGGCTTTAAAATGGCTAGGAACGGTCAGAGATGAATGAGCAAGAGGTCAGCTGAAATTCTTCATGCTTCTCATCAACTCCCTCAGGCAGCAGTAGCTGCTACCCATGCAGTGATGGTTGCATTTTCGGTGCATGCTCTAAATTCATTGTGGCACCAAGGTTGGATTCGTTGTTAGCAACTTTTGATAGAGCACTTTCCTGTGCACGCAAGCCATAATGAGCTATGGCTGATTCCTTCAACTCACTTGTGGGAAGGGGCTAGTTTATACAAGCCTGTTTACCACATAAAAAGTTCAGCACAGTTCTGATACAGTGACAGCAGCATCACCTCTACAGTAAAGTCTCAGCATCACAGCATTTGCTGGGTTCTAATCTCTGCTCAGCCAGATAGGCTGCTGCTTTTCTGTAGCTTCTGTTTTGCATGTTCTTGCTGCTTCATTGCTCTCTGGACATATTG
The DNA here is from genome assembly GCF_019175285.1 of Sceloporus undulatus. NCBI lineage: Eukaryota > Metazoa > Chordata > Lepidosauria > Squamata > Phrynosomatidae > Sceloporus > Sceloporus undulatus. The sequence continues at coordinate 62,287,009 of NC_056522.1, read as the reverse complement.
CTGGTACCTCTCAGGAGAGCAAGGCCTCTCTGGAAAAACTCAGATCCTTGGCTAATCCAGGGGTGTATCCACTTTAAACAGTTGTAGCACTTTTATACCACTTTAATTCCCATGGTTTCATCTTATTGAATACCAGGGTTTTTTGTTTAGTGAGATACCTAGAATTATCTTCTGGAAAGTTTTGAACCACTCCCTTAAGCTACAGCACAAAAGGTCTTCCACTTGTTTCACCAAACTGCAAATCCCATGATTCTTTGGATAGATCATGGTTTATAAAGTGGCATCAAACTGCTATAATTATACAATGCTAACATTTAGTCAGAGGTGGTAATAAGGAATTCTGCTGCCACACAAATTCTTTCCAGAGACAGATGGTTTGATGACAGCTACTATGCTTACAGTTGTCAAAGTCCATGCCAGTTCTCGCTTTCTTTGTGTCTGGGCTGGTCTTCATGCTAAGCACTTAGTATTACTCATATCTAAGTTCATAAAATGGATTATAGTTGTCTGATTATAAACTATTCTAGAATGTAACAGCTGCAAACATGATGGGGGACTAACGTAATATTTTGCCCTTCAGACTGAGTAAAATTGTTTACAAGCAACAATTGTCTGAACAGTCTGCTTTTAACATGCAATGCAATACTCCCTTTCCCCTTTATAGAAGAAATTAAGGCATCAGTACTCTTTCCTGGTCCTACAATCTATTGCTGTGTTGCTGTTGCTGGATTTAAAAGGCCCTTTATCAAGATCATGGTAGACATACAATGGATTTATTCCAACAGGCTGAGAAGTATAGGCATACCTTAGTTAACAAAGCCTCTGGAAAAGAAGTTCTTTTTTCAAAGACTTTTTATGTCTGCCCAGACCCCTTTTTCTCATCATCTGTCTAGCTGGAACCTTTTAAGCAGCTTTAGAATTAGGAGTATGGTGACAATAGGTTTGGGGCAAAAAGCTCCCCTGACCCAGCTGAGGGGACATTTTCAAGAGACTATAAACATGTGGCGGAAAATGCCCCTCACTCCAGAGCACTGGTTCTCAATTATTTCCAAAACACAGATGCACCTGAGTAGATGATAAAAACTACAGACTTCCATCCTTACACTCAAACATATGCATGAAAAAGTTTGCATACATTTTATTTTATCATGTTAGAAATTTATTTCTGAAAACTAGTCTGTAATGGAAAAATTACATTTAAAAAGACTAAAGTTTTAGCAGAGGTAAAAATTCAAAGCAGTAGGAAGGAAATCAAAGAAAAAGTGCTTTTGCACCTAATTCATGCTTTCCCTAAAGCATAGCCACAGACTCAGGTTATGAACCCCTATTCTAGAAAGTTTGAGGACATTTTGAATTCAGATTTTAAAAAAACTTTTTAAAAATTGAAGAGAGGATCTCAATGGGCCAAAAATGGCCATAGATACCCCCATTTTCCTCACTATGGAAATGATAAAGTAGAACATTGGGAAGTTATGCAGCCAGAAAATATGAGAGTGCTGATAAAACTGTTGGGATGTGAGATAGAAATGCTTAGAATTAGAAGAGGAAAGGAAAATAAGTAGAGCATGAGCAGTAATAATGATTTTTTTCAATAGATTTCATTTCTAGATTAGTTATGAAAAAGTACGGTCAGTACAGTCTATACTGAGGGCATAAGCTACACTCCCCAGCATTTTTGTTATGATTTCAAAATGGGGCAAATAACAAAACAAAACATTTTGGGGGTTAATTTTTTTGACTAAAATTTCTAGACTTATACATGAGTATATACAGTGGATATACCGCATACAGTACATAGCCACTTATATGTGGATGCCAAAGATATAGAAAGAACTAGTAACTTCTTCTAAAATGTATCGCAGGTTGAGTTTTTTCGTTCTTTCAATAGCCTTCACTTTACTTAAGATTTTCATTTTGGTGGTAAAAGTTGTAGATCTATACTTTTTCAACATGCCAAGGTAGCTGGTAAGCAAGCTAACCTGCTTCCCTCCCACTGTGGTAGCCAAGGCAGCAGGGGTTTGGGGGAATGTACTGCTCCCTTCCTCTGGCCCATGCTGCCCTAGAAAGCCTTGGGAGAAGCATATCCCAAGCCTTTCCAGGATAGTTGGGGCTTCAGGTTTAACATTTGCAAATAACCAAAACCGCAAATGTCAAATCCGTGTCAAATCTGTATTACTTGGCCTCAGTAGAGTCACAATGAATATCATTAACCTGTAGAACAGAGGAGGGCATGCATCCCAAAACACCATTTTTTGTAGCTCCTGGAAAACCACAAACATAGACCAAATTGTTATTATCAATGTTTGTGGAAGGTTTTGGTAACAAAAATCAATTTTAGGAGTAGAAAAATAACCCCTGGAACTTGCACATACCCTTGTTATAAAGTCTTGGTTTAAAAAAAGGTGGGCAACTTTTTTCTGTGAAGGCCATATTTCTGTTTTGTTAATCCATCAGGATCTGCATCTTAGTGATTTCAGCGATTAGAATCAAAAGTGGGGGAGACATCCCTTCTTTCTCTCTCTGCTATCCCATGTTCTCTTTTGCTCTCCCCTGCCCACCAGGATGCCAGAAAGACAGCTTGTTCTTGTCTGATACTCGAACTGATTTTTGGAAAGGAGTTTTGAGATTAGTCTGTGGGTTGGACAAGGCCCAAGAGTGACGGGATAACCACCTGTGTTCTGATCATGTACCTACAGTTTTGAGCTTTCTGCTTCATGTTGTTTAGAATAAGGTTTTTTACATAAATTTCCTAAAGAGCTGCCTTGGCACCCCTATGGAGTGGAGCAATAATTGGTGCACTTGATAGTTTTCCAGCAAGTTTTTTTTTTAAAAAATATCTAGCTTTCTCAAATATTTCTTAGGTCTACAATTTAGAGTAAAACACAGAAATGCTTGAGTATACAATTCTAACCACTCATGCATAGTGATGGGCTTGCATGTGACTTCCTTGGATATTGTTTCAATATTATACAGGTTTATATTCTGTGTCCTTGATTTCTTTATGACTACTGGGATCTGTTCTAATTTTCTGTTGGGACCTTTTCTATTTTTATAACATTTCCAGCAGGTGGGTGGCTCTACTTGGTTTTGCTATAAATGTTCCCATTATAGGAATGTCAAAATTTTCTTAGAGTGTTTGAAGATATCTCTGTGACTAAAATTTGAAGTGAAGGCTCATTAGTCTTTTATGATATTTTCTATGATCCAATGGACTTGAACGCAACCATTTTAGTGTTATCTTTATATTTTTATTTTTCTGGTTTCGGGGGGTGGGGGAAGTACCAGTAGATTACAAACAGCATATTCCATAGTAGAACACATACTGTACATGTGTAAGAAGAAAACAGGTGCAATTCAAAGTCCTGGGAACAATACTGAAAAGTTGTTTGTGTACTAATCTAATGTTAATAAAGGAAGAAGCAAGCACTACTACCAAGGCCATGAAATTCTGATTTCATGGAGTTGTTTGTAAGCATCTTGGAAGAACATAATGAAAAATAGTAAAGTGGGATTGAAAAATTAGAATCCATATTTTTCATGTAGAGGTCCCCACACTAAAATGGACTTCATTCTATACCATCTTTTTCACTACTGTGTTCCACCATCATGTTTATGTTTAGTAATTCCATATGTATTTGCTTAGGATATTCATTTATTTTTACTTGGTTGTTAACACTGGTATGATCCATAGTAAAGAGAATTTGTGCATGTATTGGCAGTCATAACTCATTAGGCGGTGGTGCTAGACACCTCATAACTTGACAGAATGTTTTGGTTGTCATCCAAATTACAGTGCTGAGTTTCAGATTGAAATTCCAAGTGGGGTGGCTTCCTAGAAGCAAAAGGAAGGCTTGCCATAATTTAGAGAGAATTTGTTTTAATAACCAAAATACAACTCTCTAGGGTGCTGCTGCAAAGATTCCTTAGGCAGAAAGAAGGCAGAAAAACAGGAAAGGACTAAGGCTTTGGCTGCTATGATTCCTGCAGTTTAAAAGGGGCAGAAAAACAGGAAAAGATTCCTGAGGTTTAAAAGGGGGGGGGGGGGGGCAGCAAGACACATTGTCCCATGAAACCCATTTGTGGTATTTGGCAAAAACCTGAACAGCATCAGACGCAATAGAGCTAGAAAACTGGAGAGGGCTCCTTGAGGTATTGTGCTAAGATCCCCAAAGAAGGTGGGTAAGTAAGAAAACAGGAAAAGGTAAAGGCACTGCTGCTGAGATGCATGAGGTTAAAAGGTGGTGTTGGTAATATTTCTGATGTTAAAGAAGGGAAGTTGTAAAGCAAGAGGGCTTTTGCAGGCATGGATCCATGTAGCACCAAGTACACTTCAGGTAATGTAAAATAAAAATAGAATCTGAAACAATGTTGGTGCATTTATTATGAAAAATATTTTTTTAAAAAAGAAACAATGTTGTAGCATTGATTGCTCCTGTTCATAATGTCAACCAGCTACCTATATCCTTTCATGGATACTCTGTTCTGTTCCACCCTTTATTCTCTTCCAACCCATTTTTTTATTTCCCCTTAACAGTCAGTGTTTCTTATCCACTGAGCATTCCTGGTCCTGAGTGAGCTGTTTTGGGTCATTCCCTTTTTTGGAGTTCTGTTCTGTGGATATATTTAAGCAGACTTTGGGATGGTCCTTGCAATTTCTCTTCTTTGTGGATAGTTCCCTTTTCATTACATAAGAATATGTGCTTGGAAAATTAGTTTGCTTTTGGCATACAGGATAACCTTTTAAAAATTGTCCCTGCTGCCAGTGATTTTACACTTCTTTTCCTTTATGAGGTTATTTCTGTGGCAAACAAGAGAACTGACTACTGAGCAAAATAGAGAAAAAAATGTGTTGTGCAAATGCTGCAGAATATCAGAAGAGTTCACTTTTTCACAGATTCCCATTTACTCTGCAAAGAAAATTAAAACAGGAAGTAGTACTGTCTTCTCCAAAATCTCTTTGCTCTCAAAGCCACTGTGTATTCTTTAAGTAAACAATTTCAACTCAGGATGATTTTTTTGAAAACTGATACCTTTGTATAAATAAATTTTGTAAGAAACTTTCTCACATCTTGTATTGATTTTACCACTTTAACTACCTTCTGGGCCATTACTGATCATTGACATTTGTAATGATGTTAGCATATGGTCTGCCTCGGTGCTTTAAAACTATGCTGGCACAGATAATGTTTCAGTGTTGGAAACTTCTGTGCTAATATTAGAGCACAGAAAGAACAAATCTGATTTGTCGTCTAGTTTTGATGACGTTTGTTGTGAAGAACACTTGGGTGAAAACAGCTGTTTAATTTTTTTTTTACTTTATTTTTTGGTTGCAGGCCACTTCTGTCCAAAAGCAAGGTAAGGCATAAAATACTCCTTGGCATAGTTTTATAATTAAATGTTTGGGAGTTCTCATAGTTGCTAAATGTAATGAATAGAGCTTACTTCCCATAGCATGTGTTGAATGTAATTTTTAAAAAGCAACATTATTTAATGATAGGAATACTGTTCTGTCTTTCAGCTGATAAGTAAAGAAAAGTCCTTGAGACATGAGAGTTTGATAGGTTTAATGGTAACAGAAGATTTAAAGGAAAGAAACACGGCTGCAAATGATTCAGGTATCCCTCTTGCAATTTATCTGAGTTTATATTTAAAAGCAACATGCCAGTGTTTGGAAAGCATTTATTTCCTGTTGGAAACATGTCTGGAATATAGTTAGACACATTTCAAATGGGAGAAAGATAGGAAAGTAAGTATTATGTTTTTTATATTCTAGACCTTTCTTGGAAACAACATAATATGCAAACTGTGATTTTGAATAGTATCTTTCATGTGTCCAACCTTAAAAATGGTCTCTTCACCTTTCATATTCACACCACTGTTGATAAAGTGAAAACAGGCTGAAGAAAGTTATGTTTCAGACACTTGTCTTAAGACTTTCTAGATGTGTTCCTGCATGCTTCAACTCTCTCCCCCCCCCCCCCCCCCCATCCATCTTTTTAGGCTTTTCTTTGCTGTTTTTAGCATTTATACGGAACTGTTTTAAGTTTTAAAATAATAATAATAATAATAATAATAATAATATACTTTATTTGTATACCGCTCTTCCGGAACGATCAAAGCAGTTCACAGGGTCTTTAAAAAACGTACATCGTAAAAACACATATCATACATATCTATACAGTTAAACATCAATAAAAACCGAAACAGCATATAAAAACAAACATATAAAAGACTCTGTAATTGGGTACTGGACTCTAGTTCACAAAACAGAAAATACACATTGGTTTTATTAAATAAAGTGCAGGAGTAAGTCCTGTTTAAATCAATTAAACATACTTCTGAGTAGATCTTTGTAGGATTGCACTGTAAATGAATTATAGTTCCATTAGGAACAAGGGATTATTACCAATCATGGATGCAATTAGCAAGGGGAAATACAAAGGGAATGGTTTGTCCTTCTGATTTTCAGGTGGTACCAAAAGCTCAGCCTTTTCTCACCAGTTCATGGCTAGGCTCCACTGATGGAACAAGGAGAATATCCTATCAGCAACTGACCAGTAGGTCTTTACTGAATGCCTTAGCATTGCCTTGTCTTTAGCAACATAACTAGAACTGTTTGGCATTCACAAAAACATTTAGTGGTATATTCTGAAACTCTGGCTATGTGTAGCTCTTAAGCAGTGTCTTAAACTACTTCTGTCCTTTTAATAATACATTTCTAAGAGACAGCTGTGTTAGTCTGTTATAGCATAAAAAGGAATAAGCGAGGGGGAGGGGGAAGAAATCTTAAGACTGATTTCAGACTAATTTATATTTTAGCTTTTATGGCTATCAATCAAAGTTGAAGTGTACAGATACCCACAGAAGCTTGTACTAAAATATAGATCAAAGTATTGTTAGATTATTATATTTTTTGGCTTATTTTCCTAATGAGCTCTTTTACTCAAGATTCCCTTTAATGCCCATGGCCCTAACTAATGCCATCAGCCTTTAAGTTATATATGTGTTTGTCTCATCACATCAATCCCCATGCAAACCCTGATCTGCTGGCAATCTTTTTTTTTGGGGGGGGGATGCTCTTCTAAAATTACAGTTTCTAGACACAAACTCTTTAAAATGAATTCCTTGCCAACTAAACCCCATCCCTAACCACAGTCTTCTGTGACTCATCACTGGAAGTTGTTAAATAGAGCCCAGAGAGAAAACAGTGAATGTTTCTGTGGTGCAGTGCAGAATAGATTACTTCATATTGTAATATCATGACCCACAGTACTATTAGGTAGAGTGTCAGGTTTCCACCATATACTTTGTAGCTGGAAAAGTGACTTTTAAAGTGTATTCGTACTCTTTTTTAACTTTGAAAATGTCAAAAGATATTTTTGTACCATCCACACAAGAACATAATTATTCCTATAATAATAGCTGTGTCCTCATGTGACCTTATTGAAAGGAAAAAAATGTATGCTTCTCTGCATATTGTTGAAAAGAAATAGATTTTTTCAGTGTTTTGTTAAATAATATGTGGAAACATCCCCTGAACTTTCCTAGTTATGCTCTATTGCCAAGGGTTTTCTTCTATAAAAGGTATCTTATTGCTTTGGAGACATTTTTATCATATTAAATATAGGGCTTTAAAATATGGGAAGCAGCATATGGTATAAGTCAGCTTGATTGAAAGGAGGAACAAACTTGAAACTCCAAGCACACTTTTTTGTCCACAACATCACACTAGTACTTGGCTATAGGCTGAAATGTATGTATTTTATTAAAAGGTAGAGGACATATCAGAAACAATTTATATGTATGTTAGTATAAAATATGACACCTAATTTTCAGAGGAAAATGGATACCACTTGTGAAAGTTCGTTTAAAAACTTCAAATGAAGTAATAAAATTTCACCCTCAGAATCATTATGTAGTGAGATTAAAATGTATTATGGAAATACTATTCAGGCAGAATGTACCAAATTTTCCTCAGACATCTATATTCATTATTGTTAACCTTATTGAAACTGTCTTCTGAATAAAAAACAGTTTTAATCTTTGCTGTCTCTGTTAGCTTAGTTGCCAACAATGGTGCCTGCTACACTATGGGCACAAGGACTTGACCAATAGAAACAGAATTCTGTTATCAACAATACAGTCACAATTACAAGAGAACATGTAACTGCCTTGTTAAAACATCTTCACTGACTATTAGTTCATTTCGGGGCACTATTCAAAGAAGTGGTTGTGACATACTTCGATCCAGACTATCTGAAAGACCCTATCTCCCTACATAAAATTGCCAGAATCTTAAGATCTACAGGGAACGGCTTTCTCTCAGTCCCACCACCATCAGCTCATTTAGTGAGGACACAAGAGAGAACCTTATCAATGGCTGCTCCCACCATCTGGAATTCCCTTCTGTGGGAGGCTACACTCTCCTTTTACTGCCAGGCAAAGACCTCTTTGTTTAAACAGGCTTTTAATATGTAATTGCTCACAGGGAGGCTTCTTACTGGGGTATGTCCTTTATCTATTTTTTAAACTTTTGTATGCAGTGCGTAATTAAGTGGTATTATTTTACTGAGACATGATCATACACAATGGATTTTCTAATCATTTGGATACTTTGAGGTTTTTTTTTAAAATTTCAAGCTATAGTTTATATTTCATTGGCCTGTTACAGATTGCCAAAATAAAGCTGCTTCGGGTCTCTTTGGAAGTATGCTCTTTAAATGATGCATGGGTCCTAAGAGTCCGGAGGTTGCGCCAAAGCCACACTTCATTCCTAAGCACTGGAGGGCAGCTTTGGTGCAGCTTCCGGATTCTTCGGATGCATGCATCATTTAAACAGCATACCTCCAAAGAGACCCGAAGCAGCTTTATTTTGGCAGTCTGTAACAGGCCATTATTTTAATTAATGTAGTTGACAGTGCATAATTTTGGCAATGATACCATGAAACAGTTCCTGGGCACTGTTGGCCTGCCTAAAGAAATGTTTAAAAACAAATGGGAAAGCTTTCTTCTAAGAAGGGCCTTGTAATCTTTGGGGAAAGTCCCCAAAAGGTTTCAGGTAGCACTGGCTGGAGCTGGTGCAAAATGGAGTAGGGGCTTGGCTAAGATAAGAAGAACCAAGCTACCCCTTTTCTTTTGCCTTTTTGTCACCCTCCTTCTTTCTCTCCCCAGCCAGCGCCAGTCTCACCCCAAGGAAGCAGACAGCTCCTATACTATACCTACTCTTCACCCAAGTGGGTTTGTTAACGCAGTCTGCCCTGCTTGGGCAAGAAGGGGGAAATTCCAGCTTTGGCAGAGCCATCCATTGACAGTGCAGATCAGTGCTTTCTCCATGTTTCACCCCCTTCCCATCTAAGCAGCGGTGTTCTTTCAAAAGCACAGTCTGCAGTTTCAGTGCTTTTCCTGCTCAGGTGGGAAAGAGGCTGGAATGCTACTGATGTCATGAAATCTGGCATGTAGCATGTAAGCTGATGCACAGGTTTAGAGCAATCCATTTTTTTCTGGAGAGGTGATGCCCTGAGCCAGGATAACAGCTTGATCTAGACTGCTTCCACCCTGTCAGAGCAAACAGAATATTGATAAATCTGTACTCTTGCTGTATAGTTGGGATGGGAAGTGTGCAGCCCTCCAGGTTGAATTTCATCTTCCTAGCTAATGTAGGCAAAATTTAGCTACATCTGGAGGACCACACTATTCCTATCCCTGCTGTACAGAATGTCTAGGAAGGAAATTGATCTGTATTTTGCCAAAGCTTTAAAAATATATAAATATGTAACATTGTCCAGTGCAGTTAAATCATATCTTAAGCAGTTGAAGAATACGCAGCTAGTTCATTTTATTCAACAAATAGGATTGGTATTTTATACCTAAAATTAGTGAAACAGACCCATTGCTAAACAGACAGGAATTCACACAAAGCATTAACGGTCAGTGTTATCAGATTAGTGGGGATTTCTGTCTCTCTCTCTCTCTTTCAAACACACACACTGTAATGCTGAGGTACTGAATCAATTTGAAATGCTTGAATGCTTTTCCTGTTGCATTTAGATACACAAACTTGGTCTGGCATTGGGCCAAAGGAAGAGAATCATCACAAAGAGAGTGAAAGGAGAGAGAGTTTCCAGTCTAGAAGCCATTATATGCTTCAGGAGAGGGCAGGTCATCGCCTAGCTGTGGAGAAGGACCTTATGGAGAAGGCGCACCGCATTGCTGAATCAACACAAGATCCACCCACTCGGTCCACAGGGAAGCTGAGCACGCCTCATTCTGGCTGTTTATCTTTTAGGGATGCTAGTGAAGATGACGGTCGGCAGCTAAGGGAAGAACAGTTCTCTGAGGATGTGGCAGAAATAGAAGCAGCTGCTGAGGAGCCTGCAGCAGAGTGCTCTAGTAAGCCAATGGTAGATACATTGATTGTGACAGATGCTGGTAATATACCTCCTGATCTAATTTCCACAGATGAAAATGTTCTGTCTGAAAGAAACTTTCTCAGGTCTGCCAGCCATCAGCTGGAAAGTAGCATATTAAGCAAGCAGCAGCAGCCTGATTACGAAAATGATAGAAATTCTGACCAAGGCAAAACATCAGACATCAGTCGGGATGGGTGTGCTGAAAGTAGCATACCTGAAAAGGCTTGTGCCACACGTGAAGGAATACAAAAGGAAGCAACAGTCCTGGAAGAGGAATGTGAAAGCGAAGGACCAGAAGACTTATTTGACAGGTTTTTAAATGGTAGTGTAAAAGACAGAGAAGAGTCCCCCAAATCCCTAGAAAGCCAACGGGACTCTGAAATTGCTACTCATATTCTACCAGATCAAGCACTTTATAGTTCATCAGATGGTTTTTCTTTGGATGAAAGCTTTTCTTCACTTGACGAACTTGCAAAACGGATAGAGATTGCTGAGGTAAACACTGCAAAAATAACACATTGTTTTCCATTCTTTGTGTTTCTTTTATTTCTCTTCCCTATTTTCTTTAGCATGGAAAAGTAGAAGTTTTTTTTTAATCATAATTGTGTTTTTTTCTAACTGTTACGTTAGATTTTTCCCCTTTTTCATTAATGAATTTGATCAGTAAAACATGTTTTTCAGACAAATGATTGTCAAGAAAAAAAAGTTAATTGCAACCTGTATATTTTTAAAAGGCCACAGCATTTATAGTAAGCATCAATAGTAGCAATTAGACTTCTTCCCCATTCTATCTATAGTTCAAATTCCAGTAGATCAAGTCCTTTCATTTAAGATAAAATCATGACTGTCTGATTAAATACATTCACACTTGTTCTCAGAAAAAAATACACTTGATTCTATCATTCTTTTAAACTAAAGGATAAGAGAAGGCAGAGTGACTAAGCAAAGGGATTCTGAATAGGATAGATTGCTATATGAAAGACCTGAAGACAGAATATTTTATGAACACTTTTTATGAGCACTTTGTACTGCTGCTCCAAAGCCTCCAGTGCCCCATTAGAGCTTAAAACAGAACGCACCATATTTTACAGCTGCATGACCTCCCTGAGTTCACATCATGCCTCTGAGCATGTTCATTGAGTCTTCTAGATATTACCCACTGAAGGCTATCCATTACAAGTTATGGTTGCATCCATAAAGCCTAAAGGAGAAATTGCTGTCATCATTTTCTTTAAAATCTTTCTTAAGGCAAGATAAACAAGTCTGCTTTTTTCATATAAAGAATAAAGACGCCTGCCCAGTTTCAGTGTCAGTGGCACAATCAGTAACTACAGTTGTACTTAGAAATATTTTGAAAGTTGATCTGTATCCAGAGCTGGAGTCTGCTCATGCAAGAGTGGAATCCAACATAAGCAGTGGGGGCACAGTCTTCTCTTTCTTTTGTAGCCCCTTCAGCACCGGAGAGAGGAAAAACTCAGCTCTGGATGAGTGAAAAAACATCTATAGCATGTTTTTGTGCAGGACAGGGCTGTAGAGAGAAGGGCTGGAAATCCTGATTCTATTGTAGGTGTCCTGTTAGATTAAGGCCAGTGTTTTATTTTCAAGTTTATTGGGAATATTTTTAAATTGTCTTCACTTCTCTTAATACCTTGCATCTGTGTGAGAATAAACATGAAGACACACATGCTATTTTCCTCTTGTATATTTTCCCCATTCCTTAAGGGAATATTTTATGGCATGCTGGAAAAAAAACCAATTAAAAGTGTGCATGAACACCTGCATTCCTAAGTGCTTGGAGGAAGCCCAAGTATGATGCAAGCATTGGCCTCCCCTAAGAAATTAAATTAAAGACAGTATGTTGCCACCTTAAGTAAAGTAGAAAAGTAGCAAAGTTGTAACCAAAAAAAAGTATTTTCTGTTTTAAAATGTCTATGGGACTGGATATAAAATGGCCTCTAAAATGATGTATACCAAATAAATAATTAGCATGTTTTCTGTGGGAGCCCCATTATGTACTGAAATGAATAAGTTTTACAAAAGCATACACTCTTCATTTGAACAAGAGTGTGAAGAGTGTGAAGTTTGATACTGATGACATAAGGAGTGTGTTAGAGTCAGCCTGTATTTGTACATTAGTTTCTCTATCCAGATATGCTCCGAATCTTGCTGCTGAGTGGGGACAACATGGAGAAGTCAGGCAGCATTTGAAAGTTTTTCCTAGAGGAAAAGTACTTTCAGTAGTCCTCATCATCGCTAAAAGGTTTTTTAAATTCTTTAAAATTTAAACCCAAATTCAGAGATCTGCTAAATACTATTATAATTTTAATAAAAAAGAAGGAAATAATATTCTTTTATTCATCTAGAACTAAAACTAATTTTCATTCCGATTGAAGAAAAAGCTGGCAATGTTATTTGCTTCTTTTTTTTCCAGCATATGAATGTTTTTGTAAATAGACTACAAATTCAACATAGTTTTATGTTAAAATCTTGCCTGTTAAATTTCATTATTCATTAATTTAGTCATACTGTTTGATTAAAATTATATTCTTAAAACGATTATGATTATGATAGCAATTCTAGCAACCATTTGAATGCTCCAACTCTGTTTTCTTCTTCACCCCTTTCATATTATGTTTACTGTAATAAGGTACGAGTTCTTATGTAATGCTTAGCTCCAGCTTGCTCTTCTCTGAACTGGGCTCAGAGTGCTTCACAAGCAGACTTTGGTCTCTGAATAGAGCACAGAATGTACCTTGCATCATTCCACAGCTATCTCTCCGGGCCAAATATGGAGTAAAACTGGCTGTCTCTAGAGGGAGCATGTTACCCAGACTGAGTCAGCTTGAAGCATGAGCTTCAGAAAGATATAAATCAGGCAAAAGCAAAAGGGATAGACTGGAATTCTTGTTTGTATCAGAGCAGAGGTATATCTTGTAATGATTCTATATAATGTTCTGGTTGGGCTGCTGTTCCTGTACATAGTAGAAGATGTCAGGATGTTATCAGCTTTCCTTTGCTTTCTTTATAATAAGTATATTAGCTTTAATCTTTAATTTTGAATTGATTTCAAAGCATGAACACTGGTATCAAGAGTCAGCCATTCTGGGCGTTTCTCCATACCCACATGTTAGTGGGCTGTGGTATGTCAGGAGTATAGCTTGGGGAGGGGTAAAATGAAGGCATTCCCCCCCAAAAAAATAAGAATTCACCCCTTCAGTCCTCAAATTTCTAGCATTACAACAACGTAAAACTTCAGTTGAGTATTTGGAAATATAGTTTAGGCTTTCAAAGAAATGGGGTAGGCAAAGTTTCCATGGGAATGTGAACAGAGCCAATGCAAGAGTTCTCTGTATGATCTATTCTCGGTCTTTCACTCTATGCACTCCTAGAAATTTGGGACTGAAGAGAAATTTAATTAGAGAGTCAGAATTCCTACTTAAAGATGCAGTGCCCTCATTTTAAACCACCCCTCTTGTTAATACACCCTTGTATGTAGATTGGGCTCAGAGAGCTGGGGAACAGTAGCAAGAGTAGGAGGACGATGACCCTGTTCAGGCAGGGAAGCCCACTGAAAGCATCATGCCCAATGGGCCCCAAAAGTTAGAGCCAACACTGCTAAGAATAGTCTTTGTGAAGCCACACTGTCACTTATTTTTTGGAACTAGGTGTTTATGTAAGGAAATGGAAATTTTGTATGTGTGGTATTAAATGTAATGTCAATAAAGATTCAGTTGACATTCGTGCAGGTAATGTAACCTTTCAGATTTTCTGTTTGAAATATGTTTTGCCCAGATTGGCTAGCATAAGAACATTTAGCCCCATTATTTTATTCAGCTATCTATGACAAATAGATCACATTTTAAAAGAGAATCTTTGCATAAAGGTAGCGCTGTCAGGAGTTAAAGGCAAAAGGACACCCATCTCTTAAAAGAAACAGCTTGCTAATTAGATTAATACACACACTCCCTATTTGCAGTCCAAGCATTTGCAAATTTGTTGAAAAGGTAGTCCCATAGCCATAGTATTTATACAAGGGGTATGTGAGGTAGTATTTATACAAGGGATGGAGCATTTCTGTGGGGGCCTGAGGCCCCCCCGGGTAAAAAAAAAAGCCCTTAAATGGCATCTAGGGAGAGTGGACAATATTTGCCATGTTCCATCTCTACCATTTTAGACCCAGGAAAGGCTTTAAAAACAAACAAAACAAGAAACGATCCCCTGATTGAAAAAAGCCTATACCAGACAGGGGTGTGTGTGGTAAAAGTGCCCCCTGTACCTCTTAAAGAGCGTTTGGGGCCAAAACAGTTGAATTTCTTTATCAAAAGGATGTATGGTGGGGTAAAATTCCCACAGTTTCCAGGGGGCTAATGTTGCCCCTTGCCCTCCAGCAGTTTCCCACCCCTGGTTTATAGGATAGTTCTCATCATTTATATCATTTGTGGTTGCTGGTTGCATCAGTGCTTATGTGTTTCCCATTGCATAACCAGATATCATTAAATATGTTTATTTTTGCTTTTAACAAAAGATACTAATGAATTATACTAAGTTAAAACTATGTGATTAACTACATGGATACCAAAGATACATTTTAATTTGGGCATGATGCTTGGAATGTCATCACCCTTGTGAATTCTTGAATATTTTTAGTTATTCAATAACAGCAAAAGGTTACAATCTTCCTGTAAGGCTTTATAGTGCTGAAAACTTTGTTCAGTATTTTGTTTCTACTATGACCTACTATGAGAGTAGGAACTACTGTAGGTACCAACTGGCAGCTTGCAAAGTTGAATAATTTATCAACATTGTTATTAATGTTTTTCTAATATAGCAGAAACAATTAAACTCTCTTTAGAGAAAAGCTACTAGTATCTTCCCTTTGTAGTACTTATGCTTTTAGCAGTTCAGTTTATTATTGATTTTATATTTTGAGAGAGTTTATGTATAGAGCTAAATGCCAGAATTAATGCTTGAAATATAAACCCTAGGTTTTATTTCTTTTTTAAATGTCCCTTGTAACTTCATTTGGGTATGTTTGGGTTTGTATTTTTGTATTTGTTCTTGGGCTGGAACATGGCTTCCAACCTTTACAGTACCAGCTGTATATATGCAGCATCAAAATTTCAGACAAATTGACAGATTTAGCACAAATTGACAGATTGTCTGGTTTGATTAGAGAAAGGTCGTTAGTGACACTTCTCAAGGACTAGAAACGCCTTATAGACTTCTTGCAAAGAGCCATCAGAATGACCTTCACTTCAGACAAAGACCATTCATTTGGATCTAGGCTGTGGTCCTGCTTCCAAATGGAAGGATAATCCTATACCTCCTATAGCTGCCTGAATCCTCCGAAAATTTGCCACAGAGCTTGCAGGGAGATACTGTCTGGAGCAGTTTTAGAAAGCTCCAAGTGGTGCAGCAGGGAAGAATTTGCAGAAGTTACTCTAGGATCCACCCTTGAGGTCACAAGTTTTCTGTAGGCGAAGAGAAGCCTAATAGATCCAAGCCTATGGCTTTCTCTATAGAACCAGCCGAATATGCCCAGATTCTCTTTACAGGGGTGTCTACACACACAAGTTGTGGGAGACATGATAGCCTGCTGCAAAGAACCGATCTTACTGTGTATTACTGCTGCTGCTGTCATTGCCATGCTAAATGAAGTGCCACCTAAAGAACAGAGAACCCTCACTGGAGCTAAAAACATTGAACCACATTGAGCAGTGTTAAAAGCACCTGGCAATCAGTCAAGACCAAAGTTCACTGTATAATCTGAAGATTTGTTGCCATGGTTAAAATTGATATGATCTTTATGGTTCATGTTGAGATCAGTTTGTTTCAGCTCTGCTGTGAGTCACCTCTTTGCAAAATGAGCTCTGATGTTAAGGTCACAATGTGGTCATGGTCAATGTCTCATTCATTAGAAAGAATGTCATTGTTACAACACGCTAGGAGCTTGAGCTACTCATGTAATCATATTTCAAACAGTACTTCAGTTCACACAGTTTGTGCTTAAGTAGGATGACTTGCATTTTCCCAGCAACATTTTGTTGTGGTTTTAGAGCTACTGAAATGTAATAATATGGCTACACAACTCTGCACTTCATATTGTTTGTACTATACACAGAAGAAATCCTAGAAAGCACTGTAATTTTTGCAGGGGTGCTACTTGTACTGATTGTCTGGATAGCCCCTATGTGTAGTGTGTGTAAGGGAAAATGTTAATTATAAAGAGAGATCAAAGGCAACTCTTCAGTCGTGGTAATAAATCATGTATGCATCTATTTTATGTTATACAGTGTGCCCTTGCCTTACACGGGGGATCCGTTCCAGCCCCCCCTCCCCCACGTAAAGCAAATACTGCATACACTCGAGCCCCACTGAAAACAATGGGGCTCATGCATGTGGCACATGTGACATTGCTGGTTCTGTCACGCATCTGATGTATTGTATTACTGTAATAACAGAACAGTGACTTCAGTATTTACTGACATCTCTGTTAAGACAAATTTCTTAGGTATCTTTGCAAAATCATTCAGAGTAATTATAAACAGTAGCAAAGTCTTAGTAGTAGATGTTGTTGTATAGTTATATACAAAACATTGTTTAATGCATGTTGATTTTTCATAGAGAGGGACTGTTTGTGTTCTTATTACTGTATCATTAAAATAATTGTGCTATATTTTTTGTTAGACTGTTCCTACAGAAGGACTTGTATCCATATTAAAGAAAAGAGATGACACTGAAGGAAAAGCATTTGCTCAAATCCAACAAAGACAGTCAAAAAGAAGAGTGAGATTCCAAGAAATGGATGATACATTAGATCAAGGTATTCTGCTCATGTTTTTCAGATTTGTTTTAAAGTTACACACTAGTGTCATATTTTCACAGTGATATGAAATATTCTGTACAACAGGGATGAGGAACCTGTAGCTTTCCAGGTGTGGTTGGACACTAGCCCATTCACTTGAGCCTGCATGGCCAATAGTTAGGGATGATGAGAGTTGTAATCCACAACAACTGGGCGACCACATGTTCCCCATCTTTACTGCAAAGTAACTATATTTATGTGAGATATTTGTATTTATGTAAGTACACTGTATTGTATGAGCTTGAAAAGCTAATGAAGTACGTGATGAAGCCAGGGTTGCCTCACTTGTTAGTGGTGATTAGTGTGATAAATGGAACCTGCTGTAAAATGTTGACTCTTCTAACTCCTATCTTCCTCTTCCATATCCTGCAACTTCATTTCACTTTTTTGTACAGTAACTATTAGTGGCTGCTGAGCCTACTGTGGCCTCGTTGAGCTTTTAAGGAGAGATACATGGGCAAGTGCCCTATTATTATTATTATTATTATTATTATTATTATTATTATTATTATTATTAT
>NC_056522.1:62242324-62269207 GCF_019175285.1 Sceloporus undulatus | reverse complement strand
CATTAGGAATGCTTCTGAGCTTTCCCAAGAATGTTGATACACCCCTAGTTTCTTAGTGGCCCTGTGTTGGCTACAAGCTGTGGGTCTTTAATTAAAAGGTCCCATTACTCAAAACCCATCAGAATAAAGTGATTCTATTTGACACACTCCTCACGGTATATGCAATACACAGTACACTCTTTTTGAGGTAAAGATATGGGTACCAGTTACCTGGCTATGACTCTGGAACAGTGGTGGATAATGGATGGCCTGTGGGCTGCATACAAACCACCTGATTTTTGGGCTCTCGTCTCCATCACCAGCAGTACCACCAATGTGCCAATGCAGTGGCAAACTATATTTTCATTTGGATGAAAGGCACACAGAAAGCTTATATTTTGTCTTAAAACAGAATCAAATTCATAGTAGCTTTTTAGAAGCACAATTTTGACTACAAGGCAGCAGATTTTGGGGCAGGGGAATTTGCTCCTCACCACCACCTACAAGCTGCAGGTGCTGCCCAGCCCGCCTCTAGCATGTTCAGAAATATGTGCTGCACACATGGGAAATTTTTAACTGGAACAAATGATAACCATGACTAGTGTGTCACATAAATTCATTTTGCACCTTGGAACACTCCTCCAAAATTTTTGCAAAGTCCAGGGGATTGTAGTGCGAATTCCTGAGAATGTGGAAAGTGTTCCCTGTATTATCTGTCTGTCTGTTCATTCGTACATATATAAACACACATGTACCCACACACATCATCTGTATAATTTCAGTTCTCTAGTGGTGACATTATCTTGTACCTGTATCATGCACCTTGTGCACATAGACTTTCAAAACATGTTGAGGTGAGGGACAGAAATTGTAAAACTACCTAGTCGTGGAGAAGTAAGACCCAATGTTGGTGTACATTTGTCAATAACAGAATGAAATAAGTTTGTTTTTGTCAAAGTGCTGAACATTATTTCCTTGATTGTTTGTAGTAGCAGTAGTTCTTTTTATTCAGACCATATGTCCAAATAACATTGCAAGAACAAAAACAGGAAAGAGTAACA
Organism: Sceloporus undulatus; assembly: GCF_019175285.1. Classification (NCBI taxonomy): domain Eukaryota; kingdom Metazoa; phylum Chordata; class Lepidosauria; order Squamata; family Phrynosomatidae; genus Sceloporus; species Sceloporus undulatus. The sequence goes on along the minus strand of NC_056522.1, from coordinate 62,268,167 downwards.
TATTCCATGGATAGCTAAACATGTGCGGAGCTCATTGTCTTATGGCTTTTACATGCTCCACTTCCAGAATCAGTGAATGTACATAATCCAGGCAATATTTAACAATTGAACTGCAATGTTCCAGCTACATGTGATTTGATTAGATGTCATTTATCTTATATTTACAGAGGAAGTTGGAGGTGGTTCGTGCATTTTGCTGATCTTACTGTGTATAGCAACTGTATTCCTTAGTATTGGAGGAACAGCACTGTACTGCACATTTGGTGATGCAAAATCTCCGGTATGTACTGAGTTTGCAACCAATGTGGACTTTTATTATACTCGAATACTGCAAGGTATAGAGGAGCTTAAGCACTGGATATCCTTCTCATAGAGAAAACGGATATAAACATTTGCTGACGTCCTGTTGACAATTACTGAAGAAAGAAAAATCTTCAATCTTCTTATGATATGGCACCTCCAGAAGATGAATAGGAAATGACATAAGCACCTACATAGGAGCTACTTTCCAGTGATTAGGAATATAGAAATCATGTTAAAGCCTCAAGAGGCAACATGACAAACTGGTAAATGCACTGTCCTAATATTTGTCTTTTGAGATGCTTTGATTACCATCTACACTTGGGAGATGAAGAAGAAGAAAAAATGATTGCCTTCCTTACAGTTTTTGGTCTTCACATAATCATATGCAATCTGTAAATTTAGTGCAAGACTATTGATTTTTCTTTCCAGCTAATTTTGCAAAGATATTGTCTCCAGCTATCATGCAATAAGTCCAGACCTTATGGAAATGTTCCTAATTTGGGTTTAAATAATGTCTGTCTTGTTTTTTAATTGTCTGGTGAGTTGTGTAATTTGGAGTATTCCTGTAAAAATCAGAGCCCTCCATCTAGATTCTAGATGTTAGTCTGCCTTGCATTTCAGAATATAGTAACTGCAATAAGTAATGCATCCATCATTTCATAAACAGCCTTGGCAAACTTTGTGGAATTTTCAAGTTGTAGGTTTATAAGAAATGAAAATTTAAAAATAGATTGACAACACATCAAACAAAAAAGACTATGAAAGGTGTCATCATCATACCTTTAACAAGATGCTTGCCACATTTCATGTTTTATGTTTTAAATGTATACCTAGAAATGTGAAGTGCGCATGCAACCAGCATCATACTGATATACTTGATGAGGAGCCATAATTGGCTATAGGTTCCTACTGCATTCAGAAGCAAACCTGAGTGATGAGCAAAGTGGGCTATAGATGTATCATAACTCTCAGTGGTTCTCTTAAACCTACTAATTTCTACTTGATCACATTATGAAGGGAAAAAATGAACACCGAGAAAGCCTGTGTTTGCACAAGGATGTAAACGTATTAGTTTAATATTTGAAATGCATGCCTCAGAGAGAGAAGAATTAGAATCTGACTTTGCTACACCCAGACCAAAGAGCAACAGGAACAATCTAATTATGCCATTTCACCAGTAGCTCTTTATTGTTGTCAGGTGAAGGTTCTGCCTCCATTGCAATTCAGCAGTAGATTGTCTTGCTTTCCATTTAGGTCATGTTTCCCACAGTCACCAAACTTTTCTGAAACTTTTAAATGTTGGATTAAAAAGGGACTAAATGAGAGCAGCAATTTAAAAAAATTTTAAGAGGGAACAGAAATAGGAGCCACTGAAAATTACATACAGTGACAGTGCATGCCAGCCATTTTATTTTATTAGTCTTTGGGTTTGTAGACTTTAAACTGTCTGCCTTCCTGCTGAGACACTTTTCACACCAATATCAGGTGAGACCCCTGCATGCAGTTTAGAAAAATGGAATGTTTAAGTCAGGCATTTAGCTGACATGGGGCTTTGGGTCGTCATCATCTTTGTGTGCCTTAGAAGTTTCCTACACCATCCTTGTGTCTGCTGTCAGTTTATGTTTGGGGCCATTTGCCTCCATAAAAGCTGCCCTTATTGAGTTTCCTCTAACAAAGTGAAAACATTATTCTTCACCAGTCAACGACTCTTGATTATAACATATAGGAAGCAGTCTAGGATTTCTGTGTGCAAACCCTTTCTGAAATATGCTTGACTAACCTCTCCTCAATTTGAAAATGATCCACCATGTGGCACAGAGGGCTCAATGTTCAAGAAATACAAAACCTAAACTCAATGATGTATCCAAAACTAGTAGTCCCACATAGTAGTGAATCTTGGACAGTGGCCTAAATCCAGACTTAACAATAGCTGAATAACCAGCACTGTCGTGGATTACACTTCTGTGCAAACATTTGTTCAAGAAATTGCCCAATAAAACCTGGATTGGATAGTGCTTCTGTATTAACTATGAAAATGTGCATCCACTACTACAGTACTAGCACAACAGCAGCATTGGATACTGGCCCAAATATTTTTAGATTCTTTAGTTTATTAACCTCTTTGTGTGAATGTGGAATTGCTTTTTGGGATATTTCTGAGAATAGCTTTCAAAGCATTTTCTGAAATAACTGGAGGCGGGGGGGGGGCTTATTTGTGCCTGGATGGGGCCATACATTATATTGCGCTTCCATGGCTCTTTAAAAAAAGCTATATTTTATATAAATATTTCCACCTATTAACTTAACAGGCCTCCCTAGGAGATACACAATAAATAAAAACAGATAAAACCACCAAAAACATTGTTTAAAAATAGACAGTGGTCCAAAATACACTGCAAAAATAATCCAGTTTGAGACCACTTTAACTGCCCTGGCTAAATTCTAGGGAAATCTGGGAACTGTAGTTTTGCGAGACATTTAACTACCTCTGTCAGAGAGTTCTCGTACCACAATAAATTTCAATTCCCAGGATTCCCTAGCACTGAGCCAAAGCAGTTAAAATGGTCTCAAACTGGATTATTTCTGCAGTGTGTTTTGAACCTAAGACAGTTTTTTAAATTAAAAAAAATTCTTAAAACACACGGAGAGAGACACCTAAAGCAACTAGAAATACCACCTTGCTTTAAGGGCAATGGCTGTATGAAACAGTACATCTTTGGCTGCTTGCTGGAAGCTCATAAGGAATGGAACATGCCTGACTTCCCTTGGGGAAATTGTCGTAGTTGGGAAGCCACTACAGAGAAAACCCTGTTTTGTCTACTTACCAAACTATCTACTTGGGGTGGTTAGAAAATAGGACATCATGTAATAAAACTAATAGTTTTCCTATATAGCTCTCTAGATTTTGACCAGTTGCAACTTACAATGCATTTGGTGGGCATATTTTTTCTCCATCTTTCTTCTGATAGCCTTTTAAAACATCCTTTACCAAGAATTAGCTTATACTGTCCCTCATCTTTCTTTATTTCAGTATTCAATAAATTGTTTCTTTATCCCTCCCCTCTGGAATCCTTATCTTTAATATATATCCTTCCCAGAAAAAAAAAACAAAAAGGTTATCCAAAATATAACATAATACGTTCAAGTAGAGCTAGCTCATAAACCAAGCTACAAGATGGTGGTCAAAATATTTTCAAAAATATTTGAAATAATATTTACCTTCATGGGAACAGGTTTAAAACGAATTCATATTTATACAGAACTTGCCTCTAGAAAATTGGTATTTAACTACACTGGTAATCCTTCTGCTAGCAATATTCCCCCTTTAAATTGTCAGCACAACCACCTAAGTCGTCTTCTATCTGTGTGTGAAAATGAATGTTAAAAAAATGGACAGCAACTGGAACACTTGCTTAAATAGCCATTTGCATGTGTCTCTTTGATTGCATCTCTTCTTTCCCTTTCTTTGTAGTCATCACTTTTTCCTGCTTTCAACAAGGATCTTGCAGAAATATAATTTTCATTTTGATCTCTTGTCCACAGATCTCCCATACTTATGTTGACATCTGCCTGCAATGGTGGCTTATCATTTTAATGTTAGTGTTACTATGGGCATAGTTATTGGTATACTTCAGGCTAAGGTTATCCAAAGGGTTCATTAGCTGTACAAAAATGCTTCCACATATACATCAAGGCTATTTTATTTTTTGTTTCTTTGTCTGCCCACAACTTCTCTAAATTGTACTGGAGGTTGTGCTTAAAATTCTACAGAGTGTAGGAAGTAGTTTTGGTGAAGAGGAGGTAGCTTTTCAAATCATGGATTTCCCCTTGTGGCTCTTTGGATCCTAGCCTAAGGATTTAGATACTGCCAGAGCAAGATTTACAATGAAGTGATTAATTGGCAATTTTACATGTTTTGTGTCTTAAGAAAAAAATCTGCAATGTCTGCACAGTTTCCCATGTACACTCCAAAAGACTTTTTCTTATGTTATATCAGTGTTCAATCTGTTTCAGTAGGGAGGCTTGAGTTTTAAAATGATACTGGCTGGTTCAGTACATCATTTTTGTCTGCTCACATTAAATCACTTGAACTGTAAAGGGATTTTTTTTATTTTGTATTTTTATGATGGAATGTTAAGCATGCATTCAGTAGCTATAATGTATTTATAACTCCTCTGTAGTTCATATATATTTGGGGTTATGTAATTTTCAGTTCAGTGTTTTCCTGAATGTTAAATTAATGTTCTAAATAACAGTCAATTTCACCTCTGTTTTAAATGTTTGTGCACCTGATCACCAAAAATATTGAGAGATATAACTTGAAAATGTTTATTTTAAAATTATGTCATGTAAAGATATCTTTAAAAGGCTGATACGTAGGTTCCTTTTCTGACAGAAGTGATTTTAAAAATTTTATTGCACATTTTAAAATAAGTGGAACACAATTTTAAAATTATCTTACTTTGCACTAGGGTTGTCGGATGCCCTCCTTTTAAATAATGCCCATATCTGCAATCATGGCAGTTAAACAAATGTAATTGATAACCCATATTTCAGAGCATTGCCTGTTCCACCAAGTTCTAATGAACAATCATTGTAGCAGTCGCTTGGCTAAATCCAGTTATTAGTCCCAAGTAGATCTATTGACTCAGTCAGCCTTACATACTTGTTTAATTAACTACATAGTCCACATTCATTCACTAGATATATATTCTATATGGAACAAGCAATTGGATCTAGCCCTCTGTTTAGACTTTTAGATTTTTTATATGGAAATCCTAATCCAGTATCACCTTAAAGAGTGTCAGTCACAGAATCCATATAACAGCTCCCATATTTCCCTTGGAAGAGGCCAGTGGCAAACAGAAAGGAGAGAAGGCAGTGTCCAGAACTGGTCCAATTTAGAGCAGTTTTTATGGTTTACCACTCAGCAGAATCAGTCTGGAAATTTTGACCATGTTTGCATGTCTTGCTTCATCAATCTGCTTATCATGTGAGGCTGAATTATAGCTGGATGCTCTGTTCATGTAATGGGGTAACACATTGGTACTAACTTTTGTTTGGCATGATAGTTCACATGCTTTGCAGTGACATTTTACAAATGGTTGGCTATATAACACAATGTTACTTTACCTGCCCTTTTCAGCTATTTTTATAGTCTTTCTCCACAGTATCTTGGGCCCTGATTCTGCATTTTAATCCAATTAATTTAACACTGAATGTTCCTGTATAGGCCTGTGTGGAATCTCAACCTAACATTGCTCCAAGCTAGATGAAAATAAATATAACCATTGCATTTATTTTTGAAAATATTTATGTTAAAATATCATTACAAGCAGCACTTCAAATTATGAATTTGAGAAATGAGAAGGTAGGAAACACGTTTTTTTGTCTTACATCATAATTCATTTGTGGAAAAGTCATCTGCCTATATACCACTTCACATAGTTGTTTCCTCCTGGTTATGTATGACTAGGTATTTCAGGTAAACCTAAGTCAGACAAAACAGAAAGATATGATAGTACAATTCTGTTCTTTGAAATTATATGTGTACAGACAATGTACTGAACTTCTGTAAATTTATATACAAAAAATAATCAGCTAGTTAAAAGCTGTTGTTTAAGAGAGAAAAGTTGGATTCTACTTATACAGCACATTCCTTCTAATCACTGCCTATGTGATCACTAATGTTTCAACACGTGAATGTGAAAAAATTACTGCCAACAATGGGAATAGTTTCAAAGTTATGCCTTTTCAGTGATGGACTAGTGAAGACTGTAAACCAGATTAGGTATAAAGTTGCATTTTGTGAGCATATCTAGCTCATATACCCCTAAATGTCTAATAAAAGGGCTGTTACACAAGAAAATATTGTACTTTTTGTTCCCCTATACTGTAAACTAAAGACAGTTCAAAGTTATTATTTGTGATAAAGCTAACTTTAGCTACTGATGGCAAAAGGAGGAAATTACTGTTTGAAACCATCAACCAAGCTTGTGATTTCTGAACATAAAAACAAAAATAAAGTGTCCATGAGAAAATGCATCACTTTTGAGTGCTCTCATTAATAATAGACCTAGTTAATATGTATTCAATGACAATGACTGAATCATGTTTTCAAAAGGCATTTACATGACTTTTGTTGTTGTTATTGTGTGCCTTCAAGACATTTCTGACTTGGAGACAGGAAGACAAACCTGTCATTGGGTTTTCTTGTCAAGATGTGTTCAGTGAGAGGTTGCCATTGACATTTTCATGAGCTGAGAAAGACTTGCCCATAGCCACCCAGTGGGTTTCCATGGCTGAATGGGTGTGCAAAACTTGGTTTCCCGAAGTCCTAGTCTAAACCACTACACCATGCTGACTCTCTTAAGTGACTCCTTATTCCAAAGAATTACAAAATTGCACCTGCAACTAGTGATGTAGACAATGACATTTGGGCTTTGTGAAGGTAGCATTTTCCACCTCAAATCTGGGCAGGTACAGAGCATAATTGTCCAGTGGTGCGTCTGTCCAGGATTATATATATGACCAGTGACCCCATAGTGGCAGGAAAAGGTGTGACTGGCTTGATCTAAAAGTCACCCATGTGTTTGACTGCTCATTCCCTCAAGTTCCCCTTTACATGCTTGAAATTAAAATTCCACACCACTAAATGTGAGAATCCCAAGACTGGAACAAATGTCTACCAAAGTCTTTGGCTGAATATCCTAAACCTTGAGTGGATATCCGTTCTTTGTAATTCTAGAGGCATGTTTTGTGTGTGTTTTAAAAAGAAAAGAAGCTCTATAAAAGTTCTGTAAAACCTGTTACAGTGTGCCCACATACACTGAAAGCTGCGCCGGAAAAGCTCCTCGAGCACCCCAGAAGAACCAAATGGGGCGCACAGCCATGGTGCATGGCTGTGTAGCTGTGCACCGCAGGCGCGAGCCCCATTATTTGCAATGGGGCTCCAGCATACGCTGATTTCCTCTTAAGCGGAGGGATCTGGAACAGATCCCCGCATAAGGGGAGGGCCCACTGTATTAACTATCTGTGAGAATTGCAATATAAAATACCAGACATTAAATACAATAATTATATTATCATTGCACTTACTGACCAAAGAATACAGTGTACTGAGAATTCCCAAGTCTCCGCCAAGGTAAAATCTGGAAAGGAGCCATTTCATTTCCAGGAAACAATGCTGCCAAAGGTTTGGATTCTTGACAGAGGGTGAAGGCTTTCTTTCTAAATAAATAGATTCTACATAAATATGACTAACATAAATATATAACACTGGATTAGCTTTACATTCCAAAACACACCTGTGTATCTTTAGTTACACTTTTTTTAAAGACAGCAGAAAAGAGGCAGAACAAAAACTCAACTAAGAATAGTTAGGAATTCTCCAGTGGGGTACCAATGGAGTATAAGAATATCAATAAATGCTAGTCATGGTGGCTTAGAGTCAGCATGCTTTTGAATACTATTTGTTGGGGGAGAAACAGTGGCAGAGGACTATTCCCTTCATTTTCTGCTGTTTCGCCACTGTGGGAGCAGAATGCGAGACAAGATAGGCCACTGGTCCTATGCAGGGTGATTCTTACGTTTACTATGTCATTGTATTATTCATTTATTTATTTAGCACCACCACACTATATAATTTTGTTTTTTATTTATATACCGCTATTCCAAAGATCATAGCAGTGAACAGCAAGTAAGCTAATTAGCAAGTAAGCTAATTTGCACCCAACAGTCTGGGTAATCATTTTAGCGACCTCAGAAGGATGCAAGCCTGAGTCAAGCTTGGGCCCTTTTACTGGTCTTGAACTCGCAACCTTGTGGTTTTGAGTGAATGGCTGCAGTACAGGCATTTAACCACTGCACCACCAGGGCTCCATATAGTGCTTTACAAGTAATAGAACAGCAAAACAATTCCCTGCACTCAGGCTTACAAACTAAGTCATGACCAAAATACAAAGGGGATGGCAGTGTGGGAGGATCTGCTGATCATATGGTTCAAGTAGCATTCAACTTGCTGCTTTATTTTCCAGAATTTAAAATGTATGAAGTGAGCAAGGAAGCAAGCCATCCATTCAGGGTACCAGCAGTGAAGGGAATTGTGGCTCTTCCCAAAGTCACCAGCGTTGGATTAATAACAGCACTGAGAATTATCACAATTTCAAATAGACCCCTAGCCAATTTCAATGGTTTTATGCAGGGGTAGGCAACCTTTTTGAGCCGGGGGCCAGGTTGCTGTCCCTCAGACAACTGGGGGGCCGAAGCAAAAAAATAAATAATTAAACATTTTTTTTAAAATTAAATAAATAAATAAACCGGGACAAATGTAGGACAAAAATTTCAAACAGTGTACACTTTTTAAAAAATATGGAGGACACGCTAAAAAAATTGCTGATTTTATAAAAAAATGTTAATATAAATGCATGTTTCGGAGGCTTCTATAGACAATTGCCCCCCTTGCCTGCCGCTTGCTCCCCTTCCCTGCCGCTTGCCCCCCCTTGCCTCCTCCTGATAGGCCAAAGGCTCCGGCGGCAATCGGCGGCAGGACCGGGCTGGGGCCAGTATCAAGGCCTTGACTAGTTACCATGGGACTGTGTGATTTTCCTATCATCCCTCAACAGGCACTGCATCTACTTAAGCCATGGAATAGTGGCATTAATTAACTATTCCTGTTCCACTCCAGCAAAGCTTCTCAGTGGAATTACATAAGAATACAGTTGTGTTGCTCTTAATAAACAGAATATCTAATCCAGAGGGAAAGCTTATATTGTGTTGTTTATGATACTTATATTTGTTCTACAAAAAGAAGTGGAGGTGCAAAATAATTTACAATGTCAAATAGCTCCAGTTCATTACAGTACTGTTTAATTTCTGTCTTAAGTGGAACAGAGCAGAGGAAGAGTAAATGCAGCCATAGGAAGTTTATTTACAGTAAGTTGGAAACCTCATAATCATAGTATGGTCAACTAACTGAGATAAAACCCTGGTGTTGCTGCCAAATACCAAGATATATTGAGCTTTGTTTGGAAGACTCTTCAGTATATTGTTGAAGCCTTGGAATGTCATAGAGATATTCACACAACCATACTGGCCTCTAACAACAACAGCATTATTTGACACATACCTGGCAGATAAGTGTGGCTTTATGCTGTTAAGATAATAGTATTAACCAGAAGGGGATATAAAACTCTGGGACTCTCAACCTTGGCTGCAAAGTCCCCTTTAAGATAGTGGAGAGTACAAACGAGAATTATCCAGTTCTTCCCAGGAGGAAGCAATTAACTAAGAATGGAAAACAGGGAGCAGTGCCCTATTGCATCTAGTTTGGATTGGTCTTTGGACCTTAAAGGAAATCTTAATGATTGTAAGGAGGAGTTTGAAATAACAAACCTGGCCATTGAATTGTCCCATGCTGAGAATTTGGTCCCACCTGTTTTAGTGCAACATCCTAAGAAAACCAATCTTCTGGGGGCATTAGAGATGAAATAACCACCAAAGCTGACTCCAAATAAAAGGAATCTAACCAAGGAACAAGCAGCAAACCTGACTTCGCTATCTTGGGAGCTGGCCTATCTAGCAGAGGATATCCAGAATATGATTTTTTTTTAAATTTATTTATTTATTTATTTATTTATTTTTAGTGACTCTAATAAACTTCTAACAATCCTTGTGGATATCTGTGAAAAGATATGATTTAATCCATCCTGACCACACACACAAAAAAAGCATTGACAGCACACCTTGTGCAAAGAGAATTACTGCTACTTTGGCATGCATTAAGGCAAAGGACAAAAAAGCTACCAAAGAGGGACTACAATTAAGAAGAGCAAAAAAAAAGAACAAAAAAAGAGCAAGACTGTTAAAAATTTGAACCCATCTCACTACATAAAGATGCAGTTCCAGAAACTATTCAGACTACTGGATATTAGATCAGCACAGAAAGACATTGATACTAGCAAGAACCCATCAGTACATGAGAGCTCTAACCTTGAGGGATGTAACTGCCTCTTTGTTAATGCAGAGGAGCCTTTTACAAAAGCTCCTAAAATTACATCTATCTAAGAACCAAAATATGTTGTTCAGAGCCCACAGGCCCATTCTTGACCAAAAACTAAAGCTTTACAGGTTAGAAGCATTGCAGATTATGGTTGAAAGCTAGTTTTGAACAGACAAAAGCTAGTGATGCTGGAATTCATACCACAATTCAAGTGTAAATTACATCTGTTACATTTTCTAGAATCTGTTATCCCAGGAGCTCTCACCGTGGCTGATCTAATATTTGTGGAATACTTATATTTCAATGGTATCCATGCCTAGTGGTTACATTCGCCAAAGGGAGTTTAGCTGAAATGATGTATGGCTATAAAGATACACTGACTGTGGTAAGAATTTTTGAGAAATGTGATGCACCTTTGCCACTGGTGCTTCGTACATCAGATTATGCTGAAAATCCTCAAGTGATAGGAAACCACAGTACCAACTTAATTGATCTAAGCCCTACAGACATCATAGATATTACTGAGGAACAATCCCCCATAGATAAAAACCAGTGCAATATAGTTCTAACAAAGGATGTTTTTCAGCAGTCAACAGAGAGGTTCATGGAACCTTTAGAACCAGAAGAGATGAACCTTTTAGATTCTTTCCCTACTCTACCTTGTGAAGTGCAAAATAATATAATCAGCAGAACTGATCTTTTAAAGAGCCATTTGATTACATTTACAGTAAGAAATGGAGGGCCAAATGACCATAAAAAACTTCATTGGTCCATAGAAAACACAAAAACATCTCAGTGAATGAATAAATGTAGGATTAGGGAATGTAATGACTTAGAGTTCCAGACTAAGAGGACATACACTCTGCAATGCCAGACAATAAAGAAATTAATTCCTCTATGGAATAACTCTGTCTCTGAGGTTTCCTCTAGTGCTAATACTCCTATTCTAAAGCCAACAATGGGGCTAAACACACTGGCATAAGGATCTGGCTTCAGGGTGGCATGGGGGTGTGGGATCCACACGCCGGATGTCCCAGTGCCACCTCCAAGCCAGCATCATGCCACCCTCTTGACCACACAGCAGGCGACATCATGGCATTGGCATTTATATGCACTGAGCTGCAGAAATGGGGACAGGGCGCACCCTTTTTGCACCTCAAAAAGAAGCGGCAATCCCAATCCAGCACTGTCTGTTTTGGCCCTATATCTATTCCTTCTGCATGGCAACACATAAGATATTTGGAGAAAGATGAAACAGATGTCTCTGAAATAGATATACAGCTACAGAGTGAGAAGGTGCTCATCGTTCAACATCAGGTGATAGTGGAACTAAATTCTTTGTTGAATAAGTTTGTTTTAAAAGAAGATCCCAGTGGTAAGACCTCCAATTTAGAACCAGAGGTCACTACTCCACCTACTTGGTCCCAGATGAGAACTGGACTTGGTAGAAATTGGTTCCCCTGAGAGAACTGCTGAGATGGTCAGATACCCAACCATCCCTGTGTTCTTATACTTAGTCCAGTATAAGTAGGTGGAGTCCATTGATGGAGTTGATTGAACCTGCAGAGAAAGAAGTGATCCCTGTTGGGGTTTTTTTTGGGGGGGGGGAGGACATTGCTAAAGGGGGAAGTAGAGCCATGTTCAAGAGCCAGGTAGTTCCCCTGGAGAAAACCAATCACTCCAATCTCTCTGGAAGTGATCAATTGACCACTGACCCAACAGCAGGTCTTTAGGCTGACATTCACCTCGATAGCTAATATTGCAGTCTCATTAGTTATTAAGCTCCAAATTTGTACTTTATGTTTATCTATCACCACTCCAAGAGGGACCAGCAGTCAGTGGAGCAAGAGTGGAACTGGTCCAGGGGCTACCACTTTGAGTAGTGTTTGACTAACTCTTAATTGTATGATACATTTTGTTGGCAATGGAGTACTGGTAATAATCACTTTGTTCATCACGTAAGAAAAAAAACCATTATAATTTAGATATTTAATAACATACTGAAAGCTATATAAGTACCGATAGAAAAATTGTATAAATATATGTGTATCTGCAATAACATATATGATACATTTGTTGAGACATGTATGACACATTTGTTGATAATGAAGTATTAGCAATAATCACCCCACTCATCCTGTTAAAAAAGGCCCTATAATTTAGATATTTATTATTGTACTGAAAACTCTATTTAAGATGCAGTTAAACAACTGCATTGATCGCACATATATCTCCAACAGCCTGCAGAAAGTATGGTGATTTCATTCCCACATGTGGTCAGTTTCCTGGACCATTTAAAGCATGTAGCATTTCCAAAAAGCTGGCAGTGCTCAAAATAATGTTGCAGGGACAGGGTGGCTTAAAGTTAATTTCTGTCCTCTTGGACCATTCATGAGCTATACTTACTTTGTGTGTAGCACCACTGCAAGTATCAATATCAAATTTATCACTGACACACAATGGCAAATGCAGTGGCTCTCCATGGTGCACTGAGATGCTAGTGTGTCTTCTTGCACCATAGAGTATCCTTTCTCCTATTAAGTGACAAGAAATGAAGACAAAAGTGGAAACTACTGCAGTTTAGTTGTGTGGATGGCCATTGCAATGATTACAATTGCTACCAATTCTATGGCAGCAATGGACCACAAAACAGGGATGTAGGGGTCACATGGACCCACATGTACTCTGTTCCAGCCATTTGGCTCAGCATAACAAGACAGTAGATGCCAGGAAAGTCCTCACTGCATCTACTGATTACAGACTGCTTTCAGTATATAAATTGTCTAGAATTAAGATTCTGCTAGTTTCAGAGTTAATGTTATATTTTACTTATTATTTAATCAACCAGGTTCTCTTCTTTCACAAGCTTTGTGCAAGCATTTGACTCTTCATAAAAAAGGTAAAAGGTAAAGGTTTTCCCTTGACAATATTGTCTAAGTTGTGACTGATTGTAGGAGATGGTCTTACAAGGCGCATGCCCCATTGTTTGTATTGGGACTTGCCTTCCGCATGGACTCAAGTTCACGGAAGGCAAGCCCGCTTAAGGGCAGGCCAACTGTATGCACAGTATATGATTTTATTTATATTCATATTTATTCATATACTATGTCAAGCAGGGGGGATTCCTAAGGGTAAAAAGTTTTAGTACCACTATAGTAAGGGAATAGCATTTAAATTGCCAATTGTCAGCCCTGCATGAGAGATAATCCAGCCATAGTTCATTTTTGTGAACAATTGTTCCTACTTTTTATAAATGAACAGATATTAACAAGTCTATGCACAAATTAAGTGAAAGCAAACAGCTTGCTCTTTTAATACAGTCTATGAGAAGATTACCACAGATAGCTCAAGATAGATTTTTTTTTAAGAAGCCACCTGATAATTTGGAGAGGGTTCTGTGTTTTTCAGCAACTCCTATGCCCTGCTTCTACAGACATTAATAACTAACAGCATATTCCCAATTCATTGAAAATCTATTTGAAAGTTAGTCCTACTGTGCTCAGTGGGGTTTGCTTCCTAGTATAAGATGGATTGCCAATTTACTTTCTTCTAAGAGAATTATGGCTAAAGCACTCAAGTAAATTTCTGTTAACATAAATTATAATTTATTTTTAAACTTTATGGCCCAAATCCATTGCTAGCCCCAATTGCAGTAGACCCTTTGAAGCAGTGACTCGGCTTCAGCATCTGACTCAGTGTGTTTTTACTTGTTGATACTTAGTAGCTGGAAGGCTACTGTACTTTGGAAATATCATGAGATGGCAGGACACATAAGAAGAAATGATAATGCTCAGCAAAGTAGAAGGCAGTAGGAAAAATGGCAGACAACAGGATAGAAACAGCATAAGGAACTAAAGCCCTGAGTTTGCAGGATCTGAACAGGGCTGTTGATGAGAGATGTCTTGATAGTCTCTCATCACAATAGCATCATTGGGGTGTGGGTGTGTGTGGCCTGCACCAGGTGACACCGCAGAAGGGAGACATAGCCAGTCAGCCCCTCCTGCACCATCTCCCATGCTCTGTCCATCCTGCATGCTAGTCTGCCGGCGACCCACTCCATTCCTCCCACCTGCCCGTGCACGCCATTTCATCTCACTCACGTTGCTCCATTATCTCCACCCGCATGCAACTCCATTCTTCCTGCCTGCACATTGCTGTCTTCGTCTTGCTCCATCATCCCTGCCCATGCATTGCTCCATCACCTACACGCACGCCGCTCTATTCCCCCCACATGTGCTCTGTCCCTCCTGCACTGCCCCATCCTTCATCAGGAAAAGGACAGGCCATTTTGGGGAGAGGGCACACACACCATCCCCAGAAGCCCTACCTCCCGGAAGCCCCATCATAAATCTCCCCCCTATTGGGTAAGTTTGGATCTACATTAGTTTGTGAATTACTGGGTTGCTTTGTTAGTGAATGAATCAAGTCATATTCAAGAATGAATCTCTGACATGTAGTAGATAAGAACTACTGATTCCTGTGGAGAAACTGCCAGTAAATATAAGTGTCCATTTAGCTTTTCCCCCTCCTTATGAATTGTTGTTGTGTACCTTCAAGTCATTTCCAACTTACGGCTACTTTAATGCAAATCTATCATGGGGCTTCCTTGGCAAGATTTGTTCAGAGATTATTTTGCTTTTCAGAGGCTGAGAAGGTGTGACTTGCGCAGGGTCACCCATTGGGTTTCCCTATCTGAGAGGGAATTCAAAGCCTGGTCTTCAGACTCCTAGTCCAATGCTCAAACCATTACAACGTTCAAACCACACTGGTTCAGTTCCCTATGAATATTTACCAATATTAAATGTCAAGGAATGGATCCTGGGGGAAATGTCCAGATGTGGGACAAAGGTGACAGGGTTACCTTGTGCCCAACAGGAGCCATGAGGAATCAGCAATTGAGCTGTGCTGAGTCACAGGAGGTGGCTGAAAAGTGCAAAGTCGCACTGCATGGGGGAACTTTAAATATGTAACACAGCAGGAAGAGGCTGGACAAAGTGCCTGTGCATGGCACATGTATATAAGGGGAGGAGCCCCATTGTACAGTCTGGGTTTGTCAGTGTGTGGCGTTAGACGAGTAGCTGGAATCAGAAGTAAAGTGCCTCTGTGAGAGATATTTGTCTATTGTCTCATTTGCCTGCTTCTAGAGAGGGAGAGAGAATTCTCCCCCTTGCACAGAGCTTCGTGTCAATTCTTTGGTGTCCATCCAGGTGCACAGCTTGGTGTGGTGCAATGCAGTCCTTGTAATCACAATGCTAAGAATTTCTAATAAATGTTAATTATTTACTGAGCAGTTCATCACTTTAGTTTTTATCCTGAAACATCAGAGTCAACCCACAAGTCCCCAAAGCAGACTTCCTCAAACTGTACAAAGTGAACAGCAACTCTTTAAAATGGTGTAAAGGCAGGCAGGCAAAGTAATCAGCCAGTTAATTCATCAAATACCATCAGCTCTGTTTTATTTCAAGAGCAGAAGTAGAAAAAGAAAGAGAGGTGGGAGCAAATAAAATTCTTAATTACACAGAAACCTTTTAAAATTGCCTAAAGACAAAGACAGAAAGAAAGAAGCAGAAAGAAAGAAAACGCCATCCCAAAGTGATACTTGTCAGTAGATTAAAAGTTGAAAACCAATGGATAGTTTTCTTATGTAAATCCTTGCAACTGCCCACTCATTTCTCAAGTAACTGTGTGCTGTAATTTGCTGCTGACACATCTGCATTACATAGGGAGAAAAGCTGCTTTTAATATTATGTTTGAACAGTTGCAGTAGGATTTTACAACATTTTGAAACTCAAAATCCTTGAGAGAAAAAACTGTTCCTGGACTAATCCTGCATTATCAGAATATGACAAAACTCACACACAGTCTCATTATGTTTTGTTTTTCCACTGATGCAGAATGTATCTCATGTTTCAGCTTAAGTTTTTAAAGGCCTGTAAAATATGGTTGAATTTGATTTCAGAATACATGAATGTTGAACACAACAACCATAGCTACATGTTGCAGTACTGCTCATAATACTGCTCTTGACACTTTCTGCACCATGGAGGATATTCTCCTTTTGATATTGGACAGATCACAAACATCACTATTGTCCTCTTCCAGAACTGTGCCACCATTTTCTATATTATCTACAAGGAATTTTAAAAGGAGTTTTAAATTGTTCATGTAGTCTGTCCCTTTCTGTTTTTAACTCTGTGCATTTAATTTTAGAGTACTATCTGATTTATTGATTGATTTAAAGGTAAAGGTATTCCTCATTGACAAGGTTGTCAAGTTGTGTCTGACCATAGGGGACGGTGATAATCTCTGAAGGACCAGGGTTGTCAGAGACTACTCTGTGATCATGTGGCGCTGTTTACCTTTCCACCAGAGTGGTACCTATTTACCTACTTCAGTGGTTCTCAACCTTTCTAATGCTGCAACCCTTTAATACAGTTCCTCATGTGGTGGTGACCTTCAACGGATGGCCTAGGTTCTGAAGACCATCAGAAATATGTGTTTTCCGACAGTCTTAGGCAACCCCTGTGAAAGGGTAGTTTGATCCCCAAAGGGGTTGCGGCCCACAAGTTGGGAACCACTGATCTACTTGCATTTGCATGCTTTCAAACTGCTGCGTTTATTGATTTACAAATATGTGTAAACAACTTCAAAGTGAATCTTTCAAAGCAGTATACAGAAATAAGAAAATATTATCTACACAATACACAAAATTTAAATATGTTGGCTGGCATCTTGGTAGGCACATATGAGGTCATAAGCTAAACTTACAACCTGCTATTTGTTTTGCATTCACATTTACGATCATGGCACCACTGGCATGACCACAAGTGATCCTCAAAGCCAGGTGGCCATATTCAACATAGAAATCCTATGACACAGGGGAGGAGAGCATTGAGGGATACCTTGAGCTGTCTTCCACCAGGAAGTTACAATACAACAAGGAGTTGTAATAGGACCCTGTTTCACTGCACCATACCTTACTGGTGGTAATGGACTGAACATATCATCTGTCAGTGCCCTGCTCGCCAATGCCACATAACTCCTTTGCCTGGTACAGCTGCCTGCCTTTTATGTTGGGTGGTAGGCAGTTGGATCAGAAGTTGGATTATAGCATTGTAGTTCCGTATTCCATGCAGAGTATCAGCCTATAATTATATTTTCCATGAAAAAGGTGGTAGGTTGGACTATATGATGTAGACTTGCATAAATAGTTTCTAAATGCATCTAAAACTAACAGTGGGTGATGCTTATCAAATACCAGAAGACTTCAGTGTTACTTTGCTGTAGTATGTATGTTGCTTGCAATTGTATAATTTTATACAGTATTTTGCATTGTTTTTATATTTGTTTACTGCAGAAGAATAACAGAACTTTGTGATGGAGCAATCTCTCTCTCTCTCTGGCTTTGCTTCACGAATGAAGATTCAGGAAGGACGCATCCCGCGCTTTGTACAAGCGCGTTGGTGACTAAAAAGGCCAATCCGGGACAAATAGGTCCGGTTGCAGAAAGCACAGCGGAAAGTCTCCTTGGGTGATGTTTCCGGGTTGTTGTAATTTCTCTTCAAGACTTGTTCGCCATGAGCTTTCGAAAAAGGCTGCAGCATTGTGGATAGTGCGTCTCCATGCCTCCCGATGCGAAGCCAGGGCAGACCATTGTAGGTGATCAATTTGGCCAAGCCTGAAATGTTGTTTCAGAGAGTCCTTGTATCTCTTCTTTGGGGTGCCCCTCTTACGCTGACCCATGGCAAGTTCACCGTAGAATACTATTTTTGGGAAGCAATGGTCCTTCATCCTACAAACATTTCCAGCACAGCATAGCTGCTTCCTCAATAGCATGGCCTCAATGCTGGTGATCCCTGCTTGCTCAAGGACAGCAACATTCGTCACATAGTCAGTCCAGTGTATATTTAGAATTGTGCATAAACAGCGCTGATGAAAGTGTTCAAGGAGTAGTAGGTGTTGGCGATAGGTGACCCATGTTTCAGACCCATAGAGGAGAATAGACAGTACAGTGGCTCTATACACACTGATTTTTGTGCTTCGCCTCAAGTGTTTGTTACTCCAGACTCTTTTGTGAAGCCTTCCGAATGCACTATATGCCTTTGCCAGTCTGTGATCGATCTCTTTATCAATCTTGGTGTCTGAGGAGATGATGCTTCCCAGGTAGGTGAACTGCTGGACGGACTTAAGCACAGATGTGCCTACAGTGATGTGGGGATGGTAGTGTTCTTCCTGAGGTGCCAGCTGGTAAAGAACTTCTGTTTTCTTCAGACTGACTTCCAGTCCAAAGAGCTCTGCAGCTGTTGCAAAACAAGATGTTAGGCGCTACAGAGCTGCTTCTGTATGGGCAACGAGGGCAGCATCGTCAGCAAAAAGCAGCTCAAGGACTAGATAGCTTAGAGTCTTAGTGCGGACCCTCAGGCGGCTTAAGTTAAACAGGCTATCATCAGTACGGTAGCGTATATAAATGCCATCTTCTTCTGTGAGATCTGCTGTAGCCCTTTGGAGCATCATGCTGGAGAAGATTGTAAATAGAGTTGGAGCGAGAACACAACCTTGTTTCACACCATTAGTTATTAGAAAGGGCTCCGAGAGAGCGTTGCCATATCTGACTTGACCTTGCTGGCCTTCATGTAGCAGGATGATCATTTTCAGGAATTTGGGGGGGGCATCCTAGTCGTTCCAGGATCTGCCACAGACTTTTTCTCCTCACAGTGTCGAAGGCTTTGGTGAGATTGACAAATGTTACATAGAGTCCTTTGTTCTGCTCTCTACATTTCTCTTGCAGTTGTCCAAGGGCAATTATTATTATTATTATTATTATTATTATTATTATTATGAAGCCTTGGAATGTCATAGAGTATTCACACACCACATCTGGCCTCTACAACAACAGCATTTTGACACATACCTGGCAGATAAGTGTGGCTTTATGCTGTTAAGATAATAGTATTAAAACACGAAGGGGATATAAAACCTCTGGGACTCTCAACCTTGGCTGCAAACCCTCCCTTTCAGCTAGTGGAGCGTACAAACGAGAATTATCTTCTTCCCAGGAGGAAGCAATTAACTAAGAATGGAAAACAGGGCGCAGTGCCCCTATTGTCATAGTTTGGATTGGTCTTTGGACCTTAAAGGAAATCTTAATGAATGTAATGAGGAGTTGAAATAACAAACCTGGCCTTGAAATTGTCCCATGCTGAGAATTTGGTCCCCCTGTTTTAGTGCAAACATCCTAAGAAACCAATCTTCTGGGGGCCTTAGAGATGAAATAACCACAAAGCTGACTCCAAATAAAAGGAATACTAACCAAGGAACAAGCAGCAAACCTGACTTCGCTATCTTGGGAGCTGGCCATTCTAGACAGAGCGATATCCAGAATATGATTTTTTTAAAATTTTTATTTATTTATTTATTTATTTTTAGTGACTCTAATAACACTACACTCCACCCTTGTGGATATCTGTGAGACAAGATATGATTTAATCAATCTGACCACACCACAAAAAAACGCATTGACAGCACACCTTGGCACAAAGGAATTCCTGTACTTTGGCACTGCATTAAGGCAAAAGGACAAAAAAAGCTACCAAAGAGGGACTACAATTAAGAAAGAGCAAAAAAAAAGAACAAAAAAAGAGCAACGACTGTTAAAAATTTGAACCCATCTCACTACACTAAAGATGCAGTTCCAGAAACTATTCAGACTACTGGATATTAGATCAGCACAGAAAGACATTGATACTAGCAAGAACCCATCAGTACATGAGAGCTCTAACCTTGAGGGATGTAACTGCCTCTTGTAAGCAGAGGAGCTTTTACAAAAAAGCTCCTAAAATTACATCTATCTAAGAACCCAACAATATGTTGTTCAGAGCCCACAGGCCGGCCATTCTTGACCAAAAACTAAAAGCTTTACCGGTTAGAAGACATTGCAGATTATGGTTGAAAGCAGTTTTGACAACACGACAAAAGCTAGTGATGCTGGAATTCACTACCACAATTCAAGTGTTGAAACTTACATTTTATATCTACATCTGTTATCCAGGAGCTCTACACCGTGGCTGATTCTAATTTTGGTGGAATACTTATATTTCAATGGGATCCATGCCTCAGTTGTGTTACATATTCGCCACAGAGGTGTTAGCTGAAATGGATGTATGGCTATAAAGATAACGACGACTGTGTAAGAATTTTGAGAATGTGTTGCACCTTGCCACTGGTGCTTCGTACATCACGATTATGCTGAAATCCTCAAGTGATAGGAAACCACAGTACCCAACATTAATTGATCTAAGCCCTACAGACATCATAGATATTACTGAGGAACAATCCCCCATAGATAAACCATACCAGCATGCAATCTGTTCTACAAAAGGATGTTTTTCAACGCGTCAACAGAGGGTTCATGGAACCTTTAGAACCCCGAAGAGTTAAACCTTTTAGATTTCTTCCCTACCTCTCCCTTGTGAGTGCCAAATAATAAATCAGCAGAACTGATCTTTTTAAAGAGCCATTTGATTCCATTACAGTAAGAAATGGGAGGGCCAAATGAAAACCATAAAAAACTTCATTGGTCCATAGGAAAACACCAAAAACATCTCAGTGAATGAATCAATGTGGATTAGGGAATGTAAGACTTAGAGTTTCCAGGACTAAGAGGACTACACTCTGCAATGCCAGACAATAAAGAAATTAATTCTCCCTACTTGGATAACTCTTGTTCTCTGTTTCCTCTAAGTGCTAATACTCCTATTCTAAAGCCAACATGGGCTTAACACACTGGCATAAGGATCTGGCTTCAGGGGTGGCATGGGGGTGTGGGATTCCACACGCCGGATGTCCCAGTGCCACCTCCAAGCACAGCATCCTGCACCCTCTTGACACAGCAGGCGAATCATTGGCATTGGCATTTTATGCTACTGAGCTGCAGACATGGGGACAGGCGCCCACACCCTTTGCACCTCAAAAAGAAGCGGCAATCCCAATCTCCCGACTGTGCTGTTTGGCCCTATATCTATTCCTTTGCATGGCAACCTACGTATTTGGATATAGAAAGATGAAAAACAGATGTCTCTGAAAAATAGCTATACAGTAAGAGTGAGAAGAATGTTGCCTATCGTTCAAACATCAGGTGATAGTGGAACTAAATTCTTTGTTGATAAGTTTGTTTTTAAAAGAAGATCCCAGTGTAAGACCTCCAATTTAGAACCAGAGGTCACTACCCACCTACTTGGTCCCAGATGAGAATGGACTTGGTAGAAATTGGTTCCCTGAGGAGACTGCTGAGATGGTCAGATACCCAACCATCCTGTGTTTCTTATATTAGTCCAGTATAAGTAGGTGGGTCATTGAGGAGTTGATTGAACCTGCAGAAAGAAGTGATCCCTGTTGGGGTTTTTTTTTGGGGGGGGAGGACATTGCTAAGGGGGAAGTAGAGATGTTCAAGAGCCAGGTAGTTCCCCTGGAGAACAACCAATCACTCCAATCTCTTGGAAGTGATCAATTGACCCCTGACCCCACCCACAGCAGTCTTTAGGCTGACATTCACCTCCGATAGCTAATATTGCAGTCTCATTGTTATTAAGACTCCAAATTGGTACTTATGTTTATCATCACCCACTCCAAGAGGGACCCCGCAGTCGTGGAGCAGAGTGGAACTGGTCCAGGGGCTACCACTTGAGTAGTGTTTGACTAACTCTTAATGTCTATGAGTACCTTTTGTTGGCAAGTGAGTAATCTGAACTAATCACTTGTGTCATCACGTAAGAAAAAAAAACCATTATAATTTAGATATTTAAACATATGAAAGCTCTATAAGTACCGATAGAAAATTGTATAAATTATGTGATATCTGCAAAAATATGATACATTTGTTGAGACATGTATGACACATTGTTGATAATGAAGTATTAGAATAATCACCCCACTCTCTGTTAAAAAAAGGCCCTTATAATTTAGTATTTATTATTGTACTGAAAACTCTATTTAGAGATGCAGTTAAACAATGCATTGATCGCACATATATCTCCAACCAGCCTGCAGAAAGTTGGTGATTTCATTCCACATGTGGTCGGTTTCCTGGGACCATTTAAAGCATGTAGCATTTCCAAACACCAAAAAGCTGCAGTGCTCAAATAATGTTGCAGGCGACGGGTGGCTTATAAGTTTATTTCTGTCCTCTTGGACCATTCATGAGCTATATACTTTGTGTGTAGCACCCCTGCAAGTCCAATATCAAATTTATCACTGACACACAATGGGAAACTGCAGTGGCTTCTCCATGGTGCACTGAGATGCTGGTGTCTTCTTGCACCATAGAGTATCCTTTCTCCTATTTATGTGACAAGAAATGAAGACAAAAGTGGAAACTACTGCCAGTTTAGTGTGTGGATGGCCATTGCAAATGATTACAATTGCTACCATTATGGAGCAATGGACCCCAAAAACAGGGATTTCGGGGTCACAATGGACCCTCACATGTTATCTCTGTTCCAGCCATTGGCTCGCATAACAGACAGTAGTGCCAGGAAGTCCTCACTGCATCTACTGATACCAGACTGCTTTCAGTTATAAATTGTCTAGAATTAAGATATTCTGAGTTTCCGAGTTAATGTATATTTTACTTATTATTTAACCAACCAGGTTCTTCTTCTTTTCACAAGCTTTGTGCAAGCATTTGACTCTTCATAAAAAGGTAACAAGGTAAAAGGTTTTCCCCTTGACATATTGTCTAGGTGACATGATGTCTGTAGGAGATGAGTCGTGTACAAGGCGATGCCATGTTGTATAGGACTTGCCTGCCGCATGGACTAAGTCCGAAGGCAGCCCGTCGAGGTAGGCCCCAACTATGCACGTATATGATTTTTTTATCCATTTTATTCCATATACACTACTTGTCCAAGAGGGCGGTGATTTCTAAGATTGTAAAAAGTTATATATCTAGTGTAACCACTATCGTTAAGGGTAAAGACAGTGTAATAGTAGGGATTCGCACTAAACAATGCCATTGTCAAGCCCTGCATGAGAGATTAATCCAGCATATGTCATTTTTGTGACACAATCGTCCTTACTTTTTATAATGAAAGATATTCAAAGTCCTATGCACAATTAAGTGAAAGCAAACAGCTTGCTCTTTTAATACAGTCTATGAGAAGATTCCACAGATAGCTCAAGATACGATTTTTTTTCGAAGCCACCTGATAATTTGGAGAGGGTTTGTGTTTTCAGCACACTCCTATGCCCTGCTTCTACAGACATTAATAACTAACAGGCATATTTCCACAATCATTGAATCTATTTGCAAAGTTAGTCCATCTGTGCTCAGGGGGGGTTGCTTCCTAGTATAAGAGTGATTGCCAATTTACCTTTCTTTAAGAGAATTCTATGGCTAAAGCACTCAGTAAATTTCTGTTAATAATAAATTATAATTTTTTTAAACTTTATGGCCCAAATCCATTCGATAGCCCCAATTGCAGTAGACCCTTTGAAGCAGTGACTCGCGCCTTCAGCATCTGATCAGTGTGTTTTACTTGTTGATTACTTAGTAGCTTGGAAGGCTTGTACTTTGGAAATATCATGAGATGGCAGGGACACATAAGAAGACAATGATAATGCTCAGCAACAGTAGAAGGCAGTACGGAAAAATGGCAGACAAAGGATAGAAACAGCATAAGGAACTAAAGCCCTGGTTTGCAGGATATTGAACAGGGCTTGATGAGAGAGCTGCTTGATAGTCTCTCATCACAATAGCATCATTGGGGTGTGGGTGTGTGTGGCTGCACAGGTGGACACCGCAGAAGGGAGACATAGCCAGTCCAGTCCCTCCTGCATCACCATCTCCCATGCTTGTCATCCTGCATGCTCATGTCGCGGCGACCCACTCATTCCTTCCCCACCTGCCGTGCACGCATTTCATTCACTCCGTTGCTCCATTATCTCCAACCCGCATGAACTCCATTCTTCCTGCCTGGCACATTGCGTCTTCGTCTGCTCCTCATCCCTGCCCATGCATTGCTCCATTCACCTACACGCACGACGCCCTTATCCCCACATGTGCTCTGTCCCTCCTGCCCTGCCATCCTTCATCAGGAAACAAGGCGCCATTTTGGGGAGGGCACACACACCATCCCCAGAAGACCCTACCTCCCGGAAGCCCATCATAATCTCCCCCCTATTGGGTAAGTTTGGATCTACATTAGTTTGTGAATTACTGGGTTGCTTTGTTAGTGATGAATCAAGTTATTCAAG
The DNA here is from genome assembly GCF_019175285.1 of Sceloporus undulatus. Classification (NCBI taxonomy): domain Eukaryota; kingdom Metazoa; phylum Chordata; class Lepidosauria; order Squamata; family Phrynosomatidae; genus Sceloporus; species Sceloporus undulatus. The sequence continues at coordinate 62,243,614 of NC_056522.1, read as the reverse complement.
AATGAATCTCTGACATGTTAGTAGATAAGAACTACTATTATGTGGAGAAAACTGCCAGTACAATAATAAGTGTCCATTTAGTTTTCCCCCTCCTTTGAATTGTTGTTGTGACCTTCAAGTTCATTTCCAACTTACGGCTACCTTAATGCAAATCTATATGGGGCTTCTTGGCAAGATTTGTTCAGAGATTATTTTGCTTTTCAGAGGCTGGAAGGTGTGACTTGCGCAGGGTCACCCATTGGGTTTCCCTATCTGAGAGGGATTCAGCCTGGTCTTCAGACTCCTAGTCCAATGCTCAACACAACCACTGGTTCAGTTCCCTATGAATATTACCAATATTAAATGTCAAGGAATGGATCCTGGGGGAAATGTCAGATGTGGGACAAAGGTGCAGGGTTACCTTGTGCCAACAAGGGCCATGAGGATACGAGTTGAGCTGTGCTGGTCACAGGAGGTGGCTGAAAAGTGCAAAGTCGCACTGCATGGGGGAACTTTAAATGTAAAACAGCGAAGAGGGGCGGACAGTGCTGTGCATGGCACATGTATATAGGGGAGGAGCCCTTGTACAGTCTGGGTTTGTCATGTGTGGCGTTAGAGAGTAGCTGGAATAAAAGTAAGTGCCTCTTGAGAGATATTTGTCTATTGTCTCATTTGCCTGCTTCTAGAGAGGGAGAGAGAATTCTCCCCCTTGCACAGAGCTTCGTGTCAATTCTTGGTGTCCATCCGGTGCACAGCTTGGTGTGGTGCAATGCAGTCCTTGTAATCACAATGCTAAGAATTTCTATAAATGTTAATTATTTACTGGCAGTTCATCACTTTATTTTATCCTGAAACATCAGAGTCACCCACAAGTCCCCAAAGCAGCTTCCTCAACTGTACAAAGTGAACAGCAACTCTTTAAAATGGTGTAAAGGCAGGCAGGCAAAGTAATCAGCCAGTTATTCATCAAATCCATCAGCTCTGTTTTATTTCAGAGCAGAAGAGAAAAAGAAGAGAGGTGGGAGCAAATAAAATTCTTAATACACAGGAACCTTTTAAATTGCCTAAAGACAAGACGAAAGAAAGAAGCAGAAAGAAAGAAACGCCATCCCAAGGTGTCTTGTCAGTAGATTAAAAGTTGAAAACCAAGGATAGTTTTCTTATGTAAATCCTTGCAACTGCCACTATTTCTCAAGTAACTGTGTGCTGTAATTTGCGCTGACAATCTGCATTACATAGGGAGAAAAAGCTGCTTTTAATATTGTTTGAACAGTTGCGTAGGATTTCAACATTTTGAAACTCAACTCCTGA
>NC_056522.1:62235012-62242299 GCF_019175285.1 Sceloporus undulatus | reverse complement strand
AAAAAACTATTCCTGGATTAATCCTGCATTATCAGAATATGACAACTCTCTCTCTCTCTCTCTCTCTCTCTCTCACACACACACACACACACACACAGAGTCTCATTATGTTTTGTTTTTCCACTGATGCAGAATGTATCTCATGTTTCAGCTTAAGCTTTTAAAGGCCTGTAAAATATGGTTGAATTTGACTTCAGAATATATGAATGTTGAACACAACAACTGTAGCTACATGTTGTTGTTGTTGTTGTTGTTGTTGTTGTTAACCTTTATTTATAAAGCGCTGTAAATTTACACAGAGCTGTACATACAATCTTTTTAACTGGACAGGTCTCTGCCCTCAGGCTTACCATCTAAAAAGACACGACACAAAGGGAGTGGTGGTGGGAAAGGGGCCTCTCTAGTAGGATAATACATATAAAATACATAGCAATACAGGAAATGATTCAATAAAACAGGCAACAAAAGAACATCAAATAGCAAGTGACAATTATGCAATGCCTGGGAACGCTGTTGCAGTACTGCTCATAATACTGCTCTTGACATTTTCTGCACCATGGAGGATATTCTCCTTTCGACAGATCACAAACATCACTATTGTCCTCTTCCAGAACTATGCCACCATTTTCTACATTATCTACAAGGAATTTTAAAAGGAGTTTTAAATTGTTCATTAAGGTGCGGGACAGACCGCCCCAAAACAGCAGGCTGCCAGCAGCCTAATTCCCTCCAGAGTGAAGCCACAGCCTCCAAACCATGCGGCTTCCCTCCAGAGGAAAAAGAACCCGGAAAAAACAGGTTCTTTTTGCACTGAAGAGCAGATGTCACAATTGCGCCAATGGTGCACTCGCAACGTAAGTCATGCACCATGCAGACACCACGCGACACTTACGTCACAATGGCTGGGCCATGTATACAGGACGCTACCACTGTTACACCGCCACGCTGTGCTAGGGTTAGGGACTGTCTGGTTGCCACGCGGCCCCTAACCCTAAACTCGGTGCCAGCATGGCACATTTGAGTGGTCTGTCACTTTGTTTTTAACTCTGTGCATTTAATTTTAGAGTAATATCTGATTTATTGATTGATTTACAAATATGTATAAACAGCTTCAAAGTGAAGCTTTCAAAGCAGTATACAGAAATAATAAAATATTATCTACACAATACACAAAATTTAAACATGTTGGTAGGCAGTTATGAGGTCATAAGCTAAACTTACAACCTGTTTACTGTTTTGTATTCACATTTACAATCATGGCACCATGGGCATGACCACAAGAGACCCTAAAATCCAGGTAGCCATATTGAACACATAAAGTCTATGACACAGGTGAGCAGAGCATTGAGGGAAAGTTTGAGCTGTCTTCCACCAGGAAGCTACAATACAACAAGGAGTTGTAACCTGTTTCACTGCACCATACCTCACTGGTGGTAGTGGACTGAACATATCATCTGTCAGTGCCCTGCTCGCCAATGCCACATAATTCATTTGCCTTGTACAGCTGCCTGCCTTTTAAGGTGGGTTTTAGGGGGTTGGTTCAGAAGATGGAGCATAGCTACAGCATTGTAGTTATGTGTTCCATGCATGATCTCATCCTATAATTATCTTTCCCATAAAATAGGTGGTAGGTTGGACTATATGACTTGCATAAATTGCAAAGTTTCTAAATGCATCTAGAACTAATAGTGGATGATGCTTAACAAATACCAGAAGACTTCGGTGTTACTTTGCTGTAGTATGTATGTTGCTTGCAATTGTACGGCTTTATACTGGATTTTGCATTGTTTTTATATTTGTTTACTGCAGAAGAATGACAGAACTTTGTAATGGAGCAATATACAGATGTTATAAATAGGTAAGCAAAGAATACTGTTTCATAGCTGGCACAGTCCTTACATTGAGGAACAATTCTGACTGAACATGATGCTAACAAATTGAAAGTAATTATGTGTGACAAGTGACTTTTAGGGATAACGAGCATACTGCCATACCTTTTAACAAAATACAGGTACTGGTAACTTTACCACCACCACCACCCAATTTTCTTACCTAGCTAGGTTTTTTTAAAAGACACCACTATCTATTAAGGTAAAAACTTGCTGAAAATGAGGCAAGCAGGCAGCCTTTCTAACTTTTCAAGATCTGCATTTTGATGGGGAACTACAATTCCCATCACTTCTAGCTAGCCAAATGAATGTTACTGTAGCCCAACAACTTATATGTGTCCCACTCCTGTTCTTGACCATAATAGTTATATATGGTATATTATAAAAATGTAGATTACATCCTGTTTCCCGAAACTTTGGCTTGGAAATAAATACCATTGCTTTCAACCCCTTCCACATGACACAGTTGGTTCTCTCTAGATGAAACTGAAGTTGGTTCCAAGATCTTATTAAATAAAGAGCTTAATGAGCAGCCATAATGAGAAACTGAAACTCCCATGACTTTTCACCTGCTCTAATGGTGCAAGGAACACACACCCAAAGAAAATATTTGTTCAAGTTGAATAAGCAGGGCTGGATCAATATGATTGTTACCTGAAATAAAAACAAAGATGGTATCTCCCTCCATTTAAATATATAAAAACTACCTTAAAAATTAATTCTGAATTCAGTACTGACAACATTAAAGCATTTTCTATTGCAGTTGAAGGCAGGATGGGGTGTCCAGGGTATAACGGCACAGACACACAGACATAGACACACTGCTTTCCACACAACCCAGCTATCTACCATCGAAAGTTGTTGCTTCACAGTCTCTAAGACGGGACCTGCAAACAGGATTAGTTTCCATTTGCTCAATGATTCCCTAACTTTGAGCCAAGGCTATTGCAACATGATGAGAATTTTAGAGTTCAGAGAAGTAGCACATGCCAATTTTGCTAGTTATCTATACCCCAGCCTGACATTCCTATTTCTCTCTCATCAAAAAAATACTATAGCTGAGCAAGGTAGGCAAGTGAATGGTTTCTGGGGTACAAAACCTCAAGAGATCCGGTTGAAGTAGTTATATTCTCGTTTTTACTCCCGGGTAGGCTTGCCATATCCCGCCTGGGGGCGGGACTTTCCTGGTTTGGGGCGGGTCCGCATGGTCCTGCCCCGGTTTGGCCCCGCCCCCGGGATTCCCCCCCAGCAAGGCCCTGGAGGCAGCTCCGCGATCGTGCTGCCAAAAACCGGGCCGCGCAGCCTGGGGCGGAGGAGGCGAAGGGGGAAGCCCCGCCCCACCCTCCCCGCCTCCCAGCGCAGCGCGGCCCCACCCCACCCCACCCTCCCCGCCGTCCTGCACGGCTGTGCGCCACCCTCCCCGCCTCCCTGCGTGGCATAGCCTAGAGAGCAGGTCTTCAGGACACCTGCCAGTCAGAGCTTTTGCCCACCCACGTTGGTATATATGCCCTGCAAGAGGCATTACTTTCCAGGTTACAGTGAGAAAAGAAAAAAAAAGGCCGTAAATCATTCATGTTTCACTGGGAGTCTAAATGCCTCATCTTTTCAATGTCTACCACTCAGTATTGTTGTAATTCTTTATCACAGGATCGTTTTTGAGGTCCTAAACACCTTTACTTGTAATATGCAAATTTCTCCCGAAGCTGACCAATGGGAAAGAAGCAATCAGCCCTCCCTTTGGGTTGGTTTTCAATGGCTTGGTGAAGGAAGAGATTTTGCCTTGCAAGTTGCTGGTAAATAATAGAAGGCTTTGGGGTAGCAAAAGGCTGCAGAAATAGTTTGACCCCCCCCCCTTAAACATCTATGTCTCAGTGCTATGGGATTCTGGGAATTGTAGTTTCTTGTGGCACCAGAGCTCTCTTGACAAAAGGAGGCTGAATGGTCCACAGAGCTACAGTTCCCAGGATTCCATAGCCTTGAGGAGGAGCAGGAGGAGGAGGAGGAGGTGGTGGTGGTGGTGGTAAGTGGCCAGAGGCCTCAAGTTTTTTTAAATTTTATTTTGCATGCTTTTAATGTTAAAAATAATTAAATAAATAAAATATTTTTTATAACCCACCTTTCCACAGATCAAGGCGGGTTACAACATATAAAAACAACAAGTCTCCCTTGTTTTGGTGGTGGTGGTGGTGATGATGATGATGATGATGATGATGATGATGATGATATGAGTCAGCTTCAGAGGCTCCTGCAGTGAGCTGCATATAAACGATGACCACCAGAGTGCCACAACACTGCCCGCCATCTGGGCAGGCAGGCGGCATGACGCTGGCTTCAGGGTGACATAGGGGCATGTGTCATCTAAATGCTACACCCCCATGCCACCTCCAAGCCAACGTATTATGCCTGTTTGTTTTGCCCCTAAGTTAAAAACCCCTTTTCCCCAACTGAGGATGTGTAGAAAAGGAAAAGGAAGATATAGGCGGTTTACAGACTACTCAAAAAGGGCGGCCTGCCCTCGCCTCTGTTTCCGCTGCCAGAAAGCTTCAGCCTCCAAATGGCTTCTTTTTCTGGCGCCCTTGTGACGCCACAAGGTGCCAATGGTGCACTTGCAACATCACAAGTGCACTGGGATGTGCAGACGCTAGGCGTCTGTCCATCACGTCAAAATGGCGGCACCCATGTAGAATGGGTGCCGCCATTTTGTACGTACTGTGTACGTACTAGGATTGGGGGCATCTGAAAGAGATGCCCCCGGACAACCCTAGTACGTACACAGTACGTACTAGGGTGCCCTTCTGGAAAGGGCCATAGTATTTCTGTTGTATCCTGATCTACAGCCTGCTAATTTCTTTAACCAAGAAGCTAATGCCTGAGTTTGAATAATTCCTTCCCCTTCCCAATGCCCCCCCCCCCCCCCCGCTTTGGTATCATCATGCCTTTTAGCTTGTGAACCCATAATATGCTGTTTGTTGTAAATCGCTGAGAGTCTTTCATGTGATAAAAAAGCAAAAATGGTTTAAGGAAAAATAAAATACCTGTGAGATTATTTCCTGTGATATCCACCAGCACTGTCTACTGGCTGAAATATTTTATTATATGATTGTAGGGGGCTATTAGCTTACAGTTGTAAACCGCTTAGACTCTGTTAGTTCAGTATGAAGTGGTATACTGTATAAATGAAGCTGTTTGTTTTGTTTTGATGGCCCCAGGATATATTTGGGAATAAGATACTGAGGAGTTGCACCCTGAAAAAAGCTTTGGGACACTGTGGACCTGACACCAAGGATATGCACGGACCACACTGCCAAATTTTGTGACCCACACCCATTGCCAAATTTCCTGATCCAGTACTCAAATTTGGTGGTTGGAGGTGGATCAAAATAGCTGCCCTCCCCCTGATAAGAATAATAGAATAATAGAGTTGGAAAAGTTCAGTAGGGACATCCAGTCCAACCCCCTGCCATGCAGGAAATCTCAATCAAAGCATCCCCGACAGATGGTCATCCAGCCTCTGTTTAAAGAGCTCCAAGGAAGGATACTCCACTACACTCCAAGGGAGTGTGTTCCATTGTCAAACAGCTCTCACTCTCAGAAGTTCCTCCTAATGTTGATGTGGAATCTCTTTTCCTGGAGCTTGCAGCCATTGCACCGGGTCCTAGTCTCTGGAACAGCAGAAAACAAGCTTGCTCTTTCCTCAATGTGACATCCCTTCAAATATTTAAACAGGGCTATCATATAACCTCTTAACCTTCTCTTCTGCAAGTTAAACATCACCAGTTCCCTAAGTCGTTCGTCAAAGGGCATGGTTTCCAGACCCTTCAGCATTTTAGTCGCCCTCCTTTGGACATGCTCCAGTTTCTCAATGTCCTTTTTAAATTGTGGTGCCCAGAACTGGACACGATATTCCAGGTGGGGCCTGACCAGAACAGAATAGAGTGGCACTATTACTTTCCTTGATCTAGACACTATATTTCTATTGATGCAGCCTAAAATTGCATTGGCCTTGTTAGCTGCTGCATCGCACTGTCATCTCATGTTCAACTTGTGGTCTACTTGGACTCCCAGATCTCTTTCACGTGTAGTCTTGTTCAGCCAGGTTTCCCCCATCCTATATCTGTGCATTTCATTTTTCCGCCCTAAGTGCAGTATCTTACATTTCTCCCTGTTGAAATTCATTTTGTTAGCTTTGGCCCAGCTTTCTAATCTGAGATCATTTTGAATTTTGATCCTGTTCTCTGGGGTATTAGTTATTCCTGCTAGTTTGGTGTCATCTACAAATTTGATAAGTATTCTGTCATCCAAGTCATTGATAAAGATGTTGAATAGCACTGGACCCAGGACAGAGCCCTGTGGGACCCCACTGGTCACTTCTCTCCAGGATGAAAAGGAGCCATTGTTGAGCAACTTTTGTGTTCGGCCAGTCAACCAGTTACAAGTCAATGTAACAGTTACCTTGTCTAGCCCACATTTTACAAGCTTGTTTGCAAGAATGTCATGGGGAACCTTGTCAAAGGCCTTGAAAAGTTCAGTAGGGCATCCAGTCCAACCCCCCTGCAGCGGAATCTCAATCCAACACCATCCCCGCACAGCTGGTCATCCAGCCTCTGTTTAAAGAGCTCAAGGACGGTTACTCCACTACACTCCTAAGGAGTTGTTTCACGTCTAACAGCTCTCCACTCTCAGAAGTTCCTCCTAATGTCCTGCTGTGGATATCTTTTCCCTGGAGCTTGCCAGCCATTGCACCGGTCCTAGTCCGAACAGCCGACAAAACAAGCTTGTCTTTCCTCAATGTGACATCCCTTCAACTATTTAAACCGGGGCTCTTCATATACACCTCTTAACCTTCTCTTCTGCAGTTACAACATCACCCGTTCCCTAAGTCGTTCGTCACGGGCACTGGTTCCAGACCCTTCGCTTTAGTCGCCCTCCTTTACATGCTCCAGTTTCTCAAGTCCTTTAACTTGTGGTGCCTCAGAACTGGTACACAATCATTCCGGTTGGGGCCTGACCAGAACAGATAGAGTCGGCCACTATTACTTTCCTTGACTTAGACCCTAATTCTATGATGCCGCTTAACATTGCATTGGCCTTTAGCTGCTGCATCGCACTGTCTCTCCTGTTCAACTGTCGGTCTACTTGGACTCCAGATCTCCCACGTGTTCTTGTTTCAGCAGGTTTCTCCCATCCTCATATCTGTGCATTTCATTTTTCCTGCCCTAAGTGCATATCTTCCATTTCTCCCTGTTGAAATTTCATTTGTTAGCTTTGCCCAGCTTTCTAATTTCTGAGATCATTTGATTTTGATCCTGTCTCTGGGTATAGTATCCTCTAGTTTGGTGTCATCTACAAATTGATAATCTTCTGTATCCAAGTCATTGATAAAGATGTTGATAGCACT
>NC_056522.1:62192192-62234987 GCF_019175285.1 Sceloporus undulatus | reverse complement strand
AGAGACTATAGGACAGAGCCCTGTGGGACCCCACTGGTCACTTCTCTCCAGGATGAAAAGGAGCCATTGTTGAGCAACTTTTGTGTTCGGCCAGTCAACCAGTTACAAGTCAATGTAACAGTTACCTTGTCTAGCCCACATTTTACAAGCTTGTTTGCAAGAATGTCATGGGGAACCTTGTCAAAGGCCTTACTGAAATCAAGATATACTATATCCACAGCATTCCTTTCATCTACCAAGCTGGTAATCTTCTCCACATACTTGTTTTAAAGGGGAAAATAAGGCTTTTCTGCCACTGAATGTGGGTAATATGATCCACCCCCACCCCAGTACATTCAGGACAGGCAACAAAACCCTCCTGTCTGCCAGAACATGCCCTACATCCTCCCTGCATAAATATTACCTTCTACAATACAGCTTAGTGGCATATCTGGTCCAGTGTTTCCATTCTGAACAAACTCAAAATACAATTTTTTAAACTTTTTTTTTAAATAACCAGTTAGTGCAAACATAATCTGATATTCATTATGTATTATTTCATACTTTCCATTCAATATAGTGAAATTTGACCTTATGTTTAATTTGTTTCTTGAATAAGATTATTTATCTTGTAGAAGGCGTCTGTGCCTTCTTTGAGATAAACTTATTGCTGAAATCTTGTGTATTGTTAGAACTATCATTCATGTCGATTTTTCTATGTAATTCATTTTTCTATCTAATTCTCTAGCATGGTGCTTCCAGACCATTTATTGTCCTTGTAATTATGAATAAAAATCTGGGGGCTGTACACCTCTGAAGTATTGCAAACACACACTCTTGGAGAATTGTGCTTTGGATTATAGTCTTAAACTAATTGGTGTTCATCTACAAAAAGACAAAAGTGGTTTTATGCCTCCCACAAAACAGCTTTCCTCAGCAGATGCATGAAACCAACTGTAACTCTGTTGCAGCTTGCCTGGCCAAGCAAGCTAGCAAGCTGTGGAGGCAGCTGCCTCGCCCTGTTCAAGGGGGAAGGGCAGGTGCAGGTCCAGACGCAAGGAAACGTAGGCACCTGTAGCTGAAAACAATCAGCATCTCTCTCTCTCACAAAAGAGAGATAAAGGATACGTGTCTCAGGATGCTGAAATTATGGGCTGATATCTTGCATGGTGAGACGTATGTGTCTCCAATGTTGTTGCTGTGTGTCTTCAAGTTGTTTTCAACTTATGGCAACCCTAAGGCATTTGCCTATCATAATATTTTCCTGGCCAGTTTCTTCAGAGGGGGTTTGCCATTGCCATCCTCTGAGGCTGAGAGTGTGACTTGCCCAAGGTCACCTAGTGGGTTTTCATGGCTGAGGCGAGATTCAAACCCTGGCCTTACAGTGTCCTACTCCAACACTCAAACCACTGCATCACACTAGCTCTCTGAAACTTATTTTTCTTTTTTCCAATTTTTTTTTTATTACACAAAAATATGATATATACAATATACAAATATGGATACCGAACAAATACAAACATAATACACAACAACACATGGATACATTAAACATACATGCTTATTCATTATCGTTTAAATTCTCTTCAAGTACTTCCAGCAACCATTATGGTACTTAGCTATCTTAACATATACTATATTCCACCACATCCAGCTTGAATTTCTTAGCTTTTGTTATCCTGTCTATCTATCCTAGGATAGAAGCCGAGTATAACTCAATTCCAGTTGGAATCTCCCAGAGTAATAAGGGCCTATAGTCTAGCTTCTTCTAGAACAATCAATATATTGAGATACCATGCCATATATATGATATCTTAAGCCCACAATATAAATCCAAACATTTCCATCTCTTATTTACTATCTTCATATCTTTGTTCCTCAAGCTCTCTGTCAACATATCCATTTCCTTAGCTTCTCTCAATTTAACTAGCCAAACATCTTCATCAGGGATTTCCTTCCTCTTCCAATATTGTGCATAAATAATTTGACCCAATGTTACCATGTAAACAATTAATAGCGACATCTCTCTTATCCTCAGGTCATCCAGTGTACAAATCATATTTAACAAAAAAATATGAGGATCCAATGGTATATCTACCTGAAGAATGATTAGCATTAATCTATGTATATTCCCTCAAAACTTTCTGGCCATCTCACAATCCCACCAAAGGTGGAAAAAGGAACCTTCCTGCTTCCCGCATTTCCAGCAAGCATTGCTTGCAGTTTTATAGATTTTATTAATCTTTACAGGTGTCATATACCATCTAAAAAGCATTTTAGTATAATTCTCTTTGTAGTTTTGACAAACTGTAAATCTTTTTGTATCCTTCCAAGACTCCTCCCAGTGTTCTAAATCAATAGGTCTCTGTAAGTCCTGCGACCACTTAACCATCGAGTGTTTGACAATTTCATCCTCTAACTGTCTCTCTTTTAAGATTTTGTAATATTGTGAGAGATGCCCCTTCCCTTTATCCAACAGAACCTTATCCAGTTCATTATTTTCCTTATTGAAACCTTTCAACTTTAAGTCTACTCTAAATCTGTCTGCAAGTTGGAAATACAAGTACCAGTCAATTTCATGACTATCTACAATGATAGCTTCCCTCTGTTTCAATGACACAATATTATCAGGCCTCCAGAAAATCAGATCTTTATATGTCAGCCATGGATTCTTATAATCTCTAGTTCTTCTGAAGAGGGTTTCTTGAGTAGACACCCATTGTGGTAAGCCAGTATAGAAAATATCCTTAACCTTATTCCAAACAAAAAGAAGAGCATTCCTCAGAAAATGATGTTTAAATCCCTTATGTTCTTTAACTTTGTCGTACCAAAGGTAGGCATGAATTCCAAACCTCAGATCTACACATTCCAAAGCCATCATTCTGTAACTTGACCCAGTTTTCAATCCGGCATAAACATGATGCAAAATAATACAGCTCAAAATTAGGCAACACACATCCTCCTCGAAGAACTTCATCAGTTAATAATTTCCATCTCACTCTAGCCCGCTTTCCCTCCCAAAGAAATTTAGAAAACTCTTTTTGCCATAAGGCAAAATATTTTCTATCAGCAATCACCAGGAGGTTCTGAAACAAATATAGAAACTGAGGAAGGATATTCATCTTTAGGGTCGCTATTCTCCCAAAAAAAGGAGAGGTGTAACTTCGACCACGTTATCATATCTTTTTTTACATCTTTCCATAGCTTGCCATAATTATTCTGGAACAAATCAATGTTCCTGCTAGTTAAATAAATTCCTAAATACTTGGCCTTGCTAACGACTTTGTAACCTGTGATTTGGCTTAGTTTTAATTGTTCTGTTTTATCCATGTTTGTAGTTAGTAATTCCGACTTGCTCTGATTGACCTTTAGCTCTGGAAATTCCATAAACGTCTGCATTGTGCTATTCAAAGCTGGCATAGTATGAACTGGATCCTCTAGAAAGCAAATAAGATCGTCCGCAAATGCTCTTGCTTTAAAAGAGTGTTTTCTAATACATATTCCCTTGATGTCATCGTTGAACCTAATATTGTTCATTAGAACTTCAAATGCTGCTATAAACAGAAGTGGTGACAAAGGGCAACCCTGTCTCGTTCCACGCTCGATGTTAAAATAATCTGTTTTCTCGCCATTAACTAAGAGCTGTGCTCTTTGATGACCATATATAGCAGATATCCATGTTAAGAGATTGTTGCCCAAATTCATCTGTCTTAGTAATTCTTTCAGAAACCTCCAGTGTATCCTATCAAAGGCCTTCTCTTGGTCCACCAATAACAAAGCCAGCTTCTTACTACAATTGGTTTCACAATGCTCAATTATATTCAGCACAATTCTTAGGTTGTCCTTTCCATGGCGATTTGGGAAAAATCCCACATTGATCCTCATGGATATGGTTAGCTAGTGTCCTCCTTATTCTATCGGCCAGTATGCTTGTATATATCTTATAGTCCACGTTGGTCAATGAAATAGGCCTAAAGTTGCTTATATCCTCTTTAATATTGACATTTTTTTGGGGATTAATACAATCAAGGCATCTTTCCATGTGTCAGGTAGGCCATTAACTAAAATGTCATTAATAGTATCTTTCAAAGGGCCAACCGGCACCTCCTCCATTTTTTTATAATATATAGCAGAGAGACCATCAGGTCCAGGGGATTTATTAATTTTCAGTTTCTTGATAGCTCTAGATACTTCTTCTGTAGTCACCTCGTGGTTTATTTTAAGGTTTTCCTCTTCCGTAAAGAACAGTGATGTCTGATTTTCCAAGAAGTCTTGCAGTCTCTTACTATTAATATAGCTCTCTTCTGAATTGCTATATAAATTTTGGAAGTAACTTTTAAAAAGTTCTTTAATATCTCTTTGTTCATTGTATTTCTTACCATTATAGTTGATACATGAGATCACCTTCCTCTCTTTCTGTTTTTTCAATTGGGCTGCTAATAGTTTCCCAGCTTTATTCCCCTGTTCAAAAGTTTTTTTGTTTTACTATTAACATTTTCTTTTTTATTTCCTTAACATCCAATGACTTTAACTCTTGTTTAAGAATTTCTATACTCCCTTTCAGTTTTTTATCATCCTTTTGTTTCCATTCTTTCTCTCTGTCCTCTAGTTCTTCTTGGAGTTTTGACCTTTTGCAATTAATTTCTTAATCAAAATCCCTCTGATTACTGCTTTACTGGAATCCCAAATGATTTTCTTTTTCATTCCTTCTGTATCATTTTCCTTAAAATAATATGTCAACGCTTCCTTTGTGCTATTAACTGCATCTTCATCATTCAAGAGATCCTGTGGCAGTCTCCATCGCAAATTTTTTCTTGGTTCAAGAAGTTCCATACAAATTAAATTATGATCAGAAAAAGACGTTACCCGAGTCTCCATAGATTTTATAAACAGTAATAATTCCTTAGTCGCCATGAACATATCAATTCTAGAGAAAGAATTGTGCACCTCGGAGTAAAAGGTATAACTTCTGGAATGGTCATATTTGAACCACCACACATCTTGGAATCCATAGTCCTCATATAACCGAAAGAAGGATTTCGGGAGTTTTCCTTGATTCTTTCTTATCCTTCTAGGACCTTCACACTTCCTATCTATTTCCGGGGAAACAACAGCATTAAAATCACCCAGCAGAAGTAAGCTACTATAATGGCATTCAGACAATGCATTATGCAATTCATTAAAAAATTTCTCTCTGTTTTCATTCGGAGCGTAAATTCCTACTGCCAGAAAAGTTAAATTGGGAACATTGACCTCTACTGCTACATAAGAGCCATTGATGTCCCTGAAGATCTCCTTGGATGCCCACTTCCTATTTACAAAGATCGTCACACCCCTTTTTTTCTTGTCTAAAGAGGAGTTATAGCAAGCTCCCAGTTTCGGGTTTCTCAATAGCCTTTCTTCTTTTGTTCTTATTCTGGTTTCCTGGATACAGATTACATCACCTTTCAGCTTTTCCAAATAATGAAATACCACACTCCTTTTAAATTTAGAGTTGATTCCCTTTACATTCAAGGAGATAATTTTAACATATTCGAGTTTTACAAATCACTTTACCTTACAATACAGGTTTGATTACTTATCCGTATACGTTAATTCTTTTTATATAGCTGTTTCTTCTTTTTTTTATTGTTTTGGAACGTATGTGTTTCCCAGTGCCACTCCCAAAAGCCCACCTTGTAAGCAGCACAGCTCCCTCCAATGCAGCCATTTCAGGGAAAGGGATTGAGTGGTAATGCATTAATCTGCTTTTCACCTGGATACACTGCAACAGGCATCTGCAGAGACCTCTGGATGTCTTTGCAAGTTGTCTCCAGATGATGTCCTTGCAGGGCGTCCAACTACATCTGGCCTTCAGTATCCACACGGGGTTGGTTGCAGGACCTCCTGTGGATATTGAGATCCATGTATGCTCAATTCCAATTCTACACAGTGGTGTAGTAAAATAGCTTCCTTTATATAAAATGACAAAATCAAGCTTTGCTTTTTTAGAATTGTCTGGTTTCTCTGTGAATATTTTCAAACTGCAGTTGGCTGAATCTGTGGATGCAGAATCCGTGGATCTGGTGGGCCAACTGTACAAGAAAATAGCTGCTCATCCCCACCCCACCCCCTGACAACATGAAAATGGCCTTGTTAAATGCCTGTACTACAGCCACTCACTCACAAATCGCAAGGTTGCAAGTTCAATACCAGCCAAGGGCTCAAGCTGGACTCAGGCTTGCATCCTTCCAAGGTCACTAAAATGAATTGCACTGATAAGCGGTATACAAATGTACTTGCTATTGCTACTGCTATTGTTAGGGGATGAGGTTTGGGGAGATATTGGTCATTGCATAGTTAGAACTGAGTTCTGACCTTCATAGTGACCATAAAATTTAATTTGCATTATATTTCATTAACATTAATTCCTTAATGAATTGCCAGTTTTTTATTATCTAAAACCCTCACCACACTTTAGCCTGTAGATGCTCATAAGGCCTTCTTGTATAGAAAAATCACAAGAGGGAAAACACATAAATATATGACATCCAGTTGTGTAAGAACATTATTGTACTATTTCTATATTATTAATAGATTGAACAACAAAACAGGTGGTACCTTGTCAAGCTACTTCTTGGATATTCTGTAAAGATTTTGGGAAATAGAGAGGGTGAAGCCCACTAATGAGAGGGTTCTGCTGCAAAAGGAGGTGGAATATATCTTTCAGGCCTAAAGGAAGATGATGATGATTATTATTATTATTATTATTATTATTATTATTATTATTAACCTTTATTTATGAAGCGCTGTAAATTTACACAGCGCTGTACATGCAATCTTTTTAGTTAGACGGTTCCCTGCCCTCAGGCTTACAATCTAAAAAAAGACATGATACAGAAGGAGAAGGGAGTGGTGACGAGAAAGGGTAAGAGGTCCAGCAGTTCCTCTCAACCTCCGAGGCCTGGACCAAGGCAGATTATCTCCTACTCTTACATAACCTTTCAGATTTTTAGGCTACCTCTTCCCCTTTAGCCCAGATACATCTAGATGTCCTTGAACCTTATCTTTTTCACATATTCAGAAGTCTCTCCAGCTATAATTCTGAGTAGGTATGAGCATGTTTTAAGCAACGTACAAATATAATCATGTCCTTATGCCACTGAATATCATGTATTTATGTATTGTTCTCTTGTGTTTTTGTATAACCCCAAAGAAGTCTTTAAGAGACCGTACACTGGGTTTTATACAGCTAATACTGTATCATCTTTTCAGGACAGATCTACACACCAGAATATTCCAGGCTGCCCTAGGAGTATGCTGGCCCAAAATTCTCCCCTTTCCTGCTCTCTGTTGCTCTGGGTGTTTAGTTCTTGCAGAAAATGACACCCAACTGCCTTCACACATGGCCACCCGTTCAACACCCAGCATTGCTGCTGAGATCAGGACAAGGTGCCCAGCCACACTATCAACACTGGGCACCTAGTTCTTACTTGCGCCCACAGTGTCAGCACCAGGCATCCTGCAAGAAAATGTGAGTTATTTAAACGTTAGTTAGGAAAGGAAAACATGGTGTTGTGAAAACAGTCTGGGCCCAGTTTGAGGTTTTGGCCCTGCATCATGTAAACAGGATGTAGGAAGCTCATGGGGAACTTGGGGTAAATCACCCAGATAGACAAGTCCTCAGTATCTTGAGACATATCTCCTTTTTCTTTAGGGAATTTCCTTGGATGCTCTGCAGGTTTTCCTCTTTTTGTTTCTTCTTTCTCTTTCAGCATTGTGGCAGCCAGGTGATCAATGGGTAGCATGATCCTAACTGTTGGTTTGATTGTGCGAACTGCGTTGCACCATGCTGAAGCTTCGCACCTGGATGGCAACAGCCACTTCATTTATATACCACTTCATACCACCTAAGCAGTCTCTAAGTGGTTTACAGCTGTAAGCTAATTGCCCCCAACAAGCTGGGTACTCATTTTAGTGACCTCAAAAGGATGCAAGCCTGAATCAAGCTTGAGCCCAGGGTAGTATTGAATTCGCAACTTTTAAATGGCTGCAGTACAGGCATTTAACCACTGCACCACCAGTGCTCTGTGCAAGCTGGAGAAATCCTTCTCCCAGAAGCAGCAAACAAGACAACAAGCTGATATCTCTCTGTGAGGCTTTTACTTATCGTTCCACTGTTTACAAATCTTGTGCTCACCACCAAAGTCTCTCGCCGTAAACACATCACCAACTACCCACATTGTATACTGAGACTCCTCCCCTTATATACATGTGCCATCCTCAGGCATTTAGTCCAGCCCCTTCCCAGTGTGTAATCTTTATACATATCCTCTATGCAGTATGACTTTGCACTTTCTGCCATATGATGATGACCCTGTGACTCAGCTTGATCCAGATGCTGTCTCATCATGGCTTGCTTGTGACCTCTGGTAAGCCTGTCACCTTTGTCCCACATCTGTACATTTTCCTTAGGATCCAAATCTTTGCAGCAGCTGCTTCCTCTGGTTTGCATGTTGGACTAAGACTCTGCAGATCAGGGTTCATTTCCTCAATTAGCCATGGAAACCCACTGGGTGACTGTGGGCGAGTCACCTACCCTCAGCCACAGAAAACCCTATGGTAGGGTTGCCTTGGTATCCCCCTAAGTTGAAAACGACTTCAAGGCACACAACAACAACGTTCATACTAGGATAAGTCCTAAATGCTACACTGCTGAGAGCAAAGAAAAGAAGCTCCATTTAATACAGGTTGCAATATCTTCCTGCCAGTGGCACCACTATAGTCTTTCTCTGTGTGGTGGTTCACATCACTTGCTTGCTTCTCCAGGGCGACATGCTAGCCTCAGGCCCCTGTGGCCCATACACATGTTTGAAGCTGCCTTCCAACTATTTGTCCATCTTGCTCAGTCTGGGCTTTCCATGCTCTTAGACAAAAGCACTACAGGTCCAAGTTCTTTTGTGGCCTGAGCCTGAACAACAAATTCATCCACTCCGTGCAAAAAATCAAGGTGTGCAGTATTCCAGTCCAGCCAAATTATCTGGGCACTTGGGGCTGAAAATCTCACAAGCACGTCTCCCTCTCTTGAAAGAAAAAATGCAGCAATAATAGAAATTTCATTAACTGTTTCCCATCAAATCCAGAAGACCAGATGGGATGCAGATGTTTAAGTGCTTTCTAGGCGTTGAGGAGAAAGCTGTGTAGTAACTGGAAGAGACATGGACCTGCATAAACCACAGAACCAAGGGATGCAGAAACCAATTCTATAATAAGGAGTGACATCTACTCACCCTCCTTACCTGGCAGATGTGTTTTACATCTTAATGTCTTATATACTTTGCACAGAAGCATTTTAGAAGTGATTTGTGTTAATAGGCTATGGATAGTGGGATGTCTCCAAAGAATGTTGAACAACAAACAGAGTAAGATACCTTTTTAACAGCTAATGAAGCCTAATATACCCCCTCAAATTTATGCATTTATTTATTCACATGTACATCTCACTCTACAGCAGGAGAGGCACTCAGAGCAGCTGCCATTATCATTACAAAACAAAGGTTGCTATCTAAAAATACCTTTGTATTTCCAATTTATTTGTATGATTTGGAAAGCTTGGCAGTGAAGAAAACTGACAGGGATTGAGAGAGATTCCTGTTATTTGAAATGAGGTGCTGGAGGATTTTTTGATGGATATTCACGGACTGCCCAAATGACCAACAAATTGAGCCAATCAACCCTGAATGCTCCCTAGAAGCCAAAGCGACTCAACTGCGGCTACTGGACTTTGCACATCTCATAAGTCAGCATGACTCACTGGAAAAGATGATAATGCTGGGAAAAGTGGAAGGCAGTAAAAGAAAACATAAGACCATGATGGCACAGATGGGTTGATTCAGTCAAAAGTGCCATGTCCCTGAATTTGCCAGATCAGAGCACGGTTGTAGATGACAGGGGTTTTTGGACGTCTCTCATTTATGGGACCAACTTGATAATAAAGCCTGGTAGAGCTTTTTAATAGGGCCTTTTCCCTCTACATTTTTATAGCTATGATCAACCAGGCAGTTCTGGGAAATGCTTGTGAAATGGGCATACTCCTAATAGCAAGAGCATTAAAAAGATGCTATCAATTAATTGGTGGATTGGGAAGAAGGCTGACTGGTGGTGCAGAGTGTGTCGTGGATGCCAAAAGTGGGCAAGGAAGGCATGCTGTTGCTGTTATGACTTGTCATCAAGTCAAGGTGACCAGATGTCCCAGTTGCAAAGGAGGACAAGGCATTGCAAAATGGAGGACAGTCAAGAAAAATGTAGGGCCAGATTGCCAGAAAAACAACAACCTCAAAAGACAACGATGAGTCCCTGCTTCTTAGGACGACGTCAGACCAGGATCTCTGCGACTCCACTAGGCCACGCCCCCTTCACCCCACCCGCGAAGAGAGAGAGAGAGAGGCCACGCCCCTTCCCTTCCCTCTTCTTTAGAGTCTGGCGCCAGACTCTGTGCCGCTCAGTGGCTGCTGCTCTTGCCTCCCAGAGGAGCGTGAAGGGAAAGCCAAGGCAAGGGGAGTCTCTGAGGGTGTTCCCGCGGTCAGTGTGAGGGTTGCCATGGCGACGGGGCGCCCCTTCGAGATGGTGGTCTTCGCGGCCTCGGGCTTCACCGGGCAGCACGTGGCGGAGGAGGTGGCCCGGGTGGCCTCCGAGGAGGAGATGCGGGGCTCCCTCCGCTGGGCGGTGGCTGGCAGGAGCCGCGAGAAGCTCCAGGCGGTGCTCGACAAGGTGGCTGCCAAGCTGGGTGAGGAGGAAGGAAGAAGAGGACGCCAGGGACTGGGAAGGGAAGCTCCAAGACACACTTTGAGGCCGCTGTAGCTGCCCCTGGCTCAAGGGAATTCTGGGAAGTGTAGTGTTTGAGAGGCAACTCAGCCACAATAAACTACAGTCCCCAGAGCTCCCTCAAACTGGGATCATTTCTGCAGTGTGCTTTGGACCTAAGCTCCAAAACACACTGCAGAAGTGAAACCCAGTTGGAGGCCGCTTTAACCGCCCTGGCTCTGTGCTGCGGAATCCTGGGAACTGTAGTTTATTGTGGCACCGCCAGAGCTCTATCTCTGACACAGAAGAAGGCTCAATGTCCCACAAAACCAGGATTCCCAGAATTCCCTAGCATGGAGCCATGGCAGCTAAAGCGGCCTCCGACTGTGTTATTACCACCGTGTGTTTTGGACCTGAGATCCTGGAGTCACAGGGAGTGTGACAAGATGGTGGCTGCCGCCTGGCGTAGGGCGACCCTGTCCCAGCATGGCTTGCCAGAAGGGCCTGCCTTTGCCTTCTTCCTCTGAGGCTGAGAGTGGCTTGCATTTAAACTATTATTATTATCATTATTATTATTACTACTACTATTATAGTTTATTTCTATAGCGCTGTAAATGTACACAGCGCTGTACATACAAATGATCAAATCAATAAAAATGAAACCTGCCAATGGCACACAATCTACAAAATACATATAAAACAATAGGTAATAATATAAAATGGAATTGGTTAAAATAAGCAGGCAGCAGTTAAAAACATCAACATCAGCTGTCCAATCAAAAATCAGATAGAGACTGGTTGGCCATCTGTCAGGGAGTGATTTGATTGAGAGTTCCTGCATGGCAGAATGGGGTTGGACCGCATCAGGGCCCTTGGGTTCTCATCCAACACTGATTTATTGACAGCATTGATACCCAGCCCTTCAGCCCTAAAGTCTCTCAGAGCAACTTACAATTATTATTATTATTATTATTTGTAATTAGACGGTTCCCTGGCCTCAGGCTTACAATCTCAAAAGACGGATGGCACAGAAGGAGAAGGGAACGGTGGTGGTGGGGAAGGGGATCAAGGCCAGAGGTTCTTCTCGCCCTCTGAGGCCTGGACCAAGGCAGATGGACTGGAGGGAGAGCCCTTCTTCTTCAGACTAGCCCTGATGGAGCTGGGCCTGCCTTTTCACTCCCTCCCAGACCTGGTGATGACAGATGTTTTGTGAAGTCACCCATTTGGGTTCTGTGGCTGAACGGGGGTTGAACCTTGGCCGAAGGATCCTAGAATTGGAAGAGAGACCCCAAGGGCCATCCAGTCCAACCCCCTGCCATGCAGGAACTCTGAATCAAACCTCCCCCAATAGATGGCCATCCAGCCTCTGTTTAAAAACCTCCAAAGAAAGAGACTCCACCACACTTTGAAAGGAGTGACTTCCACTGTCAAACAGCTGTTACTGTCAGGAAGTTCTTCCTAATGTTGAGGTGGAATCTCTTTTCCTGTTCTGTAGTTTGCATCCATGGCTCTGTGTCCTATTCTCTGGAGCAGCAGAAAACAAGCTTGCTCCAGCCTCAATATGACACCCCTTTAAATACTTATACAGGGCTCTCTTATCACCTCTTAACTTCTTCTTCTCCAGGCTAAACAGACCCATCTCCTTAAGTCTCTCCTCATAAGGCTTCGTTTCCAGACCCTTCACTGTTTTGATTGCCCTGCATTCTTCAGAGTCATAGTCTGGTGCTCAAACCACTACACCACATTGGCTCTCTGTCACAGGTTGCTGTGAGCAAAAACCATTGTTCACTGTGTAAACCTGTGAGCTAAACCCCAGTAGCTTTTGGTTAAAATCAAGATTAGCTCAATCAGATTGGAAGATCCATGCAGTCCAGCATCTTGGGGGGTGTTCTCACTTGCGATTTACAACTGTTTAAAATACACCGGTATCGGTTAAACCAGGGGTAGGCAACCTTTTTGAGCCAGGGGCCGGGTTGCTGTCCCGCAGACAACTGGGGGGCCGAAGCCGGGGGTGGAGCTTCCACCCTCTGGGGTGGGGGTGGAGCTTCCACCCTCTGGGGCGGAGCTGCATGCCGGGGACGGAGCTTCCACCCCCAGGGGCCAGGCTGCCTCCTCTTTGCCGGCCCCTGACGGGGTCCCAGACCCTCTCAGAGGCCAGGAAGGAGCCGGCGGGGGCCATCAGCAATGGAGGCCTCCCCCTCTTTGCCGGACCCTGACGGGGCCCCAGGCCCCGTCAGAGGCCAGCAAAACTGGCGGGGGCCGCCGGTAATGGGCCTCCCAGAAGGTCGCTGCTGCCGCCAGAGCCCTCTTGGAGGGCCCCAGCGATGGCAACCGGCCTCTTGGAGGGCCCCAGCAACGGCACCGG
This sequence comes from Sceloporus undulatus, assembly GCF_019175285.1. Classification (NCBI taxonomy): domain Eukaryota; kingdom Metazoa; phylum Chordata; class Lepidosauria; order Squamata; family Phrynosomatidae; genus Sceloporus; species Sceloporus undulatus. The sequence continues at coordinate 62,221,861 of NC_056522.1, read as the reverse complement.
GCCCCCCAGAGGCCCGGTGCCGCTGTCAGAGCCCTGTTCGAGGGCTCCGGCGGCCGCAGCAGGCCTCGGCGAAGTCTCGCGCGACCTTTCTTGTGGTCGCGCGAAACTTCGCCTCTAGCCCGCCGCCATTTTGTTTTTCAAAATGGCAGCGAAGTCTCGCGCAACCTTGGGGACAGTCGCGAGAGACTTTGCCGCCATTTTGAAAAACAAAATGTTGGCGCCCGGGAGCCTGGAAAAGCTGCAATCGGCGGCGGCAGGGGCCGGCCGAAAGGCTTCCGTGGGCTGCATCCGGCCCACGGGCTGGAGGTTGCCGACCCCTGGGTTAAACCGATTCAAAATACAACGGGTGTTATCCCGCGTTCCAAATTGCTTTTTTTCGTTCTCATTTACCAATTGATTCGCTGTAAATGATCCGCTTTCGTTCCTATTCATGACTGAATCGGTGTATATTTAAACCGGTTTTAGCGTTATTTCGTTCACATTCACCTTTTTTAGCTGTCAATCAAAGCGACATCATGACGTCACAATAATTTGGAGTAACATGCACCGATGTATCCTGTACCTGCGTTCCCACTACCTGTCCGTTTTTAATTTGTTTTAAATTTCGCGTTTTTTTTTTAAAAAGAGCCAATGAGGAGGCGCTTAAAGTGCCTATGAGCCTAAGCTTTGAGTCCTGTACTTTCCGGTCTCTCTTTTGTTATTTGTGGGGAAGGATGGTTGAGGGAGAGAGAAAACTGCCTCCCCAAAGCACTTCTGCTTGGCTGCCTTGGGAGAAAGACCCCAGAGAGGCTGGGGGAAGTTCCTCCAGCAAAGCAGTCATCCTTCAGGCTTGGAGATTTGGGGAGTGGTTTTTTTGGAGGGGCGGCAGCCAATGAAAATCGTCTGCATCCGAGGCTCTTCTGTTGCGTCTCCCCAGACAAGAAGGAGCCTTATTCATCCTCTTCTGTGTCTCCCCATATTAACTGCCATAACTCAGTGCTAGGGAATCCTGGGAATGGTAGTTTATTGTAACACCAGCACCCTCTGGCAGAGGAGGATAAATGTCTCACAAACACAACAGTTCCCATAATTCCTTAGTACTGAGCCAGGGCAGGTTAAGGGGTCTCAAACTGTATTATTTCTACAGTGGGTTTTGAACTACAGTGGTACCTCGGGATACGAAATACCCAGGTTACGAAATTTCCGGGATACGAAAAAATCCCATAGGAAATAATTGTTCCGGGTTACGAATGTTTTTCGGGTTACGAAAAAATTTTTGGTGCTTTTTTCGATTTTTTCGCACGGAATCGCGGCTTTTCCCCATTAGCGCCTATGGCATTTCGGCTCACGAAGGCTTTTCGGGTTACGAAAGCGGCCGCGGAACGAATTAATTTCGTAACCCGAGGGAGCAGTGTATAGATGAGGTTTTTTACATAAATTAAAAAAGTTGTTACTTTATAAATTACCTTAGAAAAATACATATTTCTATATACACACACACAAATATACATTCATATGCGTATATATACATGCGTGCAAACACACACACACAAATATGTATGTGTGTATATACCTATATGTTTGTGTGTATGTGTTTATATATATATGCATGTGTGTGTGTGTGTGAGTATTCATATATAAACGTGTGTGTGTCTGTGTCTGTCTGTCTATCTATCTATCTGTAGTATGTGTGTGTTTGCCAAATCGGATCAAGGAGGAGAAGGCAGTGGGTTTAAGTGGGTAGAGAATCTGGATCCAAAGCCCAGGGTTGGAAAATCGGATCAAGGAGGAGAAGGCAGTGGGTTTAAGTGGGTAGATACTTCTGCATCCAAAGCCCAGGGCTGGAATATACACACACACACACACACATCCAGGGTTTCCTATGTCTCCCCAGATTCCGTTTGGGAAAGAGAGAAGGAAAGGCTCTATTTGCCCCCAGATCGCTGTGCATCCAGCCTCTCTCCGTTACAAATAGTGTTCAATGGCTCTCCTCACACAGAGGGGTGGTTGCAATCCACCAGGGGAAAGTCTATGCGAATGGAAGAAAATGGCGCTGGCGATGCAGAAAGAGACCAAAGAGGGTGACACCCCCAGGCCAGCCCATCGCGCTCCGCTCCTCCCATCCAGTTAACCCAATTCAGAGGCTGAATCATTCCTATTTAAATACTCCGATTCGTATCCCGAATCAAGGAAAAATAGAAGGGTCGACCCTTCTATTTTTTTACTCCGGTTTATAAGCCTCTAACCCAGATTAAATAAAATACACTGATGCAGATTCGAATTGTGGAAACGATTGCGGGTTAATCTAGGACTGTTCTAGAGCTAAATCGGGTTTCAGTAGGAACGCAACACCTTGAATTCGATTTGTAAACCGGAGTATAAGCCAGTGAAAACAACCCCTTGTTTCCACTTGTAAGAGGCCTGCAAGCAATGAACCTGGAGGTTCACTTAACATGAGTGCATATTACAAAGCTGCTTTACACCAAAATGTAGATGGAGCCTTGATTTGGTGCCTTGAGGAAGCTGGCAGACATTGAACTTTGAAATGACAGTGTGTTGCAACTCTGATTTCGCTGCTTTTCCTTATAAACTGAGAAAAGAGAGAACCTGCTGTTGCAATTTGGTAATACAGTATAATCGTTTCCATTGGGGCATAACAGTACAGGTTGGCTCTCCAAAAGTATGTTGGCATGGAACTGCCATCAGGGGGTTGGATTGGATGGCCTTTGTGGTCTCTTCCAACTCTATGATTCTATGAGCATACAGGATTGTGGGAGCTGCGGTCCAAAATGCCCAATGAGCCAAAGGTTCCCCTACATTGCAATTGCTGTTTTGTGTGGATGTTACCAGTAGTTGTATAGGGAGTTGGTGCTAATAAACATGGATTTGGCAATGAAAGAGGTGAGTGTGGAACTCAGGCCTGCCTACTTCTTCTCTGTAAAGCTGTTTGGGGGCGATGTTTTTGAGCACCAAGAGTTTAAGGCATTCCCTCACCTCCTTTGGCATGGCCATAGTTATAAACAGCTTGCCAATAGCCTGCATTCTTACATGATTATATAGAACAGGTGGTGTTCAGGTCATTGGTGCATACAACCCAATCCTCAGAAACATCTTAGCCTCAGTTGTGTGCATGAGCCCACTTAAAAAAAACACACCACTCAAAGGCAGTGAGGAGCCTATAAAATGCAACAAAATTTGGATATCATAAAAGGTCAGCAAATTGTTAATTATGTAATTTGTTTTTGCATTTTTGCTGGTGCTTATGAATTTTTTGCTTCATTTGCCCACATTGCTTGGCTTTTATCTGGGTGCTATGTACCTTGCACTATCCACGATGCTGCAGCCTTTTTCGAAAGCTCACGGCGAACGAGTCTCAAAGAGAAATGACAACGCAGAAAGAACCACAACCCGGAAACATCACCCAAAGAGACTTTCCTCTGTGCTTTCTGCAACCAGACATGTTTGCCCGGATTGGCCTTTTTAGTCACCAACGTGCTTGTACAAAGCACAGGATGAGTCCTTCCTGAATCTTCATTCGCGAAGCAAAGCCAGATGTACCTTGACTGAGGCTTTAACTCCCATGGCTCAAATGCCATGGAATTCTGGGGTGTGTAATTCTATGAATATTTAGACCGCTCTGGTGCCACAACAAACTACAGATCCCAGGATTCCATAGAATGGAATGGAACCATGACAGTTAAAATGGTGTGAAGCTGCATTAATTCTGTGGTGTGGCAGCAGATGTAGTTGAGTGGGGGCACCATATGTTCCTGTGAATCAGGCCCCAAGATATCTTGAGATGGTTCTTCTTTATGGTTGTGTGAACAGAGCACAAACTGCCCTGTAAGTGATTTTGGACTTCATCTCCCAGAAGCCTCAGCCATGTTGGCCAATATTTCTAGGAGCTGACATCCAAAATCCCTTAAAGAGCACAGTTTGGGGACCACTGGTTTAGGTTATTCCGGCTATTGTGATTTTTCAGCTGTTAATTGTGCTTTTTCAGATGCTAATTTTGTTACTTTGTTCTGATTTGTATATACTGCATGTTGTTATTTAGGATAACAGTTTTCTTCAATACAGCTGATCACCAGCATTTTTTAAGTTTCACAAATATTGTCCTGAAATATCATGATTACTTTAAATCACCTTAACAATTTTTTGTTTGCATGTGTTACATTTTTGTTGGGACTTGCTGGACATCCCCAGGCCTTATACTTAATGTGTTAAAACCTGTCTTAGTTCTCACGTTATGGGCACAAACTGTCTTGCAAAAGAAAGAAAAATGGTGATTAGATGGCTTGGATTTTTTTAAATGTACATGAGGTCAGAAAGTACTATTTACTCTGAATTTTTAAATCAGAATTGAGTACATACAATGATCAGTATTTGATTCTTCCTTGTATGCCTGCTTTGCTTTGATTCTGTTTAAAAGTGCCATGTAATTTTTAGAATTTTCTCTGGTCATCTTTGTAGGAAAAGGATAGTAGCAGGATGTAAACAATTTACTAGCAGTAGTAATTAAATTAAGGAATTTAGAATTGGCCTTAGTTTGCTTATCTTTTTCTTTTAATAACAAAATAATGGTGATGGAGTGGGAAGAATATACTGGGGAAATCATTATATAATGTCAAGCTTTTTAAAAATGTCATTTCATTTTTAAATTTCCAGGGAAACCAGAACTGAAGTCAGAAGTTGGCATAATACTATGTGATGTCAGTGATCCATCCTCTCTTGCTAATATGGCTAAACAAACAGCTGTTGTTCTCAACTGTGTAGGCCCAGTAAGTATTTTCCTCTGTTAAAAAAGATAAAAAGGATTTTTATGTTGCAGGAGCCTTTTTAAAAATGAAATCGCCATAGAATGTCACAAGATAAAACTTCTATGTTTATTTTTTGCTTTAACTTTGGAAATGGAAACTTTTTTAAAAATTAAACCAAAAAGTTTCCTGGGTGAGGATATTATTGGGACAGTCCTGCTATTTAACAGACTAAAGAATAGACTAATCTTAACTTCATAAATTTGTTAAGGTTACCTTTTTTATAACTTCTATAATGGTGGCATGATTTGAAAAAGAACTGTGCGGTGATTAGTATTGGAGACAGTGTTGTTAATTGATACAAACATTGGACATTTGAAGTAGTTTCCTATGTCAACATGGTCAGTCAGAATGCATAGCTCCATGATAATGGATAAAGCAAGACTTGGTCAGTTTGTGTCCTTGAGCCATTAACGTTAGTACAGACCTATTTAGCAATTAATTATTTTAATCTGATAACTTTAATATTAGACTATAATATTTAGATAATTTAATTTGGGGAGAGTTGTTACAGGTGTTACCAAGTTGACTTCAACCCACAGCAACCCTACGAATGAGAGACCTCTGAGAGACCCTGTTACTAACTGAATGACTTCAGGTCTTACAAACTCAGGGCTGTGGCTTCTTTGGTTGAGTCAATCCACCTGTAATACAGTCCTCCTTTTCTGTTGCCTTTTCTGTTGCCTTCAATTGTACTAAGCATTATCATTTGTTTCTGTTGCTTGTCAATTCATGATATGTCCAAAGTACAGTTTAGTCATTTTGGTTTCTATGAGAGTTCAGTCTAATCAAGGGCTGTCACAGAGAAGAGTGGGCAGGCCTGTTCTCTGCTGCTCTTTCTTTCACATACAGATTCCATTAATTGATTAAAATTCAGTTAATCAACCAAGATATATTTTTAAAATTTGGCTATAGCCTCATTATTATTCATTATTAAATGCCTATATTGTTCCCCATATCTAACCACATCCCAAAAATGATTAAAAATACAGCTTTCCCTTTGTATCCATGGGGGATCCATTCCAGCCCCACGGATAACAAAAAAGTGGGAACTCAAATCCAGTTGTTTCGTATGGTGGTGCAACGTGCATGCAGCCACTGATACAACAGTATTCACATGCCTTTATTAAAAACAACGGTGCTTGCTCTCAGCGGAAGTTTAAATCTGCAGACGGGAAGCCCACAGATAAGAAGAGCCCACTGTACAAGCAAAAGTGGGTAGCTGGCTGAATTTATTGAAACATCCTTGTATAATATAAGTAATGACTTTTATTCTTTCTTATAGTACAGTATTTTTGGAGAACCTGTGGTGAAAGCTTGTGTGGAGAATGGTGCAAGCTGTGTTGATATTAGTGGAGAACCCCAGGTACATGGAACTGAGAAAACATGTAATATTTGTGTGGGAATAATGTTTTTGTTACATTGTTATGGAGAATATTTCCCCAAATATTAGTACTTGCTCATCTGACCATAATACAGGAGTAATATTTATTTTCAAATGTTAAGCTTGGTAATGCTACCATTCTGGGGATGTGGTGGCTTAGCAGTTAAAACACTGATTCTGACAACTGCAAGGTCAGCAGTTTGAGACCCAAGCACCACATGACGGAGTGAGCTCCCATCATAGGTAACAACTTCTGCCAACCTAGCAATTTGAAAGCATGTAAAAGTGCAAGTAGATAAATAGGTACCTCTTTGCTGGGAAGTTAACAGCGTTCTGTGAAAATATGCTGGCCACATGACCATCTTTGACAACGCTGGCTCCCTCGGCTTAGTAATGGAGATGAGCATCACATCCTACAGTTGGATACGATTAGACAATCACATCAAAGAGAAAACCTTTATTTTTACCTTTAACACTATCATAGAATGATACTGTTTACATTCATCTTGGCTGGATACAGGCTGCTCCTTGCTCAAGAGCTGCACACTCAACATTATCAGCCCCACTATTCCTCCAACATGCACTTTTTTAGGGATTCTTTTGGGGATAGACTTAAAAAGAAGGATGTGGTAAAAGAATGGCTAAAAGTTGGAGAATTAATTAATTAATTGTTTTATCTTCCACCTTATGCAAAAGCTGAGAGTGGGTGTTAGCAGTGGCAGCATGAGCCATTGGCCCATGCACGCACACACATCCCACACACAGTGTGTGTTACACCATTCTAGAAATCAATGTTGGATGTTCATTACTGATCATTGTTATAGCCATGTTCTATATGGATTTTAGACAAATAATAATCTTTCATAGCACTGCAAGGTGGATAGTATGCCAATGAAAGTGGTGATAGCAATAATAGCTTTGAAAATTATTGTCTTAACCATTAACAGAGTAGTTTCTATTTTTCAATACAGCATCATCACATTTCTCTTTCAGTTTCTGGAAGGAATATATTTGAACTACAATGACGAAGCTGAAGAAAAAGGAGTATATATTGTTGGAAGCTGTGGTTTTGATTCTATTCCAGCAGATATGGGGGTATTGTTTACCAAAAACAATTTGAAAGGTTACCACTTTGCTTATTTACTATTCCAATAACTGAAATGGAAATTGTATTATTTATGGCATGTTTTGGTACATTTATGGATCTCTAAATAATCAGGAGCATAGCCTTTGCCATCTGAAATAGCCAACGTTGTGGAAACAGTCCAGAAAGAATTGGAGCCTTATGATGCTGGTATTTCAGCACAGCCAGTACAGTGGCTTTGCTTCTTGTCTTCCTATCTGCTACTGCTTGGTGGAATGACTATTGGCATTTAAGGAAATCAAGGGGTCTGAGGAACCAGGTCAACAGAGCTAACCCCTGAATGTAAACAATTGTGTTTAAAAGGTTTGTGATTGCACGGTTTTATTATGGGATTTTATCTGTTTTATGCAATTTTTATGGTTTTTTAATTGTTTGTACACTGCTTTGATCTGCGGAAAAGCGGTATATAAATAAAAATTATTATTATTATTATTATTATTATTAATGGGGTGAGTGGCTGTGCTTCCTATTGCTCTGCTGCCTGATCAGATTGTGGATACAAAATGGCAGGAGAGGAAAGAGCCCAATGAAGCTGGTCTTCCAGGAAGACTGACAGAATGGCCCAGTTTCTCACATTTTTACTGGAAGCATAGATCACAGAATTTTAATTTGTTTTAAACTTAGCAGTTGTATTTTTCATGTTCCATTTGTCCTAAAAACTGTGTACATCAAGCAGTCCTTCCAGTAAGACAAAACACAAAGCTTCTTTTCATCCACATGAGGGAGCAAGGGTGGGAAAATGTGATCTGTAGGCTGAATATAGTCCCCAGGTGTCCCAGAGCAGTCCCACATGCCCTCAATGTGGGCTTTTTCAATGTTGAAAAGTCCTCCCAGCACCCTGTCAAAAGAAAATGAGTTTTCCTGGGGTGGGGTGGGGGATTATCCTGCTTTAATTTTAGGGAAGCTTTACAGAAAAAGCCTTATTTGGGCCTAAGACAAGCCCGGAAGCCCTGAACTTACAGCCTTCTATTGTGAAAACCTTTCCATGCCAGGGTGATGCCATTTATCTAGCAACCTGACAGTCTGAACGTCAACATCTGTTTACTTCCTTATGACCAGAGATAATAATACATTCTCTTTCTTAAAGGTACCTTAACAGCACTGGAAAGTTTCCTGACTATTAATTTTGGCCCAGAGGTTAGTTGGTGCTCTTTTGCTAAGCTTGGAATAGCCGCTTATTCTGTATACCAAAGGAATGAATGATGTGGCTCTCCAGATTTTGGAACTGTAACTTCTAGCACATCTCACCATTGGTGATGGAGGCAAGGGCTTGTGGGAGTTGCACTGTGAAAACATCTGGAGGGCCACACAATTCCCACCACTTACATATACAATGAAATCAGTAAACACTGAGAAGATGCTTGAGATCTTTTATTTAAACAAAGAGTTGGCTCTTTTGGCAGACTATGGAGCTGTCATTCAGCAGAACATCATGCATGTTCTTTTATGGCTTTCCAACATAGGTTTGTGACAGGTCTTCTGAGTGTGTGTGTAAAATTTGTAAAGGATATGAGATAAATGCAGGAAGGAGCAGTGCTAATCTTTACCTAAATGGAATAGCTGATAATATTTTGTTAAACTGTTGGTGGAAAAACAAATGCAATATGAACATTCCTAGAATATCAGGATACATCCTGGAGCAGAAACATGTTAAGTCCTGCCCATACAAAAAGTTGCAGTGGAGTTAAAACACCACTTGCATCCCAGTACTTCATACTGTATAGAGGTGACAGTTGATTCATAGAGACATCAATTTGACATAACTCTTATAGATGTATCCACCCAAATGTATACTGCTATAAGAGCAAACACTTTTTTTCTTGGGCAGGAAAGATTAAGTGAGTATATGGCCAGATACAGAGATATTGTCCCCTCATTTGTCTATTCTTCCTCGCCTATCTTTCTGCCTTTTTAAAAATGCTTTTAATGCTTTTAATGTTTTTTATACTATTATTGTTTAATTCTATTTTAGTATTGGGTATGGGGGGGCGGTAGGTCTAGGGTTTGATTTTTAACTCTATTGTAATTGATGTCTGTTGTTGTAACCCGCCCGGATTCTTCGTGATTGGGTGGGCTATAAATCAATCAATCAATCATCATCATCATCATCATTATTATTATTATTATATATGGTTGAGCCCAGAAGCTGATCCATAGCTTTCAAATGTACTCTAGTTTAATTTCTGAATCAGATTCAGTGTGTGTGATTGCAGTAGGATATGTCTTCACTATCATAGCTGGTGCTGTACGTGAGTTGAAATGATTTTAAAGTATATTAATTTTATAAATTACCATGATATTTTGACAGGGTGCCTGTCTTCATGAGGGTACCTGGCAGTCAGCAATATATGTTCTTGCTGAACAAGGAAAGCTCAAGAAAATTCGACGACAAATAGGACATAAACCCATTCCAGTGATTGGGGCAAAACTTAAGAGGAGGTACAAATTATTTATGTATATTTTGGTGCCCAATGCTGTGGCTGTCTAGATGTTGTTGGACTGCAACCCGCTTCAACCCTGCCAGCTTAGTCAGTGGTGAGAGATGATGGGAGCTGCAGTTGAGAGACAACTAGATGGCCACAAATTCCCCATACCTCTTTTAGGGCCTTTTTATTCTCTGACATTTGCTTACTACAAAATGATTTTCTTGACTGAATGGAAGCTTAGGGTATTTGTACATGCCTTAAATATATAATAACAGAGTTTTCAAGGTGAAATTGAAGGCTTTCATGGCTGGCATCCATAATTTTTTCTGGGTTTTTTGGGCTATGTGGCCATGTTCTAGAAGAGTTTATTCCTGACTTTTTGCCAGCATCTCTGGCTGGCATCTTCAGAGAATGCTTGCCTGCAAAGGAGTTGGGTGTATGTGTGTGTGTGTGTGTGTATATATATATATATATAATATATATATATATATATATATATATACACATACACACACACTGTGTGAACTTGGGAAGGCAGGAGTATTGTTCTGTTGCTAATGGCAGGCCTCAGAGTGGGAAGGTCTGCAATAGAGGATTAGTGTCTGCTTGATTAGTGCTCATTGTCTGCTGGGAAACCCCTGACCCTGGGAGATTTCTCATTTGCATTTGTTTGGTTGGTTGGTTTTTTCCAATGTATAGGTTTATTTCTTTTATGAATAGTCTTTATTTGTGTTTCAACATATAACAATTACAGACAAACAAACTGAGAACTTTACATATACATAAATACACATGAAAACATCCCTATACATGTGCTATACCTCATTTACTAACTTAAAAAGACAAGACTTACAGGAATAACTCACATATACTTCCTAAAGGACCTATCTTTATGAAAACATAAAACACAAAAAGAAATACGACTTCCTTCTACTTGGAAAACCTCCCATATTTGTTCTATTTAAGTAAATGTTTTATCCTTCTACCTTGATTACTGCTTACTTTACATTATCTTATTTCAACTAGCTTCATGAGTTAATTTAACTTAATTATATTCCCAGGACCTTCTTTTGCTGATTTCCTTGAGTAAACAGTTATATTTATCAAGTTTGGGATACCTAACATTATTTTTTCCCCTGCATATGTTTATTTCAGTTATATTTACATAACAGTATTTAAAACTAAACCATTTTTTGGAAAACAAACAAACATACAGTTTTGCAATCTCCATTATGTAACGCTTTATCTCTTACTCTTATTTTCCCATATTTCAAAAACCCTTTTCCACTTTTCATCATATTCCTGTACAGATCTTTCATTTCTTGACATAGAAATCCTATCTAATATAGCTAATTCAATTAATTTCACACTCCATTCCTCTGATGTTGGAATAGTTGGGGATCTCCAATGTTTGGCATACAACACTCTAGCAGTTGTTATCATATACAGTAAGACGCTCAACTCGTCTTGCACTAAATTATCATTTAGTGCATTTGCATCTGTTGAGTGTTCATCTTTGTTGAGTCTTTATCCTGGGTTTTTCGGGCTATGTGGCCATGTTCTAGAAGAGTTTATTCCTGACGTTTCGCCAGCATCTGTGGTTGGCATCTTTAGAATCCTGAAAAATAGCAAGATGAAGACTCAACAAATGTAAATGAGAAATCTCCCAGGGTCAGGAGTTTCCCAGCAGATAATGAGCACTAATCAAGCAGACACTAATCCTCTCTTGCATACCCTCCCACCCTGAGGCCTTCCATTAGCAACAGAACATACACATGCAAATCACTCCTGTCTTCCCAGATTCACACAGTGTGTGTGTGTGTGTGTGTGTGTGTGTGTGTGTATATATATACACATACCCAACTCCTTTCTAGGCAAGCATTCTCTGGAAGATGCCAGCCACAAATGCGGGCGAAACGTTAGGAATAAACTTCTAGAACATTGCCACATAGCCTGAAAAACTCACAAAAAAACTATAGAGTTTTCAAGGCTTTTCCAGAAAGGAAACATCCTGATGGAATTTGTGTTTACAAAGATTCCTTTGTCTAAAAGATTACTTTGTTCTTGATAAATGTCTTGGCTTAAACTTTGCTGAGTTTTAATTTTCTTGGCTTCTCTTTTTTTCAGAGGTGAAGTGTTTTACTGTAATGAACTTCAGAAGTATTCCGTTCCATTTACGGAATCAGATCCTGCTGTGGTAACACGAACTCAGCGCTATTTGCACACACATCTGCAGGAGACACCTGTAAGTTTATTTAATCATTCTTAAAATAATTTTGTTCAGTTATAACAGAGGAACACACACTTGCCTTTTTTAAAGGTAAAAGTCTGAGTAATCTTCCTAATGAACATCAGCTGCCACCACCATATTAATTCTTTTAAATCTATTTATGTGGAGTTCAGAAGTGAGGTACTCCTGACGGGAAAGGCCTTTTGGATACCTTTAGACATGGTGACTCAGTAGGCAGCTTTAGGTACAAGCAGAGCTCACTCTTCAACTACAGGCTTCTAATTCAGAGGGTCAAGAAATTACCAGATGCATAAAAAGAAAATGTAGATTTTGACTAACTTTTCATGGGTGCCCAGTTGCACAGAATCCTTCTGGAGATTGAAGCAACAAAGGAGGTTCTTCAGGGGAAATAGAGAAAGAAAAACTTCATGCCCCTCATTGGAATGAAGTTCAGGTGGGGCGGGGTAAATGTCCATTTTGAAGACAGTAATACCTGGTGTGAGGTACCTACACATAAGCTGAACATTGCTTAGCTAGGTACATTAGCACTGGCTATTTGTCAGAAATCAGTCAAAGTGGTGCAAATTGTGGTGGATCTCTTCTTGGGTTCCCATCTATAAGATTAAGAGGAAAATGCCCTCTTTGTTCATTATAGACAAAGGTTTCAGAGGTAGAGGGCTGGGGCTGCATTCTGTCATCTCCACTTTCAGTGCAATCACAACTTACTGTGTGTGTATCACTTAAACTGCAACTCTATATACTGTACCTTACTTTCTCCCAAATAAAGGTATACACTGCATATAGGGTTGCCATAAGTCTGGACCTCCAAACCGGGACAAATGTAGGACAACATTTTCAAATGTAGGGCACGTTTTTTTAAAAACGGAGGACACACGAAAAAGTTGATGATTTTTAAAAAATGTAAATATAAATGCATGTTTCTTAGGCATGATCACAATACACTTTAAAAATACACTTAATAAAAATAAATATTGCAAAAAATAGACTTTAAAAAGACACTTAATAAAAATAAATACTGGAAAAAATACACTTAATAAAAATAAATACTGGAAAAAATACACTTTAAAAATACACTTAATAAAAATAAATACTAGAAAAAATACACTTTAAAAACAGCACACTTAACCAAAATAAATACTGTAAATGGGGACCCTCCTCCTCCTCCTCCTCCTCCTCCTTGGTGCCAAAATAGGGCAAAGGAAATGGCCCTTTCCTTCCCCTCTGGCTGCAGCCCGGCCCAACAGAGGAGAAGCTCCTCCTCCTGAGTCTGGCTGGCCAATGGGGGCAGACTGGGGCTGGAACAGCCCAGCCCCTTGCCAGCGCTCACAGGCTCTGGGCTGGAGAAGGGGCGGGCTGTTCAGCCCCAGACTCAGGAGGAAGTCCTCCTCATTAGCCCTGCGCGCGGCCCTGCAAGTGCAGAAGCCTTGTTTTGAAGGGAGGGTAGGGCAAGACAAAGAGCCCTTTCCCCTCCCTCTGGCCCAGAGTCCTCCTCCGCTCTGCCTCCTCCTCCTTTTCTGAGGCTCTGCCTCCATTAGGGGTCAGCTCCTATTTTAGGCCAGCGTGCGGCCAGGGCCAGGGTCGCCGAGGAGGAGGAGGAGGGTGGCCAGCCAGCCACACGCAGCCCTGAAAGGCAAGGGGGATGCGTGGGGGAGGAGGAGGTTGGAGGCGGAGGCGGGTGGCTGGCCGGCTGGCCAGCCAGCCGCATGGGCGCCCGCGGCCAGAGGGAGCGCGGAGGGGGCGGAGGACAAGGAGGAGGCAGATGCGGAAGTGGGTGGCCGGCCGGCTGCATGAGCAGCTGCGGCCATAAAGAAGGCGCACATGGGGGCGGAGGTGGCCGCAGGCGGGGCAGTCCCAGTTTTGGCACGAAACCGGACTGTGACCGTGCCAGCACCCCCAAAAACGTGATTGCCCCGCCTGCAGCTGGGTTATGGCATCCCTAACTGCATAGGACTGCAGTGTACAGTGCGTCCGCGCCATGCGTGGGCACACCCTACGCAGCTTTCAGCTTATGCTGAAGTTACACAACGGTAACAGCAATGGTGTGTGCACCACACTGCACCATGTGCACAAGCCTCATTGTTTTCAATAGGGCTTGAGCACACACGGCATTTCCCTTACACCAGGGTGGATTGGTTCCAGAATGGATCCCCGCATAAGGGAAGTGCTAACTGTATGAATCTTCCAGGTCTTAGTTTATGCACTTCTGGGAAGTTTTTAAAAAATGTCCCCCCACCATTCATGGGAGTGTTTGTATAGCTCTGTTTAATGAACAAAACCAAATGTGTTATATAGCAGCAAGGCTGTTAGCACTACTCCTGCAACAATGCCATCACATTTTTAAAATTCTCAAACTTAAATGAACATTATTGTAATAACAATAACAAATGGAGCCCTGTTGGCTCAGTGGTTAAATGCCAGTACTGTAGCCACAATGTTATGAGTTCCATCCCAGGCCTCCAGGGTTGACTCAGCCTTCCATCCTTTCATGGGTTGGTAAAATAGTACCCAGCTTGTTGGAGGCAATTGAATTACAGATTATAAACTGCTTAGAGAGTTCTGAGTTCACTAATAAACAGTATAGAAATGCAAATGCTATTGCTATATGTTGCTGTTGTTTCCATTTTGAGCGTTCTTCACTTCATGTTCTATAACAGGCTTCTCTCTTTTTAAGCAACAAATTACTATCCCTTGTAACTACCTAGCACAATGATACACTGATGTTAATGCTGGATTGGCACTATTGTAAGTATGGCAGTAAAAGGAAAATATACAGTCGACCTTCCTCATCCACGGATTTTTTATCCACGGATTCAAGCATCCATGGCTTGAATATATTTTAAAAAAGTATAAATTCCCAATAGCAAATGCTTGATTTTCCATTTTATATAAGGGACACCATTTTGCTTTGCCACTTTATTTAATGGGACTTGAGCATTCACGGATTTTGTTATCCATGGGGGATCCTGGAACCAAATCCCAGTGGATAACAAGGTCCTACTGTATTTTCTTCAGCTTTCAGATTTGTTTGTAAAATCCTTAATTCTCAGTGAATGATCACTCTTCAGGTTTGTACACTAGAATAGTTAATCCATGAGTAAGTCTTGGAAATGAGACCAGATTCAAGGTTTTGGTGTTAGTAAACAAAACGCATAGCAACTTAGGATCTCAGTGTCTCTGTGTGTGCCTTCCCCCTTATCAACTTGCTAAGTCTCTGATGTCTTCAGAGAAGGCATTCCTGGTGGTCTATTTGGAGACCTCATAAAGGAGAATTAAGTACAGTTTTCATGTATCAGCTCTCACTCTATTGACTCACTATCAGCTGATGATTTGCTTCCAACATCAGAGAGCACTTTTAGATAAGTGTTTCACTAAATTCCAAGCCACTTCTTTACTGATGTCACTGTTTTTATATTTTAAATATTATTTTTTCCTTACTATTTCAAAACTTTGTACCCTTCGGAATACTTTCAAAAAATATGAGAATGGCTTGCAAATAAAATAAAAAGTTAACTGCAGTTGTTTACTGATATGAACCCTCCCTTCTGTTCAGGTACAATATGCTGCTTATTTCACCGCTGGTGGTCTTGGATCTGTCATTAAGCTGATGTTTGTTGGCCTTTGGTTTTTAATATTTGCGAAATTCAATTGTGGAAGAAAGCTCCTGATAAAAGTAGGTATGGTTTTAAATATTTCTAGGTTTGATGGCTTTGAAATTCCCACTTGAAATTAATGAAGACCTTTTTATTTTCAGTATCCTGAATTTTTTTCTCGAGGATATTTTAGAAAAGAAGGGCCAACAGAAAAACAGGTAATCGCTACCTTTGTTGTTATTTGATGATAATATTTTTGACAGGTTTTCCTACACATTAGTAGTTGCAACAGCACTCTGAGGACTGCCCTTGAATCTGTCCAATACATTTAGCTGTATTCAGACGTCCTCATGCTTCTGAATACCCTCTTCTGCTTTTAATGTTGCTGTTTTGCACTCAGGAAATGAAGCCATTGTTTATATTGCATGTGAGGTACTGATTCATTGAGACCTGCACATTAATTTATTTAATTACAGCCATGGAAAATTCCTTATTCCTGTGTGTGAAGGCTATTTTAAGCTAATGGAAAATGAAAAGGAGGTATCTTGGGGAATGGATAAACTAAAACAGTGACATTCTGAATGGAAGTACTGGAATACTGTTAATAGTTAAAGGATAAATCCAACAGACTTGTTTATCTTTGTGCAGCATGTAGTTAGCAAATATACTCAGGTTTGCTACATGGAGGCAAAAGCCTACATCTAGAAGCTAGGTAATCCAGGAAGAAAATTATACTTGAAGCATGGATCCAACTGAGATTTGTCCCCAAGTTAGCATACAACACAGCGTATATCTGCAGATGTAGCATTGTGCATGCAATCTGTACACTTGCTAGAAAAATTAGTTGTTGCAAGACAGATTTGTCTCTATTCTGTTGTGAGCAAAAATTTGTTACCGTTGCATGTTATGCAGTTTTTTACTGAGAGGTATTTCTTAAGTTTGTGTTTGGAAAAGAACCTATAAAAGGACCAGCAATAATTTTAACCTTATGAAGGTTAAGTGAAAACAACCCAAATGGTAATTTCGATGCTCAAGTACATTGTTTTAGATAAAAATAAAGTAAGACACATTCTAGAATTTAGGAGAGCTAATTTTAGTAAACTTAGAGAAATACTGGGGGTGATCCCATGGTCAGGAATACTAAAAGAGAATTCAAAATGGATGGGAGTTTCTCAAAAGGGAGATACTGAAGGCACAATTTAAAACAGTTCCTGTAAGGAAGAAAAATGGGAAATGTCTCAAGAAACTAGGTTGGATGACTAATGAATTTTCAACTGAGCTAAGTTTTAAATGAAACATGTATAAGAAATGGAAAAATGGGGAAATCACCAAAGAGGAATTCAAACAAATAGCAAGCACATGTAGGGGTAAAGTCAGAAAAGCTAACAGGCTTGCTAGAGAAGTTAGGGCTTTTGGGGGGTATGTCTGCATGGAGAAGATGGCAAAATGCTAACAGAGGACAGAGAAAAGGCAGAATTACTCAACACCTTCTTTGCTTTAGTCTTCTCAGAAAATGCAAAGGGTGCTCAACCTGAGGATAATGGAGCAGAGGACAGAATAAGGGAAATTCAGCACAGATTAAGGAAAGAGATAGTGTAGGAATACCTGGTTAATCAAAATGAATGTAAATCTCCAGGACCTGATGAAATACATCCAAGGGTATTAAAAGAACCGGCAAATGTATTATCGGAGCCATTGGCAATAATCTTTGAGATCTCCTGGAAAACGGGAGAAATCCCCACAGACTGGAGGAGGGTAAATGTTGTCCCAATATTCAAAAAAGGGGAAAAAAGAGGATCCCAACAATTATCGTGCAGTTAATCTGACATCCATACCAGGAAAGATTCTAGAGCAGATCATTAAACAGAGGGTCTGTGAACATCTAGAAGGCAATTCCATAATCACAAAAAGTCAACATGGATTTCAGAAAAACAAGTCATGCCAGACTAATCTGATCTCTTTTTTTTTTTATAAACTTACCAGTTTGATAGATGAAGGGAATACCATAGATATAGTATATCTTGATTTCAGTAAGGCCTTTGACAAGGTTCTCGATGACATTCTTGCAAACAAGCTTGTAAAATGTGAGTTAGACAAGATAACTGTTACATTGATTTGTAATTGGTTGACCGGCCAAACCCAAAGGGTGCTCAACAATGGCTTCTTTTCATCCTGGAGAGAAGTGACAAGTGGGGTCCCACAGGGTTCTGTCCTGGGACCAGTGCTATTCAACATCTTTATTAATGGCTTGGATGACAGAATCGTGAGCATACTTATCAAATTTGTAGATGACACCAAATTAGGAAGAATAGCTAATACCCCAGAGTACAGGATCAAAATTCAAAATGACCTGAATAGACTAGAAAGCTGGGCCAAAGCTAACAAAATGAAATTCAATACGGAGAAATGGAAGGTACTGCACTTACGGTGCAAAAATGAAATGCACAAATATAGGATGAGGGACACCTGGCTTAAGGAGACTATGTGTGAAAAGGATCTAGGAGTCCAAGTAGACCACAAGATGAACATGAGTCTACAGTGTGATGAAGCAGCTAAAAAGGCCAATGCAATTTTAGGCTGCAGCAATAGAAGTATAGTGTCTAGATCAAGGGAAGTAATAGTGCCAATATATTCTGCTCTAGTCAGGCCCCACCTGGAATACTGTGTCCAGTTCTGGGCACCACAATTCAAAAAGGATGTTGAGAAACTGGAGAGTGTCAAAAGGAGGGTGACTAAAATGGTGAAAGGTCTGGAAACCATGTCCTATGAGGAATGACTTAAGGAGCTGGGGGTGTTTAGCCTGGAGAAGAGAAGGCTAAGAGGTGATATGATAGCCCTGTTTAAATACTTGAAGGAATGTCATATTGAGGAGGGAGCAAGCTTGTTTTCTGCTGCTCCAGAGAACAGGACCCAGAACAATGGATGCAAGCTCCAGGAAAAGAGGTTCCACCTCAATATTATGAGAAATTTCCTGACAGTAAGGGCTGTCAGAGAAAGGCTGAGTTCCTGCATGGCAGGGGGATGGACTGGATGGCCCTTGGGGTCTCTTCCAACTCTATGATTCTAAGATTTCAGCCTATGTTGTTTTATGTGGCAAGTTCTATTCCATTTTTACACCCTCATTTTGGTGTTGTAAGATTTATTTCCTACATTTGTATAGTGCCCTTCTTCCTATTAAGATTTCTATGTATGAGAAACAGCATAGGTCCAAAACACACTGCAGGAATTGTAATCCAGTTTGAAATGTCTTTAACTGCCCTGGCTCAGTGTTAGGGAACCCTGGGAACTGTAGTTTATTATGGCACAAGAACTCTTTCTGACAGAGAAGGCTAAATGTCTTACAAAACTACAGTTCCCAGAATTCCCTAGCACTGAGCTAGGGCAGTTTAAGTGGTCTCAAACTAAATTATTTCTGCAGTGAATAACGTTAAACCTAGGCTACAGATTGAGCCTCCCTTACCTGAAATTCTTGGGAGCAGAAATGTTTAGGATTTCAGGGTTGGGTATTTGTTTTTGGATTTTAGAATATTTGCATATACACAGTGAGCTAATTTAGAAATGGGACCCGTCTAAACATGAAATTAGTTTGTGTTTTGTATACACCTTATACACATAAGCACATAAGACTGAAGACCAGCAAAAGGGCTCAAGCTTGACTCAGGCTTGCATCCTTCCGAGGTCGCTAAAATGAGTACCCAGATTGTTGGGGCAAATTAGCTTACAGTTGTAAACCACTTAGACACTGCTTAGGCGGTATGAAGCGGTATATAAAAGAAGCTTGTTTGTTTTGTTTTGTTTGAAGGTAATTTTATACATAATATTTTAAATAATTTTGTGAATGAAACAAATAGTTTGTGTACACTAACCACCAGAAAGCAAAAAGGTCACTATCTCAGTCACCCTTGTGGACAATTTTGTATTTTGGAGTACTTCAGAATTCTGGGTAAGGGATATTCAGTCTGTACTATGTTTGAAAAACAGGAGTAACTGGGGGGGGGTGTTTATGAAAGAGCTATTTTCCGTAGAGATAGTATGCTATGACTTTTATGTACAGTACATGGTGTTGTGGCTGAGAAGGCTAATACTGTTTATTTGAAATTGCAGATAGAAGGAACATCCTTTGAAATGATATTTTTGGGTGAGGGATACAGCTTAGGAAAAGATCCACAACAGGGCAAACCAGATGTTAAAATATGCACTCGAGTGAAGGGACCAGGTAGGCCAACTATACTGTAGCAAATTTCATCATATGTATTTCAGTAATTACCATATTTATTGCAAAATATGATTGTTATAAAAACAGGTACCAAAGTGACAGCCCCATTTGGTAACCAATTGCTTCTCTTAGACATCAGCCTGTGGAAAGGCAAATACACTTTTAAAATATGTTAACAGAATTTCATAATTGTGCATGACTTCACACAAGAGGTATAGTATTTCATGGAAACATTTTTCTCATCACAGAAAAATTGAGCTTCACTTCACTCAGAATCATCATTCTAAAATAATTCCAGTTCTAAAACCTTTATGCTTGAACAAGGTTTCAAATAAAGGAAATGTCAGATTGGCCCAAAATGCACAGACCAAAAAGTGTGGCTTCTGGCAGCTTCAGGGGCACGGTGTGCAGAGGACGCACGGCCCTGACACGGCCAGAAACTGCCCTGAAGCTCCCTAAGGTGGCCCAAAGCCAGCCAGAAAAGGAGCACTGAAAAACTACTCCTTGCTGGCGGCCTGTTTAGGACTGCAGCATCTGGTCGCCACAGTCCCTGGCCAAAGGGGGCTAGAGCAGCCAGAGGCCTCTCCAAGCTGCCAGTCTGCTTCGCCCCATTATCTCCCAAGCAAGCTACTCATCAGTTTCCATTCAAGGTATTGTGTTGTCTTAAATTAAACAGGAAACCAATAGGAAAAAAGGGGATCGGGGTCTGGTGATTGTCCATGCTTCCCATGTATCATGTCTTAGAGTTGTAGTTATGAAGGGGAAAAATATGGACATGACCTCCCCAAATGAGAATTTTTCCTCCCCCAATGAAAGTTTCCTTTATCCTTAAAAATTCTAGAAACTTAACATTTGTGGTATTTGCATCCCCTTGGTAACTGCCCCTTTTCTTTGGATGCCTAAACTGTGTTTCTGAATGTTGAAGCTTTAAATTACTGTTTTAAGTTCTAGAAATTTGGGGATTGAAGGAATTTTTTATTTGGGGTGGCAGAATTCTTAGAGGGGGACAATGCCTTCATCCCTCTCATTACCTACACCTCTGCCAAGCTGTTACTTTAAATTTTAAATTGCTTAAACTGTTTTGTTGTTGTTTACTTCACTTGTATTTGCAGAACCTGGCTATGTTGCTACACCTAGAGCAATGGTTCAGGCAGGTGTGACACTGCTGAAGGACAAGAGTTCTCTTCCTAAAAAGTAAGTCTTAATTTTATTGGTGTGAAATATCTGCTATGCTTTCTTTTCTTTTTCTTTCTTTTTTAATCTATAGATCAGGGCTATCTTCTCAACAGTATAAAAATTAGCTCCAAAGAGACCGTTTAGTTAAACTAATTCTCCTTCTCTTAGTCAGCAGAAGACTAGAAATATACCATCACAGAGGGCTAGAGTGGAATATTTCTCATAATTGTCTGAGTGACATAACATTATTGAAATGCTGCAGGTTATGGAGCATGTATTCAGAACAGTTCGGCAGCAGCTCTTTCCTCTCTCCTACTTTACAAATCAACACTGAACACTTTCTGAGCCATTTGTATAGAGCACTGGTATTTTACTAGAATAAATATTAGAGAATACATTTAATAATTTGATTGACCTTAACTTGTTACTGCTGACCTCTTGTCAGAAAACATAGTTCTTTTTCAAACAAAGTGCATTTGGGAGAGAAAGGAGCTGTCCAAATGGACAGCATGCAGCCGCCTCTTTACTGGCCCCGTTCTGGCCTCCGGAGAGCACAAAAAGCAGCTCCTTTTTGCACTCTCTCAAGGGGTGCCATAGCTGCGGTGGCATGGCTTTATGACACCTTTTTGGTGCTGCATAGTGTAGATGCAGCGCCAGAATCGCGCCATGATGGTGCATGCTATGTAGACTGGCACACGCCAAAATGGTGCCCTGGGGGTGGGGTTAGGGCATCCAGCATGTAGACAATGCACCCTGACTCCACCCACAGGTCGGCACAAAGTGCCGGCCTGTGTAGACCCAAAGTAAACTTTTGGACTTCACTAGATTCATCAATTGTATATTAGAGCTTTCACATCAAGTTCAGTATTGTGTAATATTTCAGGGTATAGTCTTGTATCTATAGCAGTCCCATTGAATGCTGTGGCACTTATTTCTAAATACACTTGTAGGTTTGCACTGTCAGTGCCTTCAATTATGTAATTAAACTTTACCCCACTGTTCTTAAATTAATTTAAATAATAAATGTGTTATTTCTGACAGTTCATGGTATTTCATAGAATCATAGAGTTAGTAGAAACCACAAGGACCATCCAGTCCAACCCCTGCCATGCAGGAAATCTAAATCAAAGCATCCCTAACAGATGGCCATCCAGCCTCTGTGTGAAGACCTCTAAGGAAGAAGGCTCCACTACACTCCGAGGGAGTTTGTTCCACTGTCAAACAGCCCTTACTGTCAGGAAGTTCCTCCTAATGTTGAGGTGGAATCTCTGCATGTGTTGTGTAAGAGAAAATAGGATCACTTTGTCCAGATTAATACTGGTAATGGAGAAAGATTAACAGGGGTGCTAATAACAAATGTGTATTTCTTTTACAGAGGAGGTGTCTATACTCCAGGGGCTGTGTTCTCAAAAACAAAATTTATTGACAGACTCAACAAGCATGGAATTGAATTCTCTGTTATTAGTAAGCCTGAAGCCTGAAAAAAAAAATACTCTGAAGAGACATCATGACCAGCAAACCTTCAATGGTACTCGTATATCAAAAATAACAACAACAGAAATTAGGAAAGTTTGCTAAATTTAATAAAGTACTTGTGTTTTGAATATGTGTTCCCTACTGTGGTCAGAAATGAGAATAAGAGAGGCTGAATTTTTACTATTGGAAATTTAAGCTGGACATTCTGGACATTTCAACACAGCAGAAGTTAATCTAAAGAAAATATTACTGTATTAATTAGTAATAGTACTGTAGAATTATTTTGCAAGTTAGAAAGGCTTGAAATTAAGAAGCTCATCCAACATAATTCTCAGATGAAAGCAAGTTCTCACTATGGTAATCTGTAACCTATTTGGGTTTTTAATGTAGTTACTATAAATGTAGCACTTATTTTTGTTGGGAATTTGTAAGTTGTTGGTGATTCTGTTCTAAAGTGTGTGCCTTAAGTGACCAAATATCTGTTGACAGGAGAGGACAGTTTCTCAAATGAATAATATATAGCAGAAGGGTCTCTTGAAGAGTTCCTGTAATTTTGATTTAATTTTTGGAGTACTGTATTACATGACAGACAGGCCTCTGCCCAGCTATAGTTAGGCCAGTATTCTAGCCACTTTCCCTTTTACTGAGTGTTCCTTCACAGACAATTGGGCCTCTGTCTTACAGTTAAATAAAGCTCGAGTCTACTCTTAGACTTAAAGTCCTATTGACCAGTGAGCTTCACCATTCATATTCAGAGGCAGTCAATAAATTCCCATAGGGCTTGTCACAATCAGCTCAACTCACTTAACAATTTTTCCTACACCATATTTGATGCAAGGGAGAACATTTATGCTTTTTTAAAAATAGTAGCTTTATAGCCTGAACACTTGTGGCAAATTAAGCATGAATGAGTTATCTGATACTCCTTTTCTGTTGAGGTAATCTCCTTAGGGAAAATAGGGTACTAATGAATATAGGAGAAAAATGCTACTTATTATTATTTTTCAATATAATAAAAGAAGGTTGCAAGTTCCCTTGGCTTTTGTGTAACTCATGTAGTGCTAGTGTGGTTGCGTAGTGTGCATAGGGTGACGCTGAAGCTTGGCACCAGGATGGCCACCTGAGAAGCAACACGGAGCTCTGTGCAGGCTGGGAAATCTTGTCTCTCCCCTCAGAA
Source organism: Sceloporus undulatus (assembly GCF_019175285.1). NCBI lineage: Eukaryota > Metazoa > Chordata > Lepidosauria > Squamata > Phrynosomatidae > Sceloporus > Sceloporus undulatus. Next base: position 62,198,225 of record NC_056522.1, on the reverse strand, counting down.
GCTGATAAAGCAGACACAAGGCAGATGTCTCGTAATGAGGCTTTTTATTCTTGAGTTGCTCTATATACAAGCTTGTCTTCTCCGACAAAGCTACTCACACAACACCAACACACCATCACCCCACACTGTACACTGAGACTCCATCCTTATATACACTTGTGGCATGCAGCCACTTAGTACAGCCTCTTTCTGATGTGTCACTTTAAGGCCAGCCCCCCCTGCAAGGGGACTTTGCACATTTACAGCACTTTCCAGCACATGATGACCTCATGATGACCACACTTCCAGTGACTCAGCATAGCCTAAATGCCTAGTCATCATGGCTGCAGGTGACCTATAGTTTTTCTTTGTGGTCTCTGCCCTTACATAATAGGGGTTTTGTGCCTGCGCAGAGACTCCATTTGGAAGCTGAAAAGCTGATCAGATTGGTGGAGGCCCTGCCCACTCCTGCCAATCTAGCTCCACCTTCAGTTCTCTTTCATCCACTGCAAGAGAAACATCTCCTTCGGTTTGCTCCTGAGCTGAGTAGATTTCTACTGTATGGCAGAATTTATTTTTCTAAATTTTTTCCCCTTTTTTTCTTGTTTTTCTTTTTTTTTCTGAGCATTGCCCTTCTTTTTACAGAGTTGGAGTGAGGGTTTTTTTCTTTCTTTGAGCCCCTCACCTCTAGGCCTCTTATGGCCTCCAACTCTTTATTTAAAATCTGTTCTGATTGTGATCATAAGATCCCCTTCACTGATGGACATTCTAAATGTCTTTTTTGTCTGGGTGAACTCACGTCACCGACTGGTGTCCACATTGCAGGGCTTTTACCCCTGTAACTCTTCACAACTGGGCGCAGAAGTTAAAACTTTTTCTGTGGGAATGCTCCCTTTCTGTCGCCCATCAACCTCGCTCCTGCTCGCCAAGGCATCGTGAGCACAGTGACTATAGGGCCCCATCTTCACCTCCTCGTACAACAGCTATGATTTCTCAGCCACCTGTCCACTCGACAGCTGAACCTCAGATCTCGATGCTGACCTTGATATTGACTGTGATACCCATACCGTCAGTCATTCCTATTGTTTCCTTGGTATCAGTGCAACAGCCTATGCCTCCTCTGCTGTGCCACAGGTTTTGGTGCCTACAACTGTATCGCAGGCCCTTCAACCTGCCACACTTTCACATCTCCAGACTACAGAGGACTCTCTTGTGATACCAAGACATCTTTGTGATAATTGTATATATTCTTGCTATTGTGTGTTAATTTCACATATTTGAAGCATGGAATAGCTTACTGGAATCATATCTTCTTGAACTATAATCTGGAATTAGGGTTGTCATAACCCTCCTGTTGGCGGGACATTCCCAGTTTTTCACCACTAGGGGGCGTCCCTGCACGGTTTCCTCCTTGACCCATGTTTGTCCCGGGTCGAGGAGGTTGCTGCTGCTGCGGCGGCAGTGGCTGCCGTCACGTACGGCCGCTCCTGCTGGGGCCGTCGGCACAGCCGCCACTGGGGCAACCATCCCCAATGCAGCCTTTGCCGGCTGCTGGCACTTCTCCTTGCCCTGCTGCATGCCCTTTCAGGGCCGCACACAGGGCTAAGCAGGAGGAGCTCCTCCTCCTGAGGGCAGGCTGACAGGCCAAGGGCTGAACAGCCCCAGTCTGCCCCCATTGGCCCGCCAGCCTCAGGAGGAGAAGCTCCTCCTTTGTTTGGTCCCCACGTGGACCGGTCCCAGCAAGGCAGCAGAGGGGAGAGGGCCATTTCCTTTGGCACTGAGGTGAGGAGGAGGAGGAGGTGCGTGGCCCTTGTGTATTTTTCTAATATTTATTTGGACCCTGTGTATTTTTCTAATATTTATTTTGCCCTTGTGTATTTTTCTAATATTTATTTGGACCCTGTGTATTTTTGTAATATTTATTTTTCCCAAGTCTATTTTTTTTTGTGTATTTTTTCTGCTTTTAATGCTAACAAGTTTGCCTTCTTTTTACATTATTAGTGATGATGATGGTGGTGGTGATATTGATATCAGTCAGCTTCAGAGGCCTGTGCCCACTGTTTTTGAAGCTGAGACAGTGTGACTTTCCAAAGTGCCTTTTCTGTGTGTTTTTTCTCCTTTTAATGCTGCTGATGATGATATAAGCAAACCTCTGAGGCATGGCCAATGTAATTTGCTCTGATTTTTACAAACTCATGCGCAGTGAAGAAAAGCCAAAGTACCTTGACCAAGTACACACTTCTGAGAAGTATAGTTGGTACAAGACACCTGAAACCGAGGGCAAATCCACCTTTTGTTTAACCACCTTGACATGTTCGATATGCATAGCCCTGTTAACCCATGTTCAGTGTTAAACCCAAAGGGTTTGGTTATGGAATAAGCCTCTGAAATATGCAAGAGGCCATGTTAAATAAAGCCATGTTCAATGCCCAAATGTGCTGTCGTGCATTTTGGAATGAGGGGAGGGGGGGTTGGCCAGAAAGGGAAGTCCATTTCTGCCATCTGTTTAGGAATAATGCCAAAATGTCCTCCATTTTGATCATGCCTAAGAAACATGCATTTATATTAACATTTTGTAAAAATAATCAATTTTTTTCACGTGTCCTCCATTTTAAAAAAATGCGCCCTACATTCAAAAACTGTTGTCCTACATTTGTCCCGGTTTGGAGGTCCTGACTTATGGCAACCCTATCTGGAATAGAAATGTTACATTATTACTGAAGAAGACATTTGAGTCAAAACGGCCACATAAACTCCGGAGGTAGCCGTCTTTGCTACCAGAGATAGTAATGCTACTGATATAAATGCTAGCATTGCTTCAATTACTTGTTGTTACCATAGATAGTAATGCTATTGATATAAATGCTACAATTTCTTCAGTTGTTATATACTACTACCCTGATTGTCTACAGTTTTGATATACAGTCGCGCCTCGCCATACGCTGCCTTTTTATAGGCGACTTTGAGCATAGGCACTCAAAGCCACCGGCGCACGCGGGGCGGAAGGGGCGGCGCGTCCCATTCAGTTGAATGGGCGCACGCGCCCGTTGCACCCTGTGCGCTGCCACACCGCCACACCACCGTGCACGAGCCCCATTGGAAACAATGGGGCTCGAGCATAGGCGGAACTTATACGCGGAGGGATCCGGAACAGATCTCCCGCGTATAATAAGGTTCCACTGTACCAACTGAGCAAAATCTTCGCAAGGTAACTTACTGTGTTTCACTGGGACACTGCCATTATTGCCAGGCTGTTTATTGAACTTGCATCATTGGGTTACTCAGCCTATATTATCAATCATGGAATAAACAGAGGAATTTGTCTTTGCAGCATCTTATATCCTTGCAAGGTGTTTTTGGGTTGGACTTTTCAATTATAATTTTTGTTCTCATATAATAATTATTATCAATGTATCTTGATTTATAATCAAGTAATTAGACACATATATTGATTTAGAAATGTTATAGCATTGCTTGACTTATTTACAGTGGTACTTAGTGAGTTACAGAACACCAAGGTTTTTCAAAATGTGTTGCCCAGATCATTGTACTGGCTTATGAACTGGCCAAACATCCTCTTCTTGTGCGCTCACACACAGCCAGGGCTGTCTCCTCTTCTGCTGCCTTCCTAAGAGGTCCCTCTTCCTGATATCTGCAAGGCAGCCACGTGGTCTCAGTCTTCCACTTTTGTCTGTCATTACTGGCTTGATTCCAGGTCAGAATGCCAGTTTCGGCCGTGCTGGTCCTTCTTCAATTTTGTAGTGACCTTCCTATCTATCATGGGTAAAGCTTTTTAGTCACCCTGTTGTGGGAGGCACAGAGACCACGAAGAAGAAGAACAGGTTGTTTACCTGTAACTGGTTCTTCGAATGGTCATCTGTGCCCTCACATAAACCCACCCTACTTCCCCTTGGTCAGGTCCCTGCTGGTTTTTTTGCGGTGGACTCTCTCTGAAGGTTGGCAGGATTGGGCATGCTCAGTGCATGGGAGTGGGGGGGCCTCTGCCAATCTGTTCAGCTTTTCAGCTTCTAAATGGAGTCTCTGCGCAGGCACAAAACCCCTATTGTGTGAGGGCACAGATGACCACTCAAAGAACCACAGTTACAGATAAGCAACCTTTTCTTATCTTGTCACCTTTCACCCACATCTGGACATTTTCCCTCTGGATCATAGTCCAACATGTAGATCACTATATTAAAGTTCTAATTAAAATAAAAGAGAATAATGCTGATTTATTCTTGGTAAAGTAAGTTAAGTAATGGAAGATGGAATGCAACTGATATTAGCTGTACTTCTGTTTTTAAATTGTAAACTAGATCCTAAGGGCCCTGTATTCCATGCCAAAGTAAATAACCAGTTTTCCTTTCCAGCTACTCAGGCATCCTTATCACCTTCAGAATTATGGCGTGGTATCGGTAAGCATACATGGGGCTACTAAGGCCGGTTACAGACCGGCAGTTTAGTGCGTGTTCGCCACGCACTAGGGTTACGAAAGGGCGGTGCTTCCGCACTGCCCTAACCCTAGTGCGTGGCGAACACGCACTAAACGGCGGTGGCCCTTCCGCACGGCCGCCGCCGTGAGTACGTCATGGCCGCGCCGCCTCTAGACGGGGCGACACGTCCATGACGTAGTAGCTCCGCGCCAGGGCGCTTAGTGCGCCCTGGACACGGAGCAGGAAGGAGCTCCATTTCGGAGCTCCTTCCGGGTTTAGTCCGCTGGGCGCAGCCGTCTGAAGGCTGCGCCCAGCGGACTAAACGAGAAAGGGGCCAAGCGGCCCCTTTCTCTGCTCCCCGCCGCCGTGGGGTGTCCTTGTTTTGCTGCTTCCCCGCAGCCCGAAAAGCGGCGGATCGGGGCCTCAGCGGCTGCCGGTGTAGCCGCTGAAGCCCCGATACTCTGGGGAAAGGGGCGGGGCCAGACCGCCCCAAATTGGCGGTCTATATCCCGCCTAAGTAAAATCTGGAATCAAAGGACCAACATCAGAAACTTAAGGGTACATTGTGTGTCTACTGTAAGTAGTGGCCAGCATTTCTGGTGCATGCATGCATGCCCTGGTTGTTCTACTCCTGCAGCTATATCCAGAGTAGATTTAGTATCACACCTTGATTCATGGAGGTATATATAAAGACATGCTTAAGAATTGCTATAACTAGTATACTAAACCACTATAGTTTTATTTGGTGACAGTTTACTGTAGTTTCTTGGTTTTCTGTAATCCAGCCTTTCTCATTTCTTTTTAACTATTAAGGCAACATCACTTTTCAGTTTACTTATGCTTGATTCAAGTTGTTCTCGAAATTCCTTTAACATGTTTGATTGCCTCTCTGCAAAAAGTTGAAGTTGTTGAATGTTATCCTCTTCCTGGAAATAAAATGTCCCATTAATTTATGCAATGGAAGATGCATTATGTAAATACAAGCAAATAGTGTAATTCATATGACCCTCAAGAAAGTGATATGGAAATAAATACCAAGAATAAAATAACTGGCACCAGCAGATGAGCAACGTCATCATGTCTGTACAACAAGGGGTAATAAACAACTACATCTAATTAAGTTCAACATGGTAGACAACCTTATCTAGCACTATTGTCTACCTTTAAGTTGTTTCTGATTATGGTGGCTCCCAGCCTAAAGTATAACACCGATAACAGTAAAGTTTTAAGGTATTTAAAGGACCCTAAGTCAAATCTATAATAAGGTTTTCCTGGCAAGATGAGTTCAAAATAGGTTTGCCCTTCCCTTCCTCTAAGGCAGAGAGTGTGACCTGCCCAAGGACGCCTAGTGGGCATCACTTAAGAATAGAATATTAGTATCTCTTTTGTCACTGATAGCTCTCTCCCACCCAGCATGTTGATTCAAAATGTGTTAATACTAACACCCAATTTACTCAATGCTACTGAAATCCTTAACTGCCAATGTTTATCTTGCCTTACTTACTTTCAGGCAGTTAATGAAAATAAATTAGGATGATCCATACACTTACAAATGACCAGAGATATTTCTTCCTTTGCAATGTCATTGTTCTTGTCTTTGTTTTCTGTTAAAAACACACTT
>NC_056522.1:62171173-62188419 GCF_019175285.1 Sceloporus undulatus | reverse complement strand
TTAAACGTCTTTGGGAGAAAGTCCAACAGTGGGCTGATTTTTATCCATTTTCAAATTTGTTCTTTCTTCTGGCTCAACGCACCCCGCTATGGCAAAAACAGAATATGAGAAAATCATGATCTCTGCCAATGAATGCGCCCGAAAGCATTGTTCTCCATCTTCAACTCAGTTGCTTAAACCTCCCGCGCCTCCTGGCTCTGCATCTTTTCGCTCCAATGAATTTGCTAAATTGTCGTCTCTAAATGACCACCATGTCGTCGCTAGGAATATCCCTTCTATTTCTCTTCCTGCTCACAATCTTCTTTCGCCTCCCCTCAAAGAATTTTCCTGTGTTTTCCTCCTGCGTCTTTGGATAACTAGCTACACTCCTGAACTCTTGCAAACCTGCAACCTTTCCCTGAGATCCAATTCGACCCATTCCTACTCGTCGTGTAATCTCTATCGCTCCTTCTTTTCTCCCCTCGCGTCGCCATATCGTCAATCTCGGCTGCTCTCTAGCAGGCTCCCTTCGCCGTCGCTTCAAACATGCTCTCATTTCCCCAATTCTGAAAAACCTTCTCTGACCCTCCCTCTTTGTCTAGCTATTGCCGATTCCTCTCTCCGCTTTTTCTAAAGTTTTTGAACGGTTGTTTATTCTCCGCTGTCTGGATTTCTTGAAGCAACTCCTCTTGATCCCTTTCAGTCTGGTTTCCCTTCCGCCAAAGGCATTCCACATAGACAGCTCTCACTATGAATCGCAAAATGACCTTTTACAGGGCCAATCTAAATGGACCTTGAACAACTACTGTTTCTCATCCTTCTTGATTGTCCTGCAGCCTTTGAAACCGTTGATCACTGTCGCCCTAATTGACATACGCGCTGACTGGGTTTCTCAGACTCTGTTCGAGCGGGTTGAGATCGTATTTGTCAGACAGATCTTTTGGCAGTGGTTGCAGAAGGCAACTTCCTGCTTCCTGTTCCCTATCGGTTGGAGTCCCCCAGGCTCTGTTTCTGGGTCCCTTCTGTTTCTCTCTACAACACTGTCATTGTTAAAAACGCAAGCAGCGTTTTGGTTTTTTTTCCTACCATCCTGTATGCCGATGACACCCATTGTAATCTTTCCACCCCTGACCTTCTCCAAGCTTTGAACAGCAAGTCTCGTCTTGCCTCACACTGGTCTCGCAGTGGATGATCCAGCGGCGTTTGAAGCTCAACATGTCCAAGACAGAGCTTGCTTGTCTTTCCTCCTAAGTCCGCCCTTCAACACGCCTTTGCTGTCTCTGTGGGACACCATTTCTAGTCACCCAGTCCAGCAAGCCCGCAGTCGTGGTTTTTTCTTTGACTCTTCTCTTCGTGTATCCCTGCAGAAATCCAGCACACAACCCAAGGCTTTAAGTCTTTTTGTACAAATAGGCCAAATGCCGCCGATCTCTCTGCTCTACTTTCTACTGCAAGATCCTGTCCATGCCCATAGTGGTCCACGACTTGATGACTGTAATGTCCTCCTGGCTGGCCTTCCCTCTTTCTCCACCTTCTTCTTTAGTTTCTGTCCAGCATTCAGCTGCACGCATTATCACACCTCCTCCGCCCACCACTGTGACAGATCTCTCCTGTTGCATCCTTCACTGCTTCCCCCGTCCCTTTCCTCATTCAGTATACTCCTGCTGGCGACGTTAAAGCCCTCCAGGGGCTGGGCCCCGCCTTACTTATCAAACCTTCTTCTCCTCAACCTTCCCACTCGGTAGGCCCTTCCGTTCTAGTGATTCAAGTCTGCTGTCACCAGCCCAGGATTTTTCCCACTCCTCCCATCTAGTAGTCCCCCGTTTCAACTCGATCCCCTCAACTCCTGGAAAACCTTCTTCCCCGTAGCAAGAGCCATCAATTCTTTTAACCAGCTCCAAAACGAGTGAAAGACCATCGCTGTGCAGGGCAGCGTCCCCAGGCATTGCATAATTGTCACGTGCTATTTGTGTTCTTTTTGTTGCGTTTTATCAATCAGTTCCTGTATTGCTATGTTTTTATATATTATTATCCTACTAGAGAGGCCCCGTCCCCACCACCAACTATCCCTTGGTGTGCGTGTCTTTTTAGATTGTAAGCCTGAGGGCGGGAACCGCCAAGGAAAAAGAGTGTAGGGGAACAGCGCTGTGTAATTTACAGTCTTTATAAAATAAAGGTTAAAATAATAATAATAATAATAATAATAAGAATAATTGCCCGTGGAAAAACGGCAAGAGAAATGTAGAGAGCAAACAAGGACTTCTATTAACGTTGCAATCTCACCAAATCTCGGAGCACTTTGAGGAGAAAAAGTCTGTGTCATATCCTGGAACGAACTAGGATGCCCCCCCAAATTCCTGAAAATGACATCCTGCCACATGAAGGCCAGCAAAGATCAATCCAATTGGCAAAACGCGCTCTCGGAGCCAGCCCGTTCAATCTATGTGTAAACAAAGTTGTGTCTCGATCCAACTCTATTTCAATCTTCTCCAGGCATGATGCTCCAAAGGGGCTACAGCAGATCTCAAGAAGAAGATGGGCATTTACATAATACGCTACCGTAACTGATAGATAGCCGGTTTAACGTTAAGAGCCCGCATGAGGGTCCGCACGAAGACTCTAAGCTATCTAGTCTGAGAGTCTGCTTTTTGCTGACGATGCTGCCCTCGTTGCCCATACAGAAGCAGCTCGGCAGCGCCTACCATCTTGTTTTTGCAACAGCTCAGAGCTCTTTGACTGTAAGTCCACATCGGAAGAAAACAGAAGTTCTTTACCACTGGGCACCATCAGGAAGAACATACCATCCCCACATCCTGTAGCACATCTGTGCTTAAGTCCGTCCAGCAGTTCCAACTATCCTGGGAAGCATCATCTCCTCAGACACCAAGATTGATAAAGAGATGATCACAAGGACTGGCAAGCATATAGTGCATTCGGAAGGCTTCACAAAAGAGTCTTGAGTAACAACACTTGAGGCGAAGCACAAAAATCAGGGTGTATAGAGCCACTGTACGGTCCGATGCTCCTCTATGGGTCGGGAAACATGGGTCACCTTCGCCAACACTACTACTTACTCCTTGAAACACTGTTCATCAGCGCTGTTTTAGCCAATTCTAATATACACTTGGCTACGATGGACGAATGTTGCTTTCCTTGAGGGCAAGCAGGGATCACCAGCATTGAGGCCATGCTATTGAGGAAGCGCTATGCTGTGCGGGAAATGTTGGTAGATGAAGACCATTGCTTCCCAAAATAGTATTCTAAACGGTGAACTTGCCATGGGTCCAGACGTAAAGGGGCACCCCAAAGAAGAGATACAAGGACTCTCTGAAACAACATTTCAGGCTTGGCCAAATTGATCACCTACAATGGTGGCCCGGGCTTCCGCATCGTGAGGCATGTGAGACGCACTATCAAAATGCTGCAGTCTTTTGTCGAAAGCTCATGGCGAACAAGGTCTTGAAGAAAATTACAACAACCCTGAAACATCACCCAAGGAGGACTTCCGCTGCTTCTGCAAACCGGACCATATTTGTCCCGGATGGCCTTTTGTAGTCACCAACGCCTTGTACAAAGCGCCGGGATCGTCCTCCTGAATCGTCATTCGTGAAGCAAGCCAGAGAGAGAGAGAGATTGCTCCATCACAAAGTTTTCTGTTTTATTCTTCTGCAGTAAACAATAAAAACAATGCAAAATACTGTATAAAATTATACAGATGTGCAACACATACACATACAAGCAAAGTACCTGAAGTCTTCTGGTATTTGATAAGCATCACCCACTGTTAGTTTTAGATGCAAGTAGAAACTATTTATGCAAGTCGACGCATGTCCAACCTAACCAACGTTTGCATGGAAAATAGAAGTAGAGGCTGATTACGCTGCAGGGAACGGAACTCCAATGCCCCCTTTAAAATAATCCAACTTCTGAGCCAACTGGCTACCACCCAACATAAGGCAGCAGCTTACAGGCAAAAGTTATGGTGGCATTGGCGACAGGGCACTGACAGATGAAGGTTCAGTCCATTACCACCAGTAAGGTAATGGCAGTGAACAGGGTCCTATTACAACTCCTTGTTTATGGTACTTGCCTGGTGAAGACAGCTCAAGGTGCCCGCAATGCGCTGCGCCCCGGTGTCGCTAGGATTTCTATGATGTTGAATATGGCCACCTGCGTGGAGGATCACTTGTGGTCAGGCCATGGGTGCCATGTTCGTAAAGGTGAATGCAAAACAATAGCAGGTGGTAGGGTTAGCTTAGGACCCATATGGTGCCTACCAAGATGCAGCCAACATATTAATTTTTGTGGTATGGTGTAGAAATAATATTTCTTATTTCTGTAACTGCGTTGAAAGATTCACTTTGAAGTTGTTTACACATAGTGTAAATCAATAACGCAGCAGTTGGAAAGCATGCAAAGCAAGTAGATGTTTCAGTGTTTCACAACTTGTGGGCCCGAAACCACCTTTGGGGATCAACTACCCTTATAACACAAGGGTTGCCTAAGACTGTCGCAAAAACACATATTGCTGATGGTCTTTCTTCAGAACCTAAGGGCCATCCGTTGAAAGGTCACCACCAAAGAGGAACTTATTAAAGGGGTGCAGCATTAGAAAGTTGAGAACCACTAAGTAGGTAAATAGTACCACTCTGGGGAAAGGTAAACAGCGCCACATGATCACACGAAGTCGCCGGACAACCCTGGCCTTCGAGATTATCGACCGTCCCCAATGTCAGACAACAACGTGAAAACCTTGTCAATGAGGAATACCTGTACCTTAAATCAATCACAATAAATCAGATAGTACGCTAAAATGTAAATGCACAGAGTTAAAAACAAAAGGGACAACTACAGGACAGTGGAAAATAAAAACTCTGTTAAAAGTACTTGTAGATAATATAGAAAATGGTGGCACAGTTCTTGGAAGAGGACAATAGTGAGGTTTGTGATCTGTCCAAATATCAAGAAGATAATACAATCCTTCAATGGTGCAGAAAGTGTCAAGAGCAGTATTATGACAGTCTCACGTAAGCTAGGTGTTGTGGTTCAACATTCATGGATTCTGAATCAAATTCAACATAGTTTTACAGGCCTTTTAAAAGCTTAAGCAAAGCTGAAACATAGATACATTCTGCATCAGTGAAACACAAAACATAATGTGTCCTCTGTGTGTGTGTGTGTGTGTTTGGTGTGAGAGGAGAGAGAAGAGAGAGAGAGAGAGTGTCATTTCTGATAAGCCTGATTAGTCAGGAACAGATTTTTCTCTCAAGTGATTTTGAGTGCAAATGTTGTTAAAATCCTACTGCAACTGTTCAATACATAAAAATTAAAAGCAGCGTTTCTCCCTAGTAAGGCAGATGTGTCACAGCAAATACAGCAACACATTACTTGAAAATGAGTGGGCAGTTGCAAGGATTTAAATAAGAAACTATCCATTGGGTTTTCACTTTTAATCTACTGACAAGTATCACTTTGGGATGGCGTTTTCTTTTTTCTTTCCTGCTTCTTTTCGTTCTGTCTTGTCTTTAGGAAGTTTAAAAGGTTTCTGTGTAATAAAGAATTTTATTTGCTCCCACATGTCCCTGTTTCTTTTTCTCTTCGGCTCTTGAAATAAAACAAGAGCTGAGGGGATGTGATGAATTAACTGGCTGATTACGACTTTGCCGGCTGCCTTTACAACAAAACCTTTTTAAAGAGTGCTGTTCACTTGGTACAGTTTTGAGGAAGTCCTCTTGGGACGTGTGGGTGTGACTCTGATGTTTCAGGATAAAAACTAAAGTGATAACTGCCAGTAATAATTAACGTTTATTAGAAATTCGTAGCATTGTGATTACAAGGACTGCATTGCACACACCAAGCTGTGCACCTGATGGACACAAAAGAATTGACACAAGCTCTGTGGCAAGGGGAGAATTCTCCTCCCTCTCTAGAAGCAGGCAAATGAGACAATATACAAAATAGAATCTCTCACTCTTCACAGGCACTTTACTTCTGATTGCCAGCTACTCGTCTAAGGCCACACACTGACAATCCCCGACTGTAACATGGGGCTCCTCCCCTTATAGACATGTGCCATGCACGCACTTGTCCGAGCCTCTTCCTGCTGCGGGTGTTCATATTAAAGTTCCCCATGCAGTGCGACTTTGAAACTTTTTCAGCCACCTCCTTTACTCTGACAACAGCTCAATTGGCTGATTCCTCATGCCTCCTTTTGGGCACAAGGTAACCCCTGTCACCTTTGTCCATCTGGACATTTCCCCCAGGATCCATTCCTTGACATTTAATATTGGTGAATATTCACAGGTAACTGAGCCAGTGTGGTTTGAGCGTTGGGTGATGAGTCTGAAGACCAGGCTTTGAATTCCCTCTCAGATAGAGAAACCCAATGGGTGACCCTGCACAAGTCACACCCTCTCAGCCTTTGAAAAGCAAAATCACCTCTGAACAAATCTTGCCAAGAAAGCCCAATGATAGATTCACATTAGAGTAGCTCTAAGTTGGAAGTGACTTGAAGGTACACAACAACAGTTCATAAGGAGGGGGAAAAGCTAAATGGACACTTATATTTACTGGCAGTTTCTCCACAGGAATCAGCAGTTCTTATCTACTACATGGCAATGATTCATTCTTGAATATAACTTGATTCATTCACTAACAAGACAACTCAGTGATTCACAAACTAATGTAGATCAAAACCTATTGACACATCAGTGTCATCTTCTCTGTCTCATCTTACATCTGTACAAGAGCCATTCCTGCTGCGAAATTTTGTATCCCTCAAATTGGTAGCTGTTTTTCCTGTTTTCACCATGATTGCCTGAATAGTGCTGTAATTTAAGTGCTTTGTTGTTGTCTTGCATCTTGAGTTTTTGACTTAAGGCGACCCTAAGGAGACCCTATCACAAAGTTTTCTGGGCCTGAGAGTGACTGACTTGCCCAAGGTCACACAGTGGGTTTCCATGACTGAGTGAGAAATCAAACCCTGATTCCAGAGTCATAGTCCAATTCTCAAACCACTCCACCTTGCTGGCTCTCTTACCAAATATTTAATGGCCTAATCAGTGTAATGTAAGAATTTCACAGGCAGAACTCCACTATGGCTCCTCACTCACCATCCTCAGGATGTATGGTTGTGCTACGATAGCTTCCCTGAGAAGCCATTGTGTGGCTAGTGGGAGGGGGACTGGAGAAGTGTCTGGCTATGCCCCATAGCTAAATACAGACTGATTGCGCCCTCCCCTGAGATTCCCTAGGTAGATTATGTTTGCATTTGGTTATAGGTCATAGCCAGATGCTTATCTGATCTCCCATGCTTTCCCATGGAACATCATTCAGAATGGCTCTTGGAGCACAATGGTGAATGGGGCTGGAATGGGGGCTTGATCATTGTGGAGGGCAGAAGAGAATACCAACCTCTACAATAACACCCAAAAGGAAATAAAAAAGATAAAGAAAAAGAAAAGAAAGACACATGCAGGCTTAAGGTGGAGTTATACTTGCATATGTCACTAACAAGATGCTGGCCAGTATGTGTTTGGTTTCCCTCTTCTGTCTCCACCTGCACATTTTCTAGTTTTCAAACTGTGGTTTTCTTACAACTGTATATTATTATTATTATTATTATTATTATTATTATTATTATTATTATTGAAATCCTCTCAAGCTGTAATGTGTTTGTGCTGCCAAGATGCTAAAGGGAAAAGAAGCGGAAAAGGAAGAAAGTTGTGTCATACTAGCTGGTGTCTGCTGTTATGTTGATCTCATGTCAATGTTAAAATGTACTCATTTTACATTAGTTTAATACAACAACATTTACCTATTTAGGTATCAAATATAATAATTGAAGTATTTTTGTTGTTATTATTATTCTAATAACATAACTGCATTCAAACTGACGAATCGCTTTCCCCTATTGATCATATGCTCAACTTTATCCTGGTCTACATATAACAAAATGAGCAAGCTGATCCAGCATTGCTCTTCTAATGTTCTTTTTGTATCAATAGTTCATCTGTTTAATATCGTATATACTCAACTATAAGTTGACCTCATTTATAAGTTGAGGGCAGGTTTTAGGGCCAAAATTATGGATTTTGATATGACTCATGGATACGTCAGGAGTAAAATTTAGGGACATGTAACAAAGGATGTAAAGGATGATGCAAAGGAAAATGATCCCAAAGAACCTAGAAAATTCTGGCAGGCATAACTGTTTGTGCTCATCCTAAAGGCTGGATGGATGAGAGTGTAGAGGGGATGGCTCCTTTTTATATACAGTCTGCCCTTGCTTTACGTGGGGGATCCATTCCGGACTCCCCCGCGTAAAGCAAATACTGCACATGCTCAAGCCCCATTTAACTGAATGGGGCTCATGCATGCAGTGGCGTGGTGGGGCGCACCACATTAGTCGCAATGGGATGTGCCGCCCCTTGCGCCCTGCTGAAAGCTCCGTATAATGCGCCCGTGTGTGATGCGGGCACACTGTAAATATATATGAGTTAAAGTACAGTACTTACATTGACCCATGGATAAGTCGACTCAGGTTTTTTTGGGGTCAATTTTTTGATTAAAATTTCTAGACTTATACATGAGTATATACAGTATTTAAGATGAACCCAGACCATTACAAATTTGATGCTATGAGTCTAAATGCAATTGCTAGTATCAACTTTTCTGTTGTTAATTGCTATTAAATTGACTTAACCTTATACAGCAACCCTATGTTGAGACAGTGCTATTCCCGCACCAGGTGTTACCCAGTGCGGGGGGGGGGGGGGGGGTTCCGGGGGCGGGATTTCTGGTGGAGTTTCTGAGGGCAGGGTTTCTGAGGATGGCACCTATTCCCAAGGTGGCATGTCCTTTTCCTGATGAACAAATGATGGGACAGTGCAGGGGGACAGAACACATGTGGGGAGAATGGAGTAGAGCACGCAGGCCATCGATGAAGCAGCACATGGAAGGGGATGATGGAGCGATACGGGAAGACAAAGCAATGTGCAAGTGGGAGGAATGGAGTGGCACATGGTTGGGAATGATGGAGCAACAGGGGGGATGAAGTGGAACACAGGTGGGAGAAATGGAGGAGTGTGTGGCCAGGTGGGAGGAATGGAGCGGGGTGCTGGCAGACTAGTGTGCAGGATGGATGGAGCATGGGAGATGGTGCAGGAGGGCTGACTGGGTGTCTCCCCCTTCTGGGGTGTCACATGGTGCAGGCCACATGCAACCACTCCCAGTGATGCTACTGTGATGAGAGAATATCAAGACACCTTACATCAACAGCCCTGTTCAGGTCCTGCAAACTCAGGGCTTTGGTTCCCTTGGCTATGTCTATCCTGTTGTCTTCCTCTTTGCCTACTGCCGTCTACTTTGCTGAGCATTATCATGTATTCTTATGTGTCCTGTCATCTCATGATATTTCCAAAGTATGGTAGCCTTCTTATCTACTAAGTATCAACAAGAAAAGACACATTGAGTCAGTTGCTGAACTGCTTCAAAGGCTCTACTGCAATTGGGGCTAGTAATAGATTTGAGCCATAGAGTTCAAAAATAAATTATAATTTCTCTTAACAGAAATTTACCTGAGTGCTTTAGCCATGATTCTCTTAGAAGAAAGTAAATCAGCAATCCATCTTATACTAGGAAGCAAACCCCACTGAGCACAGTAGGACTAACTTTCAAATAGATTTTCAATGAAATGGGAATATGCTGTTAGTTATTAATGTCTGTAGAAGCAGGGCATAGGAGTTGCTGAACAACACAGAACCCTCTCCAAATTATCAAGTGGCTTCTTAAAAAAAATCTATCTTGAGCTATCTGTGGTAATCTTCTCATAGACTGTATTAAAAGAACAAGCTGTCTGCTTTCACTTAATTTATGCGTAAACTTGTTAATACCTGTTCATCTGTAAAAAGTAAGAACAATTGTTGTTAAGAAGAAAATACTGTTCTTGCAAAAATGAAACATGACTGGATGCAAGTTCTGACCCTCAGCTTTCAGGAGTTCTTAAATATTTCATTCAAAAAGGTATTATATTGTTTAAGTAATACACATCTGATGCCAAAATGAGCATTTCATTATATGATTATTAAAGACCACCAATATAAGCAATCACATTCAGACTAAATATAAAAGAGACAATGAGCTTACCATCTAATAAGTAGGGAGGCAGGATGTTTAGCTTGGAGAACAGAATATATGACTTGACTAGAATATATTCTTCCTTTCTAAGGCCACTGTCACATCTCATAAGAGTGACAGGAATGTTTTAGTTCAATTTCAGAATTTTACTACCATATGAGTCAAAATGTGGAAATTGGACTTTATATCAACAAGACAAAGTTTGTATTTTTTCATATGTTATTATTAGTAAGTAACATTAATTAATAAAGGTAATTTTTAAAAGGAAAAACTGGTCTTCCAAGTGCCAAAAACTACTTGGTGGTTTGATTCTCCATCTTACTGCACCTTTGCTAAACTAATTTAGTAGATCTGATTTCTGCCAAGATTACTTGAGATTGTTGTACTTTGGCCACATTATGAGAAGACATGACTCACTAGAAAATGTCATCTAAAGCTTGGTAAGGTAGAAGGCCATAGGAAAAGAGGAAGACTGCATTCCAGATAGATAGACTCAATCAAGAAAGCCATGGCCCTGAATCTTCAAGACCTAAGCAGGGCTGGTGATGGTAGGGTGGCTTGGAAGTCTCTCATTCATGGGATCACCATAAGTCAAAGTCAACTGGACAACAAATAAGGAAAACTACCAGCCATAAAGAGGTCACATCCTTTCCCCCATTTATCACATTTGCTCCAGACCATTGGTCAATCTAGGGCGGTACTGTCTTGCAAAGGTTCTTCAAGGACTCATGCAAAGAGTAGATAAAGTCTGGCCCTTGAGCCACATCTATCCCCTCAAGGCTGTTGTTGAAGCCCTCTGCACCTTCAGACTTTCAACTGGCCCTTTTGTGAGGGAGAGAAGAACTGCTGACTCTGATCCCCCACCCACCATTCCCTTCTCCTTTTGTGTCGTGTCTTTTTAGATTGTAAGCCTGAGGGCAGGGAACTGTCTATTATCCCCTCTGGTGTAAACCACCCAGATTCCCGGTGATTGGGCGGCATATAAATAAATCCTATTATTATTATATTATTATTATTATTATTATTATTATTATTATTATTATTATTATTATTATTATTATTATTTCCATGTTGCTAAAGAGCATGGGATATTCCCCTGGAGCCATGCCAAAGGAAAAGAGAGATTAGGGAAACAAGCCTTTTCTTTTAATGTAGGAATGAGCAGTCATGGTGGGACTTGGGGCCATGCCTGTCTCATTTCCAATCCCACCCTGTGAGCTGCTCTGATCCCTTCCTAGGAAACTGGGTGAGCAGATCATGTCTAGTTTTCTGGATATGGAGCTTTGGTGCAAAACAAACACAGGGAGAGCCTGCACCTTGTTTTAGGCCCTTGGTGGCTTCCAGAGGAGGAATGGATGAATGGATTTCTGTCTGTTTGGGGAAAGGTCTAAGTGGTCAGACACACAATCTAGGGGAAGGGGGCACTATTATAAGTCTTGACTTCAGCATGTTAATTGGTTTAGCATTATGTTGACATACACATTTTTAGGTAACATCCAAACAAAACCATTTTCAATACCACTTTATAATTAATCACTATTCTTCTCTCCTCCTCTGCCCCCAACAGAGTCTTTGGAGAGGATGACATGATTATTGACCCTCTGGAGATGCTTGGTAAAAGGACTGATTTCCAAATTCACATTTTACAGTGTCTTGGAGTCAAATGGATTAAAGAAGTAGCACATATAGGGATTCAGATTGGGTATTTATTTTAAAGCTTCCTGCAGAATAGTTTTCACTTTGCGCTTTAAAGAACAAGATTAGAATTATGCTATAAAACTGTTTGAGGAAAGCAGTTGTTGTGTGTGTTTTTTTAATGTGACATTTTAAATATAAAGACTTAGGATCTTATCACACTTGGTGAATCCTGCTCAGAAACGGGATTTTAGGAGTAAAAAACCCCCGCAAATGTGGGATGATTTTCAGACACGTTTTTCCCAAACAGAAATAATGTGGAAAAAAGTAAATGGAAAATGGAGGGAAATGACACTGAAAGAAAAAAAATGACATGGAAGTAAAAAGGTGTCATTTTTGTCGACTTTCCATTCACTTTATTTTCATGTTATTTCTGTTTGGGAGAAATGTCGTCTAAAAACCTTCTGCATTTGTGGTTTTTTCTATGTTTAAATCCCATTTCTGAGTGGGATTCATCTAGTGTAATAATGTCTTAGGAGTACAAAATATTTAACTGCATAAAGAAATAATTTCCTGAAATATATATTTGTAATGTATTCATACAAGATTCTTTGCTCTTGGCAGAGCAAAGAATTAGCAAGAGGACCTAGTAATTTGAAAACTCCATAAGTTGATTTCCAATTGTCGACAAAGGAAACATGAACTCAGTGGAATTCTAGTTCCAAAAAACTGAGGCCTCAAACAAGACAAGATGGCCTAATTTTATAGTCAATTACTTCTCTTTCCCTCTGCAAAGAGCCTTTTCTATAAGGGCTCCGAGTTTGTGGAATAGCCTTCCCAAGGACATCCGCCTGGCGACCTCACTACAGGTATTCAAGAAAGCGATTAAAACTGAGCTTTTCTGCCAAGCTTACCATGATATGATATAATTTACTGACTGACATGTTCCCTGAAAGAGATGCTGTTCTATTCTCTGATTGTATTGTTAACTGGTAATTTAACTGATAATTGTTATTGATATGCTGAGATTTTAATGTTAGTAATTTGTTTAAATATTTCTATGTATATGTTGGATTTTATCTAGTCTGTAACCCCACTTCGATCCAATGGGAGAGGCGGGGAAACATAAATAAAATTTTTATTTTATTTATTTATTATTAAGTGTTACCTTCTCCACTATGCAGTTATTCTTCAAGGTATTAAGCAGAGGTGTTTCTTTACCAAACCTGCTAGCTGAGATCCCTTTTACTACAAGTGCCAAGCATAAAACCTGAGAGTTTTTTGTTATCGTTGCTCTGCTACTGAACTGGGGTCCTTGCCAACAATTCCAGTTAAAACGTGTTCTACATATTATTTTACATAATTGATCCATAATTCCAAGGAGTCTCATTGCTATCAGATTTTAGAAGCCTATCAACACACAACAGAATTCCTTCTGCAACCTTCTCCGCCTTTTGGATTCCATCTCTTCACTTCCTATGCCTCTTCTAGAATGGTACAGAAGGATCTTGCCATATTTGTTCCAAAGACTACCTGTGCTATTGGTAGTCCCAACTAGGCCAGATCTATTAAATGAATCCTACCAAATCCCTCAGTATATTCTAGTCAGGAGAAACAGGAGGGTCAATATTTCTTGCCAACTGAAGTTGTGTCTATTAAGTTTGTCCCAGCCGATCTGCTAAATATAATTTCAGCCAGGTCCAACAAGATCATGAAGCCTTTTAACACCCTGTTTTTATCTGGTGTGGTCAGATTCTGTGAGCCTAATCATTTTGCACAGTTTGATATTCTTCAATAGCAGTTTATGTATTAGAGATGATCACATTAATTTTTAACATTTAATATTAATTGTTAATTGTTGATGTTTTTAAGGAATTAATGGTTTTAATGGTTTACATGTGCATGAATTGTATTGTATGTTTTGTATCATTATAAGCAGTCTGTACCCACGCTTCGATCCATTGGGAGAGGCGGGGAAACATAAATAAATTATTATTATTATTATTATTATTATTATTATTAGTAGTAGTAGTAGTAGTAGAAAAGGCAGAGTACCTCCTTTCAGTTTGAGTGTAGATCTCACTAGTCTTTTTCCATACTTTCCAATACTGAGACATGGAACACTGAGCCTTTGAATTCTGAATAGCCCACCTCTTATTCAGTGTGAAACCATTATAACTTACACAATTTTGACTTGTCTTATAACTGAAGCACTTTTAGTTAGCCCAAACTAACTGAGCAATCATAGATTCAAGTGTACCTACTGGGCCCAGAGGATGCCCAGTGTCCGGTTTCCCTAGGATACTATGTATGAACAGTATCATAATGGCACATAATGCCTGTGCATCAGGGGCTTATACGCATCAGAAGCAGGAGAGAATAAGATACAAGGTAAGGGAGGCAATGTCAAAGGAGGCAGTGCTTAATAGAGGATCTGTAGCTTAGATGGTGAAGGGACAACACAGGTGGCTAGTGTCATGGTTTGGAAGATGGTTTTGTGAACATCTCAAAATGAATTTCTAAAGAATGTGGAAACAACAACCCATATGATACTATCTGAACAATTAATGGCAACCCTATCAGAGCAGTGGTACAAAGGTCTCACAAGTATAATGCTATAGAACAGAAATGTGGAAGACAGAACATGGTCTTTAACTGTTCAAAATGTTCCCAATAATGCAGAAGGATGTGCGGAACT
This sequence comes from Sceloporus undulatus, assembly GCF_019175285.1. Taxonomy (NCBI): domain Eukaryota; kingdom Metazoa; phylum Chordata; class Lepidosauria; order Squamata; family Phrynosomatidae; genus Sceloporus; species Sceloporus undulatus. The sequence continues at coordinate 62,173,970 of NC_056522.1, read as the reverse complement.
GGACTCAGCACAAGAACACTTGGAAGTCACTGGTGAGAGCTCTATTATCATTGATAATCCTAAAGCTGAGGGTCTGAGCTACACTAGTCTGGTAAGTGCATTACTAGCATACGAGGGACCAAAGGTCAAAGTCAGGCTGCTCCACAAAAGAACTATATATTACAGCTCATGTGGCAGGTATCTTTCTAACACTTTCACATTTTAATACTTTAATGCTGTATATTGCATCCCAAAATGTTGTTTTGATCTGTTTTTACAATGAAGGTGACAGTCTATTAGAACAAATGGGTCACTATCTCATTATTTAGGCCCAGAATTAGGCTTCTCCTGTCGACCTGCCTTAATTTTTCATCACTCCAGGGCACGAAATGGTCTATCTTGGGGCCCATACAGACAGGCCAAAATAAAGCTGCTTCAGGTCACTTTGGAGCTAGGCTGTTTAAATGATGCATGTGTCCTAAGAGGCCAGAAGCCATGCCAAAGCCATGCTCTAGTCCTAAGGACTGGAGTGCAGCTTTGGTGCAGTTTCTGGCCTTTTAAGACGCGTGTATCATTTAAAAAGCATACCTCCAAAGTGACCTGAAGCAGCTTTATTTTGACCTGTCTGTATGGACCCAGAGTCTTCAATCAATTTGTTATGTTATTATGAAACTCAACAGGAAAGTTTCCTCTTTATAAAGACTAATGGATGCATTTATTCCCTTAAAGGTGCAAGTGGTTCCTTATGGGCAGAGCCCAATTCCGCTCATGAAGCAAGAGGATTAAAACAATAGAAATGATTGATAGGACATGTCAAGGGATTCCTAGGGAATCCATTGATCAATAAGGCACTAAAAAGGGTGATTTAGGAAGTCTGCCACCCTCCAGCTAATGAACCCCTACCTGGGGTTACTGTTACAAGTTTGGCCACCTGAGCAACAGTTGCTGCCACATTTTTTATTTCAACAAAGGAGAATCTTTATTTCACTGTAAACTTCACAGTAGCCAGGAAGGAAGATGCATGAGCTTTGTTCCATTATTTCTTTATTTATTTTGGTGAGGTCCAAGGATATGGATAAAGGGAAAGATGGCCTGATGGAGCCGTGGTAGCGCAGTGGCTAAATGCCTGTATTGCAGCCACTCACTCACTAACCACAAGGTTGTGAGTTCAATACCAGCCGAGGCTCCGGGTTGACTCAGCCTGGCATTCTTCTGAGGTTGCTAAAATAGTACCCAGCTTGCTGGGGACAATTTGCTTACACATTGTAAACTGCTTAGGGAGTGCTTAAGTGCACTGATAAGTGGTATAGAAATGCACTTGCTATTACTATTGAGAAGCTTGCTGCTTGGAGCAATATTTTTTCCTGTAGAAATGATTCCAAGATGTGTTGAGGCTTCTCCAGCAGCAAAACCATTAACAAGAAAGTATGAAGGAAACCACACCATGGCCTCTGCCCTAGCAACACTTCTTCTTGCTTAAGGCTATCCTCTGTTTTCCACACGTTCTGGCTTCTGAATCTAAGTGTAGAGTAGTACTGGCCCACCCAAACTGACCATTATAATTTTATGTTCAAGTTTCACAAGCGATGTGACTGTCCTTTTTAGACCTTTTCATATTCAGCAACATTTTAGCTACTTATGGAATGGAATGGAAGGAGAGCAATGTATGGGTGTTTCAGATACTATTTTTCATGCATATTTGCATGAATGTGTATTGCAATGGAAATCTTTGTGAACAAGCTGAAAACTGAAGAATTATAACGTTTTCCAATTTACATGAATTATTTAAAAGGCATCCAACACTCTCCACTCAAAGTATATTTGAGGATAATACCGTCAAACCTTCATATCCGCAGGGGATTCATTCCAGACGCACACACACACACCGATATGAAAAACCTCAGGACCTCAAGTCCTGTTGTCCTTCATAGTGGCATGCTGGGTGTGCGCCACCATTTGGGACAATGGGGCTTGTCGTACATGGATGCTCAAATCCACAGATGGCAAGCCCATGGATGGCAAGGTCCCACTGTACTGGGATCCTGTACTGGATCCCCATGGAAGAGTTTTTCTGCAACCAGGACAGGTTCAAGACAATACAAGATCCCTTGCTTAAACAAGGGCATTTGAAGAATATATATTCATTTATTATCTATTTAGCGTTGTTGGGGTTCTTTTGCCCATCCGTCTTCCAAAGTGATACTTGGCAGAATGTGCAGTAGCATTATGTGTCATATCACAGAATTTTCATCTGGCTAACAGTGGCATGAACCTAGAAGCCTTTTCACATGAACTGAACATACATTCTTATGGGTGGTATTCATTCAACCTCTTTTTTTTTTTTTTAAGAAAAAGGAAGACAAAAGCACTGAACTTTACCAAAAGCTACAAAAGCTAGAGCAAGAGACTGAACTGCTCAGAGATATTAACAGAGCTCTAAGGGAAGAAAATGTACTTCTGAAGGATAAACTGAAAGCATGTGAGGCAGAAATCCAGCAGAGTAAGGACCTGACTTCTTTATAAATTAAGATACACACCTTTACTTTTGCTTCCTTTCAGACTACTACTGATTACTCCTTTAATGTCTATTTTAGGTGGGATATTCATTTAAATTTTTTTACAGTGGCCCATGTAAAACACCTCATTAAAGTTTTGTGTTATTATGTAAGCAAGGTTTTTTTGGGGTGGGAGGTGGGAGAGTGCTCCTGGCTTTTATAAATGACTGAAAACAGGACTTTTTACACCCGTTTATTCAAAATCAAGATTAAAAGCACACAGTGTCCCAATAAAGTGATACTGTAAAAGAAAGTGTGTTTTT
>NC_056522.1:62163109-62168173 GCF_019175285.1 Sceloporus undulatus | reverse complement strand
GCTCACAGAATCTGACCACACCAGATAAAAACAGGGTGTTAAAAGGCATCATGATCTTGTTGGACTTGGCTGAAATTATATTTAACAGATCGGCTGGGACAAACTTAATTGACACAACTTCATTTGGCAAGAAATGTTGACCTTCCTGTTTCTCCTGACTAGAATATACTGAGGGATTTGGTAGGATTCATTTAATAGATCTAGCCTTGTTGGGACTACCAATAGCACAGGTAGTCTTTGGGACAAATATGGCAAGATCCTTCTGTACCATTCTAGTAGAGGCATAGGAAGTGAAGAGATGGAATCCAAAAGGCGGAGAAGGTTGCAGAAGGAATTCTGTTGTGTTTTGATAGGTTTCTAAAGTCTGATAACAATAAGGGGAGTCCTTTGAATTTTCCTGATTGGTCTGGATCAATTATGTAAAATAACATGTAGAACACGTTTTAACTGGAATTGTTGGCAAGGACCCCAGTTCAGTAGCAGAGCAACAACAACAAAAGACTCTCAGGTTTTATGCTTGGCACTTGTAGTAAAAGGGATCTCAGCTAGCAGGTCTGGTAAAGAAAGACCTCTGCTTAATAATGCCTTGAAGAATAACTGCATAGTGGAGTAGGTAACACTTAACTGTCGTGACCTACTGTTGGACCTTGTATTGGGTAATTTCATGTGACTGTTACCTTTCTTAATCAAAAGTAGAATGCCATTTGGTAATATGTGAACTTCAAACCTTTAGATACAAAGCTTATAAAAACACATATGGATTTACTAAAATAAAGCAAACAAAATACCTTGAAGCCCCCACAAGTCAATTATTAAAGCATTTTTCTGCAGATAGTTCAAAAAATCATGGGATGTCTTCATAGCTGAAAATCTAGCTACTTCTTCTATCTTCGGATTTACATTTCTCCAAACAGGTTTTGTATATAATGAGCATGGGAGGTCATAAATTTTATATCTAAAGGTGTAAAACAAACAAACATTCAACACCCAATTAAAATGAAGTTCAGTCTCCAAAGAATATCCAACTGACATTTGTGGAATGGGAAGGGAAGGATTCCACTCTCCACTGAAGCTCCCCACCCATCTTCACCCTCAAAATCTCCATTGGGAGGTTGTAGGAACCCCTCAAATCAATCTGGGAAAGTTGCAGAGGGAAAGAGAAGTAGAAGTAGTATCATCACATACTAGTTTTTGCTCCATGAAATGACAGAAATATTTCAAACCTTAGATGTTTCCTGAATAGGTAATCTTGTATGCATACATTATAAACATACATTTCAAATAACTATTTCTTTATGCAGTTAAATGTTTTGCACTCCTAGTTTTTCTAATTAAAATGTCACATTTAAAAACAAAACCCCACAACAACTTTTTTCCTCAAACAGTTTTATAGCATAGTTCTAATCTTTTTCTTCAAAGAGCATATTGAAAACAATTCTATAGAAAGTTTTAAAATAACTACCCAATCTGGATCCCTCTGTGTGCTACTTCTTTAATCCATTTGACTCCAAGACAATGTAAAATGTGAATCTGGAAATCGATCCTTTTGCCAAGCAACTCCAGAGGGTCAATAATCATGTCATCCTCTCCAAAGAGACTGTTGGGGGCAGAGGAGGAGAGAAGAATAGTGATTAATTATAAAGTGGGATTGAGAATGGCTTTGTTTGGATGTAACCTTAAAACATTTATGCTAAACCAAAACATAAAGCAAAACCAATTAACATGTTGAAGTGAAGACCTGGAATAGTGCCCCCCCCCCAAGATTGTGTTTGACCACTTAGAACTTTCCCCAAACAGACAGAAATCCATCCATCCATCCATCCATCCATCCATCCATCCATCCATCCTCTGGAAGCCACCAAGGGCCTAAAACAGTGATGGCAAACGTTTTAGAGACTGAGTACCCAAACTGCAACCCAAAACCCTCTTATTTATCGCAAAGTGCCATGTCCCTCTGATTTTCTAGTAACAAACTCTGGTGAATTCCGTGCTGAGATGATGGCGTGTGTGCCCACAGAGAGGGCTCTAAGTGCCACTTCTGGCACTCATTCCATAGGTTCGCCATCACTGGCCTAAAACAAGGTGCGGGCTCTCCCTGTGTTTGTTTTGCACCAAAGTTCCATTTTCAGAAAACTAGACAATTTCCTAGGAAGGAATCAGTGCAGCTCACAAGGTGGGATTGGAAATGAGATGGGCATGGCCCCAAGTCCCACCATGACTGCCCAGCGGGGTAATAATAATAATAATAATAATAATAATAATAATAATAATAATAATAATAATAATAATAATAATAATAAATTATTATTATTATTATTATTATTATTATTATTATTATTATTATTATTCCTACATTAAAGGGAGAAGCCTGTTTCCTGAACTCGCTTCTCCTTTGGCATGGCTTCAGGGAATATCCCATGCTCTCTAGCAACATGGAAAGGGCTCTTTTGGGAGGCTGCACTACTTAAAAGGGAGATTTGGGGGGATTTGGTTGTTGTGTGGTCAAATTAGACTTTTGCAATGACCATAAAAGTGAATTGTGATGGCATAGGTCAGACTTACACCATCACAATTTATGAATAGGATACCAGTCATATTAATATTAATCATGCCAGCCAGCCTTGCCAGGGAAGGGAATACACAACCTTGAGGCTTGTTTATAGGACACTAAACCATAGTTTGGTGTTACACCTAAACACAATATCTGCATTACAAATCATAGAAGATTATATAAAGTCTCATTCAAATCAAATTTGACCAGATTATTCCAAATTTATATTTAGCCACTTTTCTATTGGGTTCAGGATTTTTTTCCACAATCTTCAGAAGCAAAGGGAAGGAAACAGGTCATCAGGTCTTTACTCATATAACACATCTATTCTTTTTAACAACTGTGAAGATGTGAGAGACGTGCAACTACCCCTCAGCTTCTCCATTGCCCTCCCTTATATAGCCTTTGCTGTATAACAAATGGGAAAGATAAGCAAGCAAACTGATAGGCTGATAAGGAGGGAAAAGACACAGTGACTTCCTTTGTACATCTTTTCTCTGTGCCCTGAGGTTTTTAAAGATAAGGTGTGCACAATATACTGTGACAGGCTTTCCTAAACTCAGTTTTTCTTCTATAGTCAAAATAACAGATGCACTCACCTCCCATTTGGAGAACATGGAGTTATATTGACTAATATGATGGCTTCCTCAGTTCCTTCAGAATTCAGGAGTTCTGTCTGTTCTTCAAGTTTCATGCAGTAAGCAAGGGACTGGAGCCAGATATGGGCTGATCCTAAATGAATAACTTCCACAGGATCCCAGAATGGATCTCTCTCTTTGTCAACATGCACATCTTCCCCATCTAAAAAACGCTGATAAAGCTCTTCCATTAAAAATTTCCTGTTGATGAACTTAGGCTTTGACCAAACCCACACCTAGAAAAATTAGGCTATTTTAAGACATTAAGTTCTCTTGTATTTGTATCTCTTGTATTTGGATTGGATAAAAGCTTCTTATCCTCATACATATGTTTATATATGCTAAGATCTTCCCATCTCCCAACTACTAAAAATTACTAAAGACCAAATGCAACTTCCTAAAAAGCTGAGTTGGATATTGTATATGCCTGGGACTAGTCATTGTATACTACCTTTGATGGGTACAGAAAGCCCAGTTTGTGCATTAAGCAAGCATTCTCTGAAACTAAACCCAATCTTCCTTCATACAATCTTCTATTAATACAAGAATGTCCAGAATGGCTAAGTCTTTTTACCTGGTTAGTAACTTTGTTTTTCACTTTAACTATAACCTCCTTTTGCAGGTCATAGCCTCTTGAGTCAGAGGATGCCAAATTTTTCACTTTCAGTTCCAGCACTAAATCCTGTTAAAGAAAAGCCTCTCAGAACAATTTTTGTACTTTATTGCAGATTAGCATATAGGCTAAAAAAAATCCTATTCAAACTTATTAGAAATAACAACATGAATATACTCAAGGTGCCTATAGGAACAAACGTGAATTCCTGCAAGGAAAAGTTGCAAATAGCTAATAATAATAATAATAATAATAATAATAATAATAATAATAATAATAGGATTTATTTATATGCCTCTCAATCACTGGGAATCCGGGCAGCTTACAACAGAGGGGATAATATACGGTTCCCTGCCCTCAGGCTTACAATCTAAAAGACACGACACAAAAGGAGAAGGGAATGGGGGAGGGAGGGGATCAGGTCCAGCATTCTTCTCTCCCTCTGAGGCCTGGACTAAAACAGATGGACTGAAGGGAGGGCTCTTCTTCTTCAGGCTAGCTCTGGTGGAGCTGGGCCTGCCTGGTCAACTCCTTCATAGGTTGGAAGATGACAGTTATGGAGGGAGGAGTCTCTTCTTCTAGGCTAGCCCTGATGGAGCTGGGCCTGCCTGGTCAACTCCCTCACTGGCCAGAGGATGGCAGTTATGGAGGGAGGAATCTCTTCTTCCAGGCTATGTAGGAGGTGTACAAAGAGATCCTTAAAGTTACCTTCCCATGTCTCATACTTCAGTTTCCCTTTCTACATGAGACAACTGTTGCTGTTTGAGATATTTGAGAGTCCCTTCCCAACTCCCAAAATCTCCTGCGGAAGCATTAACTGTGATATTGGACAACATGCAATACCAGAGAATGGGATATCAGTGATAATCTATTCAGATAGTATAACTTACACTATACATAGCATGTTATTGTTCTTGTCTTCAATAAAGGTAGATGTGGAACTGTTTGCAGTTGGAGACCCACAGGCATAGAGGCTAAAATAGTAAAGGAGATTGAATATATCCACCTAAACCTTGAATAAAGTCTTGCTCCACGTCCATCTGATTTTAGCAACCAATGGTATTCACTTGTAGTCTTTATGTCCCTTCAAGTCGACTTTGACCTATGGCAACTGTATCATAGGCCCGTTACATATGGGCTTAAAAGTACGCACGGAGCGCGTACTAGGGTTAAGACGGGGCGGTGCTTCCGCACTGCCCTAACCCTAGTGCACGCTGTGCGCGCACAAAATGGCGGCGGCCGTTCCACACGGCCACCGTCAT
>NC_056522.1:62133736-62160109 GCF_019175285.1 Sceloporus undulatus | reverse complement strand
CAAGTTGTTGTTGTGGATTTCTGGTGGAGGTTGCTGGGTCTTACAGTACATGAGTTACACAAAAGCCAAGGGAACTTGCAACCTTCTTTTATTATATTGAAAAATAATAGGAAGTAGCATTCCCCCCCCCCTTACTCATTAGTACCCTATTTTCCCTGAGGAGATCACCTCAACAGAAATGGAGTATCAGATAACTCATTCATGCTTAATTTGCCACAAATGTTCAGGCTATAAAGCTACTATTTTTTAAAAAGCATAAGCATTCTCCCTTACAAGCCCTATGGGACTTCAGTTAAACACAACACATTGGTTCCCTTGGGATCAACAGAATTTATTGACTCAATCTGAATATGAGTGGTAAGGCTCACTGGTCAATAGGACTTTAAGTTGAAGAGTAGGCTGTAGCTTTATTTAACTGTAAGACAGAGGCCCAATTGTCTGTGAAGGAACACTCAGTAAAAGGGAAAGTGGCTAGAATACTGGCAGATATATAGCTGGGCAGAGGCCTGTCTGTCATGTAATACAGTACTCCAAAATTAAATAAAAATTACAGGAACTCTTCAAGAGACCCTTCTGCTATATATTACTCATTTGAGAAACTGTCCTCTCCTATCAACAGATATTTGGTCAGTTAAGGCACACATTTTAGAACAGAATCATCAACAACTTACAAATTCCCAACAAAAATAAGTGCTACATTTATAGTAACTACATTAAAAACCCGAATAGATTACAGATTACCATAGTGAGAACTCGCTTTCATCTGAGAATTATATTGCATGAGCTTCTTAATTTCAAGCCTTTCTAACTAGCAAAATGATTCTACTACTACTAATTAATACAGTAATATGTTCATTAGATTAACTTCTGCTGTGTTGAAATGTCCAGAATGTCCAGCTTAAATTTCCAATAGTAAAAATTCAGTCTTTTTTCTCTCATTTCTAACAATAGTAGGAAACACGTATTCATAATACAAATTTCAAAACATAGGTATTTTATTAAACTTAGCAACCTTTCCTAATTTCTGTTGTTACTTTTGGTATACAAGTACTATCAAAAATTTGCTGGTCATGCTGTCTCTTCAGAGTATTTTTTTCAGGCTTCAGGCTTACAAATAACAGAGAATTCAATTCCATGCTTGTTGAGTCTGTCAATAAGTTTTGTTTTTGAGAACACAGCCCCAGGAGAATAGACACCTCCTCTGTAAAACAAATACACGTTTGTTATTAGCACCCCTGTTAATCTTTGTCCATTACCAGTATTAATCTGGAGAAAGTGATTCTTTTTTCTCTTAAGTAAAACACAACACATGCTAAATACCATAAACTGTTAGAAAGAAACAAATTTATTATTTAAATTAATTTAAGAACAGTGGGGTAAAGTTTAATTCCATAATTGAAGGCACTGATATTTTTAAATACACTTGTAGGATTGCACTAAGTGCCACTGCATTCAATGGGACTGCCAGAGATACAAGACTATAGCCTGAAATACTACACAATACTGAGCTTGATGTGAAAGCTCTAGTATAAAATTGAAGAATCTAGTGAAGTCCAAAAGTTTACTTTCTCTCGCAAGTGAACTTTGTTTGAAAAAGTAGTATGTCTTCTGACAAGAGGTCAGCAGTAACAGGTTAAGATCAATCATATTATTAAATGTATTCTCTAATGTTTATTTTAGTAAACTACCAGTGATCTATACAAATGGCTCAGAAAATGTTCAATGCTGATTTGTAAAGTGGGAGAGAGGAAAGAGCTGCTGCCGAACTGTTCTGAATACATGCTGCATAACCTGCAGCATTTCAATAATGTTATGTCACTCAGACAATTATGAGAAATATTCCACTCTAGCCCTCTGTGGTGGTATATTTCTAGTCTTCTGCTGACTAGGAAAAGGAGAATTTGTTTAACTAATTATGTCTTTGGAGCTAATTTTTATGCTGTTGAGAAGATAGCCCTGATCTATAGATTAAAAAAGAAAAAAAAATGATAGCAGAGAATTCACACCAATAAAATTAAGACTTACTTTTTCGGAAGTGAACTCTTGTCCTTCAGAAGTGCCACACCTGCCTGAACCATTGCTATAGGTGTAGCAACATAGCCAGCCTCTGCAAAGACAAGTGAACCAAACAACAACAAAACAGTTTAAGCAGTTTAAAATTTACAGTAACAGGTTGGCAGAGGTGTAGGCACTGAGAGGGATGAAGGCATTGTCCCCCCATAAGAATTCTGCCACACCAAATAAAATTTTCTTTCAGTCCCCAAATTTCTAGTACTTAAAGCAATAACTTAAAGCTTCAGCATTCAGAAACACAGTTTAGGCATCCAAAGAAAAGGGGCAGTTACCAAGGGGATGCAAACACTGTAAATGTTAAGTTTTTAGAATTTTTAAGGATAAAGGAAACTTTCATTGGGTGAGGAAGAATTCTAATTTGAGGAGATAGTGTCCACATTTTGCCCCTTCATGACTACAACTCTGAGACATGATACACGGGCAGCCTGGACAGTCACCTAATCCTTGAGTGTAGTGAAGTTATGCTTATGTATGTTTAGATTCTAGCCTATACATCTGTGTTACTTTCTTTACTATGTATGTATGTAATGAGGTTATTTACCCCCCCCCCCCAAAAAAAACCCAGCTAGTAGTATGTTTCAATTGTGCAAAAATGTGTATATTTCCAAAACACTTTGGGTAACTTTAGCATGAGAAATAGAGCACATCGGAGCATTTGCAAGAAGCTGATATGTCAAAGGCTCAATCCAGAAATTCTTTAACGTGCTTTGGAAGACAGGCCCCCTCTTTTCCTATCAGTTTCCTGTTTAATTTAACACAGTACAATACCTTGAATGGAAACTGATGAATAGCTTGCTTGGGAGAAAATGGGGCGAAGCAGGCTGGCAGCTCTAGCCCCCATCAGCCAGGGACTGTGGCGACCAGATGATGTGGTCCCAAAGCTAGACACTGCTGCAGTCCTAAACGGGCCGCCAGCAAATAGTGGTTTTTTTGCTACTCCTTTTCTTGCTGGCTTTCGGCCAATTTGGGGGGGGGGGGTCAGAGCAGCTTCTGGTTGGGAAGTTGCCAAAAGCCACATTTTTTGGTCTGTGTGTTTTAGGCCAATCTGATATTTCCTTTGTGTGAAACCTTGTTCAAGCACAAAGGTTTTAGAACTAGAATTATTTGATGATTCTGAGTGAAGTGAAGCTCAATTTCCTGTGATAAGAAAAATGTTTCTATGAAATACTATATCTCTTGTGTGAAGTCATGCACAATTATGAAATCCTGTTAACATATTTTTAAAGTATATTTGCCTTCCCACAGGCTGATGTCTAAGAGAAGCAACTGATTACCAAATGGGGCTGTCACTTGGTGCCTGTTTTCATAACAATCACATTTTTCAATAAATATGGTAATTATTGAAATACATATGATTAAATTTGCTACAGTATGGTTGGCCTACCTGGTCCCTTTACTTGAGTGCATATTTTAACATCTGGTTTGCCTTGTGGATCTTTGCCTGAGCTGTATCCCTCACCAAAAAACGTCATTTCGAAGGATGATCCTTCCATCTGCAATTTCAAAATAGAGAAAGTAAACAGCATTAGCCTTCTCAGCCACAAAACCATGTACATAAAGTTATATCCCACTACCTGTATGCAAAATAGCCCTTTCATTAAAAAAACCCCTCACATCCTCAGTTACTCCTGTGTTTTTCACACATAGTACAGGTTGCATATCCTTTACCCAGAATTCTGAAGGACTCCAAAATCCAAAATTTTCCACAAGGATGACTGAGATAATATTCAGTGTACACAAACTGTTTGTTTCATCCATAAAATTATTTAATAAATAATAAATAAATAAATAAATAAATAAATAAATAAAATTTATTTTATTCCTCCTCTCTGCAGATTGCAATCAGGGCGGCTTACAGCAATTAAAATATACAATCCATTTCCCCTTATACTATCCCCCTTAAAATACAATTAACCAATTTACAATATAAAACATATCTTAAATTAATACATAACAAAGTAACAATGAGTACAACAAAAATCAGGATCCAATGAGTTAGAAGTTTTTTTTTGTGGCCGAGTATCTATTCTGGAAAGGTCTGCTGGAAGAGATCCATCTTAACAGCTTTTATGAAGCTGTTTAAGATGATTATATGACCGATCTCATCCAGCAGGCCATTCCATATTATGGGAGTGGTCGCCGAAAAGGTCCTCTGGGAGGTCGCCAACAATCTAATTTTTATAGGTTGCAGCAAATTCCTCCCAGAGGACCTGAGTGTGCAGGATGGATTGTATGGAAGGAGACGGTCCCGAAGATAGGTTGGACCCTAGCCATTTAGGGCTTTAAAGGTGATAACCAACACCTTGTACGGGGCCTGGAAACTAATAGGCAGCCAGTGAAATGATCTTAGAATCTGTGTTATAAGGTCTCGTCTAGTTGTCCCTGAGACCAATCTGGCTGCCATATTCTGTACTAACTGCAGTTTCCAGTTCAAGCACGAGGGTAGCCCCATGTAGGGTGCATTACAGAAATCAAGACGGGAGGTTACCAGCACATGCACTACAGTTGCAAGGTCCTTGATGTCCAGGAAAGGTCGCGCCTGGTGTATGAGCCGAAGCTGATAACAGGCACTCCTGAATGTCGCATTTACCTGATTCGTCATCTGGAGTGACGGATCCAGGAACACTCCCAAACTGCAAACACAGTACTTTGAGGGGAGTGTGACCCCATCAAGGACTGGAGGTTGTATCCCGATACCTGGGTTTGGGGCCACTACTGTGAGCACCTCTGTTTTGTCTGGATTCAGTTTTAATATGTTTTCCTCATCCAGTCCATTTAAAATGTTATGTATAAAATTACCTTCAGTCTTATGTGTATAAGGTGTATACAAAACACCAACTAATTTCATGTTTAGACAGGTCCCATGTCTAAGATAGCCCTTCCCCACGACCATTTCCCTTCTCCTTTTGTGTTGTGACTTTTTAGATTGTAAGCCTGAGGGCAGGGAACCATCTAATTAAAAATAATAATTGTAAGCTGCTCTGAGAAACTTTAGGGCTGAAGGGCGGGGTATAAGTACTCTAATAAATAAAATAAAAAATAAATTATGTATATGCAAATATTCTAAAATCCAAAAACAAATACCCAATCTTGAAATCCAAAACACTTCTGATCCCAAGCACTTCAGGTAAGGGAGAATCAACCTGTAGCTTAAGTTTAACATTATTCAATCATCTGTAGGAGTAAACACCACTGAACACAGTGGAACTTCTAAGTCATGATGCAGAGAACTATAGTCCAAAACACACTGCAAAAATAATCCAGTTTGAGACCACTTAAACTGCCCTGGCTCAGTGCTAGGGAATTCTGGGAACTGTAGTTTTGTGAGACATTTAGCCTTCTGTCAGGAAGAGCTCTGGTGCCATAATAAACTACAGTTCCCAGGGTTCCCTAACACTGAGCTAGGGCAGTTAAATCAGTCAAACTGGATTACTGTATATATTCATGTATAAGTCATGTATAGTCAGAAAATTGACCCCAAAACGTGGGTCAACTTATCCACGGTTCAATGTAAATACTGTAACTCTTATTTTAAAAAGGGACCATTCCCTGGTAAAAGGCAAGAGCATAATCTGTCCTGTTCTCTCATCCATCCAGCTTCTAGTATGAGCACATACAGTTACGGGTATGCCTGCTAGAATTTTTAAAAGTTCTTTGGCATTGTTTTCCTTTGCTTCCTCCTTTAGATCCTTTGTTACATCCCCCTAAGTTATCCACGGGTCATATCGAAATTCAGAATTTTGGCTCCTGCCCTCAATTTAAATATGAGGTCGACTTATAATCAAGTATATACGGTATTTCTGCAGTGTGTTTTGGACTTATGCTGTTTCTCATACATAGGAATCTCAATAGGAAAAAGGACAATATAGGCCTGTTACAGACTGCCAAAATAAAGCTGCTTCGGGTCTCTTTGGAGGTATGCTATTTAAATGATGCATGGGTCCTAAGAGTCCGGAGGCCGCACCAAAGCTGCACTCCAGTGCTTAGGAATGGAGTGTGGCTTTGGCACAACCTCCGGACTCTTAGGACCCATGCATCATTTAAATAGCATACCTCCAAAGAGACCCGAAGCAGCTTTATTTTGGCAGTCTGTAACAGGCCATAGAAACGTAAGAAAGAAACCTACCAACACCAAAATGAGGTAAATGTAAAAATGGACTAGAATTTGCTACATAAAACAACATAGGCTAAAATCTTACTTTATTTTTATCTAAAACAATGTACTTGAGCATCGAAATTACCCTTTGGGTTGTTTTCACTTAGCCTTCATAAGGTTAAAAATATTGCTGGTGCTTTTAAAGGTTCTTTTTCAAAACACAGATTGAAGAAACACTTATCAGTGATAAACTGCATATCATGCAGCGATAACAAATATTTGCTCTAAACAGAATGGAGTCAAATCTGTCTTGCAACAAGTAATTTTTCCAGCAAGTGTACAGAAGATTGAATGCATAATTCTACATCTACAAACATACACTGTGTTGTATTGCAAGCTTGGGGACACATTTCAGTTGGCTCCATACTGCACCAAGTATAATGTTCTTCCTGGATTACCCATCTTCTAGATTTAGGCTTTTGCCTCCATGTAGCAAACCTGAGTAGAGTATATTTGCTAGCTACATGCTGCACAAAGATAAACAAGTCTGCTAGATTTATCCTTTTACTATTAACAGTATCCCAGTACTTCCATTCAGAACATCACTGTTTTAATTTATTCATTCCCCAAGATACCTCCCCTTCATTTTCAAAGCTTAAAATAGCCACCACACACAGGACTAAGGAATTTTCCATGGTTGTAATTAAGAAATTAATGTACAAGTCACAAAGAATCAGTACCTCACATGGAATATAAACAATGGCTTCATTTCCTGAGGGCAAAACAGCAACGTTAAAAGCAGAAGAGGAGTATTCAGAAGCATAAGGACATCTGAATACAGCTAAATTTATTGGACAGGTGCAAGGGCACTCCTTTGAGTGCTGTTCCAACTACTAATGTGTACAAAATCCTTTCAAAAATATTATCATCAAATAAGAACAAAGGTAGTGATTACAGTACCTGTTTTTCTGTTGGCCCTTCTTTTGTAAAATATCCTCCAGAAAAAAATTCAGGATACTGAAAATAAGAAGGTCCTCATTAATTTCAAGTAGGAATTTGAAGGTTATCAAACCTAGAAATATTTAAAACCATACCTACTTTTATCAGGAGCTTTCTTCCAAAGTTGAACTTCACAAGCATTAAAAACAGAAGGCCAGCAAACATCAGCTTAATGACAGATCCAATACCACCCACGGTGGCATAAGCAGCATACTGTACCTGAACAGAAGGGAGGGTTAATATCAGTAAACAACTACAGTTAACTATATATTTTATTTGCAAACCATTCTCATATTTTTGAAAGCTTTCCAAAAAGTACAAAGTATCAAAATAGTAAGGAAAAAATACTTAAAATATAAATAAGTGACATCAGTAAAGAAGTGGCTTGGAATTTAGTGAAACTCTTATCTAGAAGTGCTCTCTGATGTTGGAAGCAAATCATCAGCTGATAGTGAGTCAACAGAGTGAGAGCTGATACATGAAAACTGCACTTAATTCTCCTTCATGCAGTCTCCAAAGAGACCACCAGGAATGCCTTCTCTGAAGACCTCAGAGACTTAGCAAGTTGATAAGGGGGAAGGCCCACACAGAGACACTGAGATCCTAAGATGCTATGCGCTTTGTTAACTAACACCATAACCATAAAACTGGTCTCATTTCCAAGATTTACTCATGGATTCTAGTGTACAAACCTGAAAAGTGATCATTCACTGAGATTTACAAACAACTCTGAAGGCTAAAGAAAATACATTTTCCTTTTACTACCATACTTACAATAGCATCAATCCAGCATTAACATCAGTGTATCATTGTGCTAGGTAATAGTAATTTGTTGCTTAAAAATAGAGAAGCGTGTTATAGAACATGAAGTGAAGAATGCTCAAAATGGAAACAACAGCAACATATAGCAATAGCAATAGAATTTACATTTCTATACTGCTTATTAATTAGTTAGTTCTTATCAATCAGAACTCTCTAAGCAGTTCACAATCTGTAATCCAATTGCCCCCAACAAGCTGATAACTCATTTTACCAACCCATGAAAGGATGGAAGGCTCAGTCAACCCTGGAGCCACCTTGTGGCTGCAGTACTGGAATTTAACCACTGAGCCAACAGGGCTCCATTTGTTATTGTTATTAAAATAATGTTCATTTAAGTTTGAGAATTTTAAAAATGTGATGGCATTGTTGCAGGAGTAGTGCTAACAGCCTTGCTGCTATATAACACATTTGGTTTTGTTCATTAAACAGAGCTATACAAACACTCTCATGAATGGTGGGGGGACATTTTTTAAAAACTTCCCAGAAGTGCATAAACTAAGACCTGGAAGATTCATACAGTCAGCACTTCCCTTATGCGGGGATCCATTCTGGAACCAATCCACCCTGGCGTAAGGGAAATGCCGTGTGTGCTCAAGCCCTATTGAAAACAATGGGGCTTGTGCACATGGCGCAGTGTGGTGCACACGCCATTGCTGTTTCCATTGCGTGGCTTCAGCGTAAGCTGAAAGCCGTGTATAGTGTACCCACATATGGAGCGGATGCACGGTACACTGCAGTCCTATGCAGGTGACTCCAGTGGAACTTTCTCCCAAATAAAGGTATATAGAGTTGCAGCTTAAGTGATACACACACAGTCAGTTCAGTGATTTCACTGAAAACAGAGATGGTAGAATGCAGCCCCAGCCCTCTACCTCTGAAACCTTTGTCTACCATGAACAAAGAGAGCATTTTCCTCTTAAGTTAATCCTACAGATGGGAACCCAAGAAAAGATCCATCACAATTTGCACCACTTTGACTCATTTCTGACAAATAGCCAGTACTAATGTACCCAGCTCAGCAATGTTCAGCTTATGTGTAGGTACCTCAGACCAGGTATTACTGTCTTCAGATTGGACATTTACCCCACCCCACCCAACCTTCATTCCAAAATGTGTAATGAAGGGTATGAGGTTTTTCTTTCTCTATTTGCCTTGAAGAACCTCCTTTGTTGCTTCAGTCTCCAGAAGGATTCTGTGCAACTGAGCACCCATGAAAAGTTGGTCAAACTACATTTTCTTTTTATGCATCTGTTAATTTCTTGACCCTTTTAAAAATGTTTGCATTAGAAGCCTGTAGTTGAAGTGAGCTCTGCTTGCACCTAAAGTTGCCTACTGAGTCATCATGTCTAAAGGTATGTAAAAGGCCTTTCCCATTAGGAATACTTCACTTCTTGATTCCACATAAAGAGATTTAAAAGAATTAACATGGTGGTTGCAGCTGTTGTTCATTAGCAAAAATGTTACCTTTAAAAACAGTAAATGTGCATTCCTTTGTTAAAACTGAACAAAATTATTTTAAGAATGATTAAGTAAACTTACTGGTGTTTCCTGCAGATGTGTATGCAAATAGCGCTGAGTTCGTTTTACCACAGCGACATCTGCTCCCATGAATGGAATGGAATACTGTTGAAGTTCATTACAATAAAACACTGCACCTCTGCAAGAAGAGAAGCCAAAAAAATTAAAACTCAGCAAAGTGTATTTGAGCCAAGACCTTTATAAAGAACAAAATAATATTTTAGGGCCTGAACAGACAGGCCAAAATAAAGCTACTTCGGGTCATTTTGGAGGTATGTTGTTTAAATGAGACACACATCTTAACAGGCCAGAAGCTGCACCAAAGCTGTGTTCCAGTCCTTAGGACTGGAGTGTGGCTTTGGCATGGTTTCCGTCCTCTTAGGACACATGCATCATTTAAATAGCATACTTCCAAAGTGACCCGAAGCAGCTTTATTTTGGCCTGTATGTTCAGGCCCCTAGACAAAGGAATCTTTGTAAACATAAATTCTATCAGGATGTTTCTTTTCAGAAAATTGAAGGCATGTACAAATTCCCTAACCTTCCATTCAGTCAAGAAAATCATTTTGTAGTAAGCAAATGCCAGAAAATAAAAAGGCTCTAAAAGAGGTATCGAGAACTTGTGGCCCTCCAGATATTGTCTCTCAACTGCAGTTCCCATTATCTCTCACCAGTGACTAAGGTGGTAGGACAGAGGTAGGTTGCAGTCCAACAACATCTAGACAGCCACAGCATTGGGCACCAAAATATACATAAAAATTTTATACCTTCTCTTAAGTTTTGCCCCAATCACTGGAATGGGTTTATGTCCTATTTGCCGTCGAAGTTTCTTGAGATTTTCTTGGTCAGAAAGGCCATATATTGCTGATTTCCAGGTACCATCATGAATACAGGAACCCTATCAAAATATCATGGTAATTTATAACATTAATGTACATTTAAATAATTTCAACATATGTACAGCACTAGCTATGATAGTGAATTGCAATCACACAAACTGAATCTGATTCAGAAATTAAACTAGAGTACGTCTGAAAGCTATGTATCAGCTTCTGGGCTCAACCATATACTCACTTAATCTTTCCTGCCCAAGAAAAAAAAGTGTTCGCTCTTATAGCAGTATACAGTTGGGTGGATACATCTATAAGAGTTATGTCAAATTGATGTCTCTATGAATCAACTGTCACCTCTATACAGTATGAAGTACTGGGATGCAACTTTTTGTATGGGCAGGACTAAACCTGTTTCTGCTCTAGGATATATCCTGATATTCTAGGAATGTTAATATTGCATTTGTTTTTCCGCCGACAGTGTAATAAAATATTATCAGCTATTCCATTTATGTAAAGATTAGCACTGCTGCTTCCTGCATTTATCTCATATCCTTAACAAATATTACACACTCAGAAGAGCTGTCACAAACCTAGGATGGAATATATGTTCTCTGACATTCCAAAAGCCATAAAAGAACATGCATGATGTTCTGCTGAATGACAGCTCCATAGTCTGCCAAAAGAGCCAATTCTTTGTTTAAATAAAAGATCTCAAGCATCTTCTCAGTGTTTACTGATTTCATTGTATATGTAAGTGGTGGGAATTGTGTGGCCCTCCAGATGTTTTCACAGTGCAACTCCCACAAGCCCTTGCCTCCATCACCAATGGTGAGATGTGCTAGAAGTTACAGTTCCAAAATCTGGAGAGCCACATCATTCATTCCTTTGGTATACAGAATAAGCGGCTATTCCAAGCTTAACAAAAGAGCACCAACTAACCTCTGGGCCAAATTTAATAGTCAGGAAACTTTCCAGTGCTGTTAAGGTACCTTTAAGAAAGAGAATGTATTATTATCTCTGGTCATAAGGAAGTAAACAGATGTTGACATTCAGACTGTCAAGTTGCTTGATAAATGGCATCACCCTGGCATGGAAAGGTTTTCACAATAGAAGGCTGTAAATTCAGGGCTTCTGGGCTTGTCTTAGGCCCAAATAAGGCTTTTTTCTGTAAAGCTTCCCTAAAATTAAAACAGGATAATCCCCCACCCCACCCCAGGAAAACTCATTTTCTTTTGACAGGGTGCTGGGAGGACTTTTCAACATTGAAAAAGCCCACATTGAGGGCATGTGGGACTGCTCTGGAACACCTGGAGACTATATTCAGCCTACAGATCACATTTTCTCACCCTTGCTCCCTCATGTGGATGAAAAGAAGCTTTGTGTTTTGTCTTACTGGAAGGACTGCTTGATGTACACAGTTTTTAGGACAAATGGAACATGAAAAATACAACTGCTAAGTTTAAAACAAATTAAAATTCTGTGATTTATGCTTCCAGTAAAAATGTGAGAAACTGGGCCATTCTGTCAGTCTTCCTGGAAGACCAGCTTCATTGGGCTCTTTCCTCTCCTGCCATTTTGTATCCACAATTCCATTAGGCAGCAGAGCAATAGGAAGCACAGCCACTCACTCTATTAGCTCAGTTGACCTGGTGCCTCAGACCCCTTGATTTCCTTAACTGCCTATAATCATTCCACCAAGCAGTAGCAGATAGGAAGACAAGAAGCAAAGCCACTGTACTGGCTGTGCTGAAACATCAGCATCATAAGGCTCCAATTCATTCTGAACTGTTTCCACAACATGTTGGCTATTTTGGACGACAAAGGCTATGCTCCTGATTATTTAGAGGTCCATAAATGTGCCACAACATGCCATAAATAATGCATTTTCCATTTCAGTTATCAAAATAGTAAATAAGCAAAATGGTAACCTTTCAAATTGTTTCTGGTAAATAATACTCCCATATCTGCTGGAATAGAATCAAAACCACAGCTTCCAACAATATATACTCCTTTTTCTTCAGCTTTGTCATTGTAGTTCAAATACATTCCTTCCAGAAACTGAAAGAGAAATGTGATGATGCTGTATTGAAAAATAGAAACTATTCTGTTTTAATGGTCAAGACAATAATTTTCAAAGCTGTTATTGCTATCACCACTTTCATTGGCACACTATCCACCTTGCAGTGGTATGATAGATTATTATTTGTCTAAAATTCATATGTAACCTGGCTATAACAATGCTCAGTAATGAACATCCAACATTGATTACTAGAATGGTGTAACACACACTGTGTGTGGGATGTGTGTGCGTGAATGGGCCAATGGCTCATGCTGCCACTGCTAACACCCACTCTCAGCTTTTGCATAAGGTGGAAGATAAAACAATTAATTAATTAATTCTCCAACTTTTAGCCATTCTTTTACCATATCCTTCTTTTTAAGTCTATCCCCAAAAGAATCCCTAAAAAAGTGCATGTTGGAGGAATAGTGGGGCTGATAATGTTGAGTGTGCAGCTCTTGAGCAAGGAGCAGCCTGTAACCAGCCAAGATGAATGTAAACAGTATCATTCTATGGTAGTGTTAAAGGTAAAAATAAAGGTTTTTCCTTTCATGTGATTGTCTAATAATCGTATCTGACTATAGGGGGCAATGTTCATCTTCGTTATTAAGCTGAAGGAGCCAGCGTTGTCAAAGATGACTCCATGGTCATGTGGCCAGCATAGTTTCAGAGAACGCTGTTACCTTCCCACCAAATGCTACCTATTTATCTGCTTGCACTTTTAAATGCTTTCGAACTGCTAAGTTGGCACAAGTTGGGACTTATGATTGGAGTTCACTCCGTCATGTGGTGCTTGGGTCTTTAACTGATGACCTGCCAACCTTGTGATCATCACAGTCAGTGTCTTAACTGCTAAGCCACCACATTCCCAGAATGGTAGCATTACCAAGCTTAACATTTGAAAATAAATATTATTCCTGTATTATAGTCAGATGAGCAAGTACTAATATTTGGGGAAATATTCTCATAACAATGTAACAAAAACATTATTACCACACAAAGTATTACATGTTTTCACAGTTCCACATACCTGGGGTTCTCCACTAATATCAATGCAGCTTGTACCATTCTCCACACAAGCTTTCACCACAGGTTCTCCATAAAACCTGTACTATAAGAATGAATAAAAGTCATTACTTATATTATGCAAGGCTGTCTCAGTAAATTCAGCCAGCTATTCACTTTTGCTTGTACAGAGGGCTCTTTTTATCCACGAGCTTCCCATCTGCAGGTCTGAGCTTCTGCAGACAGCAAGCACAGTTGTTTTTAACAGAGGCATGAGGGAGAGAGAGAAGGCTGGCCCAGTTCCATCAGGGGCTGGCCTGAAGAAGGAGGCTCCTCCCTCCCTAACTGTCATCGTTCGGCCTCTGAGGGAGAGAGAAGGCTGGCCCAGTACCATCAAGGGCTAGCCTGAAGACAGAGGCTCCTCCCTCCCTAACTGTCATCGTTCGGCCTCTGAGGGAGAGAGAAGGCTGGCCCAGTACCATCAAGGGCTAGCCTGAAGACAGAGGCTCCTCCCTCCCTAACTGTCATCGTTCGGCCTCTGAGGGAGAGAGAAGGCTGGCCCAGTACCATCAAGGGCTAGCCTGAAGACAGAGGCTCCTCCCTCCCTAACTGTCATCGTTCGGCCTCTGAGGGAGAGAGAAGGCTGAAGCGGGCCAGTACTCCCTCCCTAACTATCATCGTTTGGCCTCTGAGGGGGAGAGAAGGCTGGCCCAGTACCATCAGGGGCTAGCCTGAAGACAGAGGCTCCTCCCTCCCTGTCATCGTTCTGCCTCTGAGGGAGAGAGAAGGCTGGCCCAGTACCATCAGGGACTGGCCTGAAGAAAGAGGCTCCTCCCTCCCTAACTGTCATCTTTCGGCCTCTGAGGGAGAGAGTAGGCTGGCCCAGTACCATCAGGGGCTAGCCTGAAGACAGAGGCTCCTCCCTCCCTAACTGTCATCGTTCGGCCGCTGAGGGAGAGAGAAGGCTGGCCCAGTACCATCAGGGGCTAGCCTGAAGACAGAGGCTCCTCCCTCCCTAACTGTCATCTTTCGGCCTCTGAGGGAGAGAGAAGGCTGACCCAGTACCATCAGGGGCTAGCCTGAAGAAGAAGAGCCCTCCCTCCGGTCCATCTGACTTGGTCCAGGCCTCAGAGGGAGAGAAGAATGCTGGACCTAATTCCCTCCCCCCCTCACCATTCCCTTCTCCTTTTGTGTCGTGTCTTTTAGATTGTAAGCCTGTGGGCAGGGAACTGTCTGTTATCCCCTCTATTGTAAACTGCTCAGATTCCCAGTGATTGGGCGGTATATAAATAAAACCTATTATTATTATTATTATTATTATTATGGCTGCGCCAGTGGCTGCATGCATGTTGCACCACCATACAAAACAACTGGACTTGAGATCCCATGTTTTTTGTTATCTGCGGGGCTGGGTGGGACTGGAATGGATCCCCCATGGACACAAAGGGACAGCTGTATTTTTAATCATTTTTGAGATATAGTTAAATATGGGGAATAATATAGGCATTTAATAATGAATAATAATAAGGCTATAGCCAGATTTTAAAAATATCTTGATTAACTGAGTCTTAATCAATTAATGGAATTTGTAAAGAAACAATTTTGAAGAATTTTTTAAAGGGTATGCCTGCCTCCATTTTAAAGGAGCATTTATTGCAACCTCTCCTCACACAGGAAGTAGTTTCTCTAAAGTAATATATGCAAGGCCTGCCTAAATACCCTAAAGGAAGCAGATCCTATCTAATCCTGGAAGCTAGGCAGAGCCAACTCTGGTTGGTACTTGGATGGAGACTGATAGCAAATACCAGGTGCTGCAGGCTATATTTCAGAGGAAAGAACTGGCAAACCACCTCTGAGTATTCCTTGCCTAAGAAAACCCTATGGAATACATTGGGTCACCATAGGTCAACAGGCAACCTGAAGGCACATACACAAACAATACATGCAAGATTACAGTTCTGAGAAGAATTTATATTGTAAAACAATTCATACTTTTTTTAAAAAAATGCCCAAGAAAATCAGAGGCAACATCTCAGTTGATTAAAATATCTGTATTTCAGTGGATATGTTAAAACTGGAGAAACACATACCAACAATCTAAGGCGGTGTACAGACCGCCCCTTTGGGGCAGCCTGCACCCACGCCTTTCCCCAACAGATCGGGGCCTCAGCTGCCACAGTGGCAGCCCTGAGGCCCCAATCCGCCACTTTTCCAGGCCGTGGGGAAGCAGCAAAAGGCCGTTTCCCCGCGGCCTGGAAAGGGGTGTCCTTGGGGCTTCAAACCCCAAGGACATCCTGACAGCGGCAGGGAACAAGAGAAAGGGGCTTCTTGGCCCCTTTCTCCTTTGTGTTGCTGGTACAGCCATGTAAAGGCTGCGTCAGCAACACAAACCCAGGAAGGAGCTCCAAAATGGAGCGCCCTCTGGTGCTGCGGAAAGGGCGCCACAGGCGCCCTTCAGCGGTGCCAAGATGTCACGTCTGCGCTGCCCCATGTACGAAATGGCCTGTCTATACAGGGCCTAAGATATGTAGATAACAACATACTACTAGCAAAAAATAGAAAAGACTTAGAACAATTACTGAGGAAAGTCAAAGAGGAAAGTACAAAAGAAGATTACAACTGAACATTAAGAAGATAAAAAATAACGACCACATAAGATATACATAACTCTAAAGGGGATGACAAAGATAAAAAAAATCTTAAAGATTTTCTACACCTTGCCATCAATAAAAATAGAGATTTTATTTTTAAAAAATCAAATAATAGAGTTGGAGGAGGCCTCATGGGCCACTGAGTCCAACTCCCTGATCAGTGCAGGAATTCCAGGTGAAGTATCCCCAGCAAGTAGTTGTCCAACCTATTTTGGAAGACATTCAGGGAAGGGGACCCCACCACCTCTCTAAGCAGATGGCTCCATTGCCAAACCGCTCTTACTGTCAAAAAGCTCCTTCTAATGTTCAATCGAAACCCACCCTACTGTAACTTCAGATCATTAGATCTGGTTCTACTCTCTGGAGCAGCAGAGAACAGACCTGCCCATTCCTCTCTGTGACAGTCCTTAATTAGACTGAACTCTCACAGAAACCAAAATGACTAAACTGTAATTTGGGCATATCATGAAATGACAAGACATTTTGGAAAAGATAATAATGCTTGGTACAATTGAAGGTAACAGAAAAAGAAGAGGACTATATTACAGGTGGATTGACTCAACCAAAGAAGCCACAGCCTTTATTTAACAGGCTGTAACACCTGAGGTCATTCAGTTAGTAACAGGTTATCTCATTCATAGGGTTGCTGTAGGTTGAAGTCAACTTGGTAATACATGTAATGACTCTCCCAAAATTAAACTATCTAAATATTATAGTCTAATATCAAAATTATCAGATTAAAATAATTAACTGCTAAATAGGGCTGTACTAATGTTAATGGTTCAATGACAGCCAAGTCTTGCTTTATCCACTATCATGGAGCTATGCATTCTGACTGACCTTGTTGACATAAGAAACTACTTCAAATGTCCAATGCTAGTATCAATTAACAATGTTGTCTCTAATACTAACCATCGCACAGTTCTTTTTCAAATCATACCACCATTATAGAATCATTATGTTAAAAGGTTAACCTTATAAAATTTGTTCCTTATAAAGTCTGTTCTTTAGTCTGTTAAATAGCAGGACTGTCCCAATAATATCCTCACCCAGGAAACTTATTGGTTTAATTTTTAAAAAAGTTTCCATTTCCAAAGTTAAAGCAAAAAATAAACATAGAAGTTTTATCTTGTGACATTCTATGGCGATTTCATTTTAAAAAAGACTCCTGCAACATAAAGCCTCTTTTTATCTTTTTTAACAGAGGAAAATACTTACTGGGCCTACACAGTTGAGAACAACAGCTGTTTGTTTAGCCATATTAGCAAGAGAGGATGGATCACTGACATCACTTAGTATTATAGCAACCTCTGACTTCAGTTCTGGTTTCCCTGGAAAGTGAAAAATGAAATGTCATTTAAAAAAAAGCTTGACATTATATAATGATTTCCCCAGTATATTCTTCCCACTCCATCACCATTATTTTGTTATTAAAAGAAAAAGATAAGCAAACTAAGGCCAATTCTAAATTCCTTAATTTAATTACTACTGCTAGTAAATTGTTTACATCCTGCTACTATCCTTTTCCTACAAAGATGACCAGAGAAAATTCTAAAAATTACATGGCACTTTTAAACAGAATCAAAGCAAAGCAGGCATACAAGGAAGAATCAAATACTGATCATTGTATGTACTCAATTCTGATTTAAAAATTCAGAGTAAATAGTACTTTCTGACCTCATGTACATTTAAAAAAATCCAAGCCATCTAATCACCATTTTTCTTTCTTTTGCAAGACAGTTTGTGCCCATAACGTGAGAACTAAGACAGGTTTTAACACATTAAGTATAAGGCCTGGGGATGTCCAGCAAGTCCCAACAAAAATGTAACACATGCAAACAAAAAATTGTTAAGGTGATTTAAAGTAATCATGATATTTCAGGACAATATTTGTGAAACTTAAAAAATGCTGGTGATCAGCTGTATTGAAGAAAACTGTTATCCTAAATAACAACATGCAGTATATACAAATCAGAACAAAGTAACAAAATTAGCATCTGAAAAAGCACAATTAACAGCTGAAAAATCACAACAGCCAGAATAACCTAAACCAGTGGTCCCCAAACTGTGCTCTTTAAGGGATTTTGGATGTCAGCTCCTAGAAATATTGGCCAACATGGCTGAGGCTTCTGGGAGATGAAGTCCAAAATCACTTACAGGGCAGTTTGTGCTCTGTTCACACAACCATAAAGAAGAACCATCTCAAGATATCTTGGGGCCTGATTCACAGGAACAAATGGTGCTCCCATTTAACTACATCTGCTGCCACACCGCAGAATTAATGCAGCTTCACACCATTTTAACTGTCATGGTTCCATTCCATTCTATGGAATCCTGGGATCTGTAGTTTGTTGTGGCACCAGAGCGGTCTAAATATTCATAGAATTACACACCCCAGAATTCCATGGCATTGAGCCATGGGAGTTAAAGCCTCAGTCAAGGTACATAGCACCCAGATAAAAGCCAAGCAATGTGGGCAAATGAAGCAAAAAATTCACAAGCACCAGCAAAAATGTAAAAAACAAATTACATAATTAACAATTTGCTGGCCTTTTATGATATCCAAATTTTGTTGTATGTTATCGGCTCCTCACTGCCTTTGTTGAGAGGTGTGTTTTTTTAAGCGGGCTCATGCACACAACTGAGGCTAAGATGTTTCTGAGGATTGGGTTGTATGCAACAATGACCTGAACACCACCTGTTCTACATAATCATGTAAGAATGCAGGCTATTGGCAAGATGTTTATAACTATGGCCATGCCAAAGAAGGTGAGGGAATGCCTTAAGCTCTTGGTGCTCAAAAATATGGACACCAAACAGCTTTACAGAGGCCCCATTCCCACTAGCCCCTTTGCCCTGGGTAGATCTAAGCAGATCCAGTAATCCCCAAACCAAATCCCTCCAGAAAGAAGTTCCCACTACCTTTACCTCGATCGGACCTCCCCGGTGCAATTTACCCAGCTGATGTTCACATTTGACAGAAGTAGTGAATTAGGATGGAGCCTTCCTATTGTCAATCAAACGATTTGCATATTCACTTCCGCTGTAGCCAATGACGATGTGTCATGTATCTGCTGCAGCCATTTGTCAAGGGCATGGGTGCTTCCCGCCTCTTTTTTTTAAAAAAATCTAGCGGGAATTTTCACATATTCTGTCAATGTGTCAAATTTTTTTAAAAAAAAACACCAGGCCTGGCGACATCCCAGCAAAATGTGGCATCCCAGAGTCAGGGTCAATGCGGATGTGATTGCCGGGAGCCTGGCCAGAGCACTCCTGGGACCTCCTCTACCTCCCCCCTCCTCCCTCCGGCTGAGAGAGTGTGCCTTGAACTGGCATGGCAGCACTCCGTTTCCCTCCTCCTCCTCCTTCCCCTGCTACTTCTTTTCCTTACCTGAGCCTCTATTTCCCTCTCCTCCTTCTCCTTCCCCTGCTGGTTCTCTTCCTTGCCTGGGTACTTCATTTCCCTCTCCTCCTCCTTCCATTGCTGGCTCCCTTTGGGCCTGGGGTCTCCTTGCTCTAGCCCCACTTCAGGAGGAGAAAGAAGGCAGCAGGCAGGGAGGGAGAGGAGTCAGGAAGGTCCTCCAGGGGTCTCTTCCTAGCTCCTCTCCTCCCTCCTTCCCTCCCTTCGCCCCACCTTCCCCCTTGTCCTGGAGCTGAAACGGGGCTGGAGTAAGGAGGCCGTAGGCCCAAGTAAGGAAGAGAGCTGGCAGGAGAAGAAGGGGGAGGAAGAGGAGGAGGGGGGAGGTGGAAACAGTGCCACCGCGTGGGCTCAAGGCACACCCTGGGTAAGCCACACTCTCTGACCAAGTCACACTCTCTCAGCGAAAGAGAGGAGGAGGTAGAGGAGGGCACAAGAGCACTCTGGTAAGGCTCCCCTCCGGTGAGGCTTCCAAGGGCGGATTGGAGCCAGGGGCCTGGAGAGGGACCTGATGGGTTCAGGAGCCCCCAGACAGCCACCATTCCCTCCCTGGAGCATGTGGGGGAGGGGTTGGGAGAGCAAGCGAAAAGGAAATGCAACACAAGCATTCACACATTCTCCTGCTGAAAGGGAAACAATGTAGCAGAAGTACTCATTCTAAATGTAGCACAAGCATTTGCATAATCTGTCACAAAATAAATTACCCCCTCAAAACAATGCCGCTTGCAAAGTGACAGGTGCAAGAAGGGAGGGATGTTCTGCCCACTGCCCACCCTCTCACATTTATCCCTCCCCCTGAACTTGACCTGATCATGACCAGGGACAAGTTCACATTTGCCGGCACCCAGGAAGAACCGGGTTTTCCAAAAAGAAATGGGAAAAAACCTGCTTTCGGAAAACCCTTACTGAGGGGGCTTTCCCCCAAATCAGATGTGTATAACCCTGATCTGGGTGTGTAAAAACTGGCACCAGTGGGAACTACTCACTTTTAAACCAGTTTGAAATCTGGGCTATACTGCAGTGTCAATGGCCCCAGATAAGAAGTAGGCAGGCCTGAGTTCCACACTCACCTCTTTCATGGCCCCAACTCCCTATGCAACTACTGGTAACATCCACACAAAACAGCAATTGCAATGTAGGGGAACCTTTGGCTCATTGGGCATTTTGGACCGCAGCTCCCACAATCCTTTATGCTCATAGAATCATAGAGTTGGAAGAGACCACAAAGGCCATCCAATCCAACCCCCTGATGGCAGTTCCATGCCAACATACCTTTGGAGAGCCAACCTGTACTGTTATGCCCCAATGGAAACGATTATACTGTATTACCAAATTGCAACAGCAGGTTCTCTCTTTTCTCAGTTTATAAGGAAAAGCAGCGAAATCAGAGTTGCAACACACTGTCATTTCAAAGTTCAATGTCTGCCAGCTTCCTCAAGGCACTAAATCAAGTCTCCATCTGCATTTTGGTGTAAGGCAGCTTTGTAATATGCACTCATGTTACGTGAACCTCCAGGTTCATTGCTTGCAGGCCTCTTACAAGTGGAAACAAGATGCTGGACTGAATAGATCTTCCGATCTGATTGAGCTAATCTTGATTTTAACCAAAAGCTACTGGGGTTTAGCTCACAGGTTTACACAGTGAACAATGGTTTTTGCTCACAGCAACCTGTGACAGAGAGCCAATGTGGTGTAGTGGTTTGAGCACCAGACTATGACTCTGAAGAATGCAGGGCTTTTTGTGGGGTCTTTAAACAGAGGCTGGATGGTGATCTATTGGGTGGGTGGGGGGTGTTTTGATTCAGAGTTCCTGCATGGCAGGGGTTGGACTGGATGGCCATTGGGGTCTCTCTTTAAGTTCTAGGATCCTTCGGCCAAGGTTCAAATCCTCGTTCAGCCACAGAACCCAAATGGGTGACTTCACATAATCATTACAGCTTATCATGCAGCGGGCAGATTGGTAAAATCCCATGCAGAAACAGGATTTTAAAATCGGAGTGTTGTTTGTCAGATGAGTTGGCCTGAAAGACAACTGACAGGAAAATAATCCGAACGGAAAACTCCTTTGTACTTTTGGAATCAGCGATAGAAAAAAAGAGCTGGTTTGGACAACTGTGCATTCGGGTTATTCTTTTGCATTATTTCTCTTTTATGCAAACATCGTCTGAAAAACATCCGGCAAATGTGGGGTTTTTATCAACTTTCTGTTTGGGCTAACCCTGAATGTCATCCGAAAAACAGCCTGCAAATGCAGGTTGATTTCAGTTTAAATTTAGTTCATTTAAATTTAGCCCTCCCTCCAGTCCATCAGGTGTCATCCGGCAATGGAGGGAGAGATGCAGGCGCTAAGAAGGAGCCCTCCCTCCAGTCCATCTGCCTTGGTCCAGGCCTCAGAGGGCGAGAAGAACCTCTGGCCTTGATCCCCTTCCCCACCACCACCGTTCCCTTCTCCTTCTGTGCCATCCGTCTTTTGAGATTGTAAGCCTGAGGCCAGGGAACCGTCTAATTACAAATAATAATAATAATAATAATTGTAAGTTGCTCTGAGAGACTTTAGGGCTGAAGGGCTGGGTATCAATGCTGTCAATAAATCAGTGTTGGATGAGAACCCAAGGGCCCTGATCCGGTCCAACCCCATTCTGCCATGCAGGAACTCTCAATCAAATCACTCCCTGACAAGATGGCCAACCAGCCTCTTGTTTAAATGCAAGCCACTCTCAGCCTCAGAGGAAGAAGGCAAAGGCAGGCCCTTCTGGCAAGCCATGCTGGGACAGGGTCGCCCTACGCCAGGCGGCAGCCACCATCTTGTCACACTCCCTTCCCCGCCCCAGAGAGGGAACTGGAAGCATCTTCAGGACAACATGTCTGACAAGGCCCTCACAGACACAGAGGCAGCTCCCCATCCCTCCTGCCCAAGCAGAGGAGGACCCAACTAAGCAGAGCAGGGCTTTCCAACAGTGTATTGTACACTGCAGTGTATTGTGGCAACACCAGAGCTCTCTCTGACAAAGGCTGCATCCACACTGGAGAAAATAACCCGGTTTGGCACCACTTTAAGTCTTTGTCTGGCTCGAGGCTATGGAATTCTGGGAGTTGGAGTTTGTTGTGGGGTCCAGAGTAGAGTAGAGCTCCGCTCTGGGCCCCACAACAAACTCCAACTCCCAGAATTCCATAGCCAAGCGTCAGACAAAAACTTAAAGCGCTGCCAAACCGGGTTATGTCTTCAATGTGGATGCATCCAGAGAAGGCTAAACGCCTCACACACACTACACTTCGCAGAATCCCACAGCCTGGAGCCATGGCCGCTAAAGCGGTATGAAACCGGGTTATTTCCCCCATGCAGACGCAGCCGGAGATTCTTCTCTTCTTTCTTCCTTCCTGCTCCTTCTCAGTCTCACCCAGCTTGACTGCCGCCTTTTCCAGCACGGCCTGCAGCTTCTCGCTGCTCCTGCCAGCCACTGCCCAGCGTATCTCCTCCTGGGCGGCCACCCGGGCGACCTCCTCCACCACGTACTGCCCGGTGAAGCCCGAGGCCCCGAAGACCACCATCTCGAAGGGACGCCTCGTCGCCATGGCAACCTCCCAAAGATCTCCCTCCTCCTCTGCCGCCTTCACTCTCCTCCTGGAAGGCGAGCGCCGCTGCAACTGATGCTGCGCCACAGAGGCGCGCGCGCGAGGCTCAACGGCGAATGGAAGGGGGCGGGGCCTCTCAGTCTCTCTCTCTCTCTCTCTTTCTGTTGTGCGCGAGACAGTGATAGGGGGCGTGGCCTAAGGTCCGCCTCGCGCCAGCCCTCAGGCGAGTTCGGTGTCACGTGGGCGTTCTGCCGTTGGAAAGCGTTTACCTCAGGGGGAAAAAAGCGAACAAAACGCTTATTGGCCGTTTTGTTTGTTGTTTGTTTTCCCTCAAGGAAGGCCTCTTCGTCGTCGTCTATCGCCTTCTTTGCCTCTGGCAGAATGACCCGGATGTCCTAACTAAAAATTAAAAATGTGAAGCAAATAAATAAATAAATAACAACTTTTTTGAATTAAAAAAGGGAAGAAAATCGATTATGGAATGTTTTATTTTAGCATGATTCATGGGGGGAAAATAAAAAATAAACTAATACAAAAATTTGGGTTTTTTCCTGAACCCCCCCCTCCCCCCCCCAGGCCTTGACATCTCTAGTCCTAACAAAGGACAGGCCAAAAAAGGGAAAAATAATATTGAGGGCCTGACCAAATATAAAGCTCGAAACACTCAGAAATATAAATTCAGGCTTCTTTAGTTATGCTCAAAATGGAGGGTGTTTTGAGAAGAACGGAGCACCTCCAAACAAAAGCTCACATGGTGATGTAAGCACCTTCTTCGTGTTCAAAATGAAGGGCGTTCAAGAAAAGATGGTAGACCTGACCAAATAAAAGCTAAAAACACTCAGGAGAAATGTAAATTCACACTTCTTAGTCATGTTCAAAATGGAGTGCGTTCAAGAAAAATGGAGGACCCGGTCAAATAAAAGCTGAAAACACGCATAGAAATATAAATTCATGCTTCTTACTCATGTTCAAAATGGAAGGCTTTCAGGAAAAATGGAGGACCTGGCCAAATAGAAAGCTCAAACCATGCATAGAAATTATAAATTCATGCTTCTTAGTCACGATCAGAATGGGGACATTCAAGAGAAATGGAGGACCTGATCAAATAAAAGCTCAGAACACACATAGAAATATATACAGTATTCATGTTTCTTAGTCATGTTCAAAATGAAGGGCATTAAAGAAAAATGGTCCCAATTCTGGCTTTGCTATTTCAGCAGAGGTGCAGAGAACCACAGAATCCTTGACGTGGAAGGGACCACAATGATAATCTAGTCCAACCCCCTGCCATGCAGGAATACACAATTAAGACACAACCAAAGCACTCCCAAGAGACGCCCATCCAATCTTTATTTAAAGCCAGGGTGACCAGATGTCCACCTTTTCCAGGACGCGTCCTACATTTCAACCTTCTGTCCAATCTTCCACCTCCTCTTTTGGAAGAATTCTAACATGTCCTCCATTTTGAGCATGACTAAGAAGCATGAGTTTATATTTCTGTGAGTGTTTTGTGCTTTTCTTTGCTCATGTCCTCCATTTTTCTGGAATGGCCTCCATTTTATGGTGCCTCACCCTCTTTTGCTGTTAGGCCATCTGGTCACCTTGTTTAAAGCCTCCAAAGAATGAGAGTACATCATCCTCTGAGACAATCTATTCTATTGGTGAACAGCTCTTACAATAAAAGAAGTTCTTCCTAATCCTGGGATCTGTTTGTTGGAGCCTGCTTGGTTGGTAGCAGGAGTTTGTCAGACCTGAGCGTGGTTTTTGATGAACAGGCTGCATCTACACTGCAGAATTAATGCAGTTTGACACCCCTTTAACTGCCATGGCTCCATGTTATGGAATTCTGGATTTGTAGTTTTGTGAGACATTTAGCCTTCTTTGTCGAGAGCTCTAGTGCCACAGCAAACTACAAATCCCAGGATTCCATAGGACAGAGCCATGGCAGTTAAAGCAGTGTTGAACTGCATTAATTCTGCAGTGTAGAGGCAGCCCAGTGACTCAAGTAAGCTTCCGTGGTACACTACCCAAAACTGCATGAAATTCTTCAGTGTGGCAGCAACCCAGGGCTCTCTTGGAGGACTCTCATTCATAATGCTACCACAAAGTTGAAACCAACGTGATGCAGGATGACTAGATGTCCTCCTTTTCTAGGACAACATGTGCTCCATCTCAACCTTCTTTCCAGGAGGAATTCTTAAAGGTCCTCCCTTTTGAGCATGACTAAGAAGTATGAATTTATATTTGTGATTTGAATTTTTTTTTTCTGGCAATGCCCTACATTTTTCTTGACTGTCCTCCATTTTGCAATGCCTTGTCCTCCTTTGCAACTGGGACATCTGGTCACCTTGACTTGATGACAAGTCATAACAGCAACAGCATGCCTTCCTTGCCCACTTTTGGCATCCACGACACACTCTGCACCACCAGTCAGCCTTCTTCCCAATCCACCAATTAATTGATAGCATCTTTTTAATGCTCTTGCTATTAGGAGTATGCCCATTTCACAAGCATTTCCCAGAACTGCCTGGTTGATCATAGCTATAAAAATGTAGAGGGAAAAGGTCCTATTAAAAAGCTCTACCAGGCTTTATTATCAAGTTGGTCCCATAAATGAGAGACGTCCAAAAACCCCTGTCATCTACAACCGTGCTCTGATCTGGCAAATTCAGGGACATGGCACTTTTGACTGAATCAACCCATCTGTGCCATCATGGTCTTATGTTTTCTTTTACTGCCTTCCACTTTTCCCAGCATTATCATCTTTTCCAGTGAGTCATGCTGACTTATGAGATGTGCAAAGTCCAGTAGCCGCAGTTGAGTCGCTTTGGCTTCTAGGGAGCATTCAGGGTTGATTGGCTCAATTTGTTGGTCATTTGGGCAGTCCGTGAATATCCATCAAAAAATCCTCCAGCACCTCATTTCAAATAACAGGAATCTCTCTCAATCCCTGTCAGTTTTCTTCACTGCCAAGCTTTCCAAATCATACAAATAAATTGGAAATACAAAGGTATTTTTAGATAGCAACCTTTGTTTTGTAATGATAATGGCAGCTGCTCTGAGTGCCTCTCCTGCTGTAGAGTGAGATGTACATGTAAATAAATAAATGCATAAATTTGAGGGGGTATATTAGGCTTCATTAGCTGTTAAAAAGGTATCTTACTCTGTTTGTTGTTCAACATTCTTTGGAGACATCCCACTATCCATAGCCTATTAACACAAATCACTTCTAAAATGCTTCTGTGCAAAGTATATAAGACATTAAGATGTAAAACACATCTGCCAGGTAAGGAGGGTGAGTAGATGTCACTCCTTATTATAGAATT